>NC_134360.1:152229810-152581846 GCF_048569485.1 Anomaloglossus baeobatrachus | reverse complement strand
CACTAATTGATCATTTAGTGAGCACAGGTGAGGATGTAAACTACAGTGCAAGATTGGGTGCATTATATGAAAAGGCGACAATTTTTTGTCTTGCCAAAATCTGACCTTTCTGTGTTAATTAAATGATAAATATTTCAGCTTTGCATCAACTTTATTTTCATAACCTAAACCAAATTTGGGAGGGTTTCAGCTTTCAAAAGAGTAATTTATAAAACCAATGGATGAATTTAAAGTCAGGTTGTAAGCTTTTATTTACATAACATGGATAAGTGACAGAACTTCTGTCAGGGAGTGTAGTACAGAATGATGATGCACCATAATTTTACTGTAACAATCTATCTATTCAGAGTTTCACATCTGTGAATCTCTTGCTGACAGGCAATCACTGGAACACGCAACACTGAAAAAGTCTTGTTCTATACATGAATCAATCAGTCAAAATTATAATCAAACTTCTTTCATTTCATAGATTCTATCCCTCTCAGTTAACAAGTGGTGATAACTGGCACAACGATGAATAAGAGGCATCGCGCAATCATCCCACAAGACTTAATCCATTTTTTGATGTTTCATGTGGCTGTAAAAAAATCCTTTCAAATTGCTGTCTATGTTCCTCTCATACGAGTATGCCTTAGAGTGGAGCATGCTGCTTGAAAATTTGTTCTTAGTAGAGATGAGCGATGTTCGATTCGAACCGTTCGCCAATTTCAAATTCGAGTGATTTTGGCGTTGTTTGAGTCGTTCGACGAACTCGAACAATTTGCTTCAAGTTCGGCCGTTCGAGTTACCGTTCGATAACGGTTCAATCACCAAAAGCGTGGATTTTCACAGTAAGGCTATGTGTGCACGTTGTGTATTTGCATGTATCCTGCGTCCCCAGCACAATCCCTCTCTCTTTCCTACTCACCGATCATGGGCGCGGCGCTGCATGGCTGTCACAAAGCTCCGGCGGCTTTTCCTCTTTTGAAAATGGCTGCCGCTCATTATTCAATCTGGTATTCCCCGCTTTCCCCACCCATCGGTGCCCATGATTGGTTGCAGTCAGACACGCCCCCACGTTTAGTGACAACTGTCTCACTGCAACCAATCACAGCCGCCGGCGGGCAGGTCTATATCGTGCAGTAAAATAAATAAATGAAAAAAAAAACTTGCAGTCCCCCCCAATTTGGATGCCAGCCAAGATAAAGCCACACGGCTGGAGGCTGGTATTGCCAGGATGGTGAGCGCCAGGTTATGGGGAGCCCACCACCCTAACAATATCAGCCAGCAGCAACCCGGAATTGCCGCATCCATTATATACCAAAGGGAGAAGAAAAAGAGTATACCCACAGAGGGATCACCAAGAGATTATAAAAATAGAAAAATCTTTATTACAATTAGGAATACATATGGAACTCCACGCTGGGAGTAAACACACAAAGGACAATTTAAAACATTTAAAACAAACACATATCCCCTATGCCAAAGCACATATGAAATTGGTACTGAATAGATTAATATTATACACCACCCCTTAAATAAGTACAACCAGCAGTGCTATGACCTACTGTAAACTGGACACCGTGATATTTATTACGGTGCTAGAAAATAATAATATACAATATATCCGCATCAAAAAGGCTGAAAATACCCTTAGAAACACATTGGTAAGGTCACAGATATATGAAGCACTCCCATAGCATCTATAGTACAGGCAAAAAAAAAAAAAAAAAAAGGGTGAGTCAGGCTCAGGTTTAGGGTGGAAACACATCTATGCGAGTAAAATCGGTCCGACTGGGCTGAAAAATACTCGGCTGATTTTAGTTCACGTTAGGTGCGAGTGCAACGCAAGTGCGATGCTTTTTGCTCGCGTGTGTGTTGCGATTGCGATGCTAGTGTCATGCAACATCTTAATTAGATAAAAGCTATTACACATGTGTCATTTAATTAACCTATGGGAATGTGCTGTCACATTCATCTAATGAGCGAAGTTACTGCCACACTCGCAAATGTGAACGCTGGTGCGCGTGTGTGATGCTACTTTTAATCCCCTTCCATAGGAAATCATTGGGACAAATGGTGCGAGAAACTCGCAAAAAAGCAGCATGCTGCGATTTTTTTCTCGGTCCGATTTGGACTGAGAAAAAAATCGCAGATGAGAGCTGAATCATTCACTAACATGTGTCCGATTCCAATGCTAGTTTTTCTCGCATTGCTCTACTGCGAGAAACTCGCAAGTGAGAAGCAGCCCTTAGCGTGTAATAAAGCACACAGGGTGTAACCCTGAGCGACAGAGCCTAAACCACAAGATATTATTGATAGGACTTCTGAGAAAGGCTTGGCTATATTTTAGTGAAGTGTATAAACAGGATTAGACATAACATCCATTCAACAGTTAAATAAGCCAGATGAAAAATATTAAACCAGTGCACATTGTCTGTATAGATCAATCCCTGTACAGATAATCAATTCTAGAAACTAGTGCATTCAGTTGGAGCACACAAACGGCAAATAGGGCATAAAGTAAGACTTAAACACAAAAACAGCAGCACATTGGATACGTGCTGCTGCTATGTCAGCTAGCCGAACATTGATACCAAAAACCTTTTCAGTGGCCCAGGTGTTACAGAAAAGCCCATATTCACTATCCTAAAATCACTTTGGACTACACACTGTCTATTTTTCTTCCCCTGAGGAAGCCTCCTGTTTGGAGGCGATACGCGTGGGGTAACTCTGCCAAAGCTTTCCCCCCCTTCCTACAACCTGGTTTTTGTCTGTGCTCCCTGGTTATTAGGATAGTGAATATGGGCTTTTCTGTAACACCTGGGCCACTGAAAAGGTTTTTGGTATCAATGTTCGGCTAGCTGACATAGCAGCAGCACGTATCCAATGTGCTGCTGTTTTTGTGTTTAAGTCTTACTTTATGTCCTATTTGCCGTTTGTGTGCTCCAACTGAATGCACTAGTTTCTAGAATTGATTATCTGTACAGGGATTGATCTATACAGACAATGTGCACTGGTTTAATATTTTTCATCTGGCTTATTTAACTGTTGAATGGATGTTATGTCTAATCCTGTTTATATACTTCACTAAAATATAGCCAAGCCTTTCTCAGAAGTCCTATCAATAATATCTTGTGGTTTAGGCTCTGTCGCTCAGGGTTACACCCTGTGTGCTTTATTACACGCTAAACCTGAGCCTGACTCACCCTTTTTTTTTTTTTTTTTTGCCTGTACTATAGATGCTATGGGAGTGCTTCATATATCTGTGACCTTACCAATGTGTTTCTAAGGGTATTTTCAGCCTTTATGATGCGGATATATTGTATATTATTATTTTCTAGCACCGTAATAAATATCACTGTGTCCAGTTTACAGTAGGTCATAGCACTGCTGGTTGTACTTATTTAAGGGGTGGTGTATAATATTGATCTATTCAGTACCAATTTCATATGTGCTTTGGCATAGGGGATATGTGTTTGTTTTAAATGTTTTTAATTGTCCTTTGTGTGTTTACTCCCAGCGTGGAGTTCCATATGTATTCCTAATTGTAATAAAGATTTTTCTATTTTTATAATCTCTTGGTGATCCTTCTGTGGGTATACTCTTTTTCTTCTCCCTTTGGCATATGTATCCGTATACCCGGAGATCCCATTTAGGTGGTGCCCTTCCCCCCTTCCTCTAAATAGCATCCATTATATGCGACAGTCCTGGGACTCTACCCAGCTCATCCCGAATTGCCCTGGTGCAGTGGCAATCGGGGTAATAAAGTTAGGTTAATCATGACAGGCGTCTCCCCGAGACACCTTCCATGATTAACCTGTAAGTGAAAGTAAATAAACACTCACAATGAAAAATCCTTAAATTTGGAATAAACGACAACTCCCCCCCTCATTTACCTCTTTATTAATCCTCAAACAGACATCCGGGTCCGAAGTAATCCACACAACGCTTTCAGCTCTGCTACATGAAGCTGACAGGGAGCGCCGTAGAACACGAGCGCTCTGTGTCAGCTCCACGTAGCAACTGAAGTGAGTTGTGCCTTAGGTTGTGCATGCGTGTGATATATTTTTATATATATCTCCATCTATCTTTTTTTCTCTCTTTCTTTTTCTCTCTCTTCTTCTCTCTTTTTCTCTCTTTTTCTCTCTCTTTTTCTCTCTCCTGCGTGTGATATATTTTTCTATATGTCTCCATCTATCTTTTTCTCTCTCTTTTTCTCTCTCTTTCTCTCTCTCTCGCTCTTTCTCTCTGTGTCTCTCTATGTCTTTGTCTTTTTGTCTCTCTCTCTTTTTGTCTCTCTCTTTCTCTCTTTTTGACTCTCTTTCTTTCTTTTTGACTCTCTCTCTCTTTCTCTTTTTTGACTCTCTCTCTCATCTTTGTAGCTGAATAATCCACTTCTGGATTCTCTACTGCAATACACAGGTCAAGATTACCAAATCTTCCTATGTTTTTCATTACAGGCAGTGGCTCAATGGATAGTGCTGCCGCCTAAGGAGAATTAGTTCACGAGTTCAAGTCCCGGCCGTCCCGGTAAAGAATTGAATTTAATTTATTTATGATTTTAAATTATAAGTATTATTATGTATTTATAATTGTAATTAGTTTAATTATGCACTGAGGGGAGGAGCCGGACATCGGCTGTGAGCCGCGGGCCACACCTCTAAAATTGGACCAGCTCACGGAATGAGGCTGCATTGCTTTCTCCCCTAGACCCCCTATCCCCTCTCCCCCTCCCATCCCTCGCCTCCCCTCTCCCCTCCACCATCTCAGACATGGCGATGATCAGCGGAATCAGCTGACATTATAAGTCGATCTGTGAAAACGGCTTTTTACCACCCGGCCGGCTAAACTATCAGCTGATGCTGTCGGACAGGAGTCTGCACAGAAGTGTGTAATTTGTTTTGTTTTTTTTTTTGCACTGATTCCTCAGCTGATTGTATATAAACGGCTTTTATACAATCAGCTGCTGTGTCATGTGATTCAGGCCCTTGAACCTGACACATCATCTGATCACTTTGCCTTCCAGCAAACCAATCAGAAGATATTGGATCTGGATTGGACAACATTACTGTGGAGGGGGGTTCTTTATTTCAATAAAGATGGAGTCACTAATTGTGTTGTGTTTTATTGCTAATAAAAATATTTTTCTGTGTTGTGTTTTTTTTTTTTTTTATCTGTACTAGAAATTCATGGTGGCCATGTCTAATATTGGCGTGACACCATGAATTTCAGGCCGAGCCACCCGTCACCAGGGCAGCTGGAAGAGTTGGATACAGCGCCAGAAGATGGCGCTTCTATGAAAGCGCCATTTTCTGGGGTGGCTGTGGACTGCAATTAGCAGCAGGGGTGCCCAGAAAGCTTGGGCATCCTGTGCTGCGGATACCAATCCCCAGCTGCCTAGTTGTACCTGGCTGGACATAAAAATGGGGCGAAGCCCATGTCATTTTATTTTTAATTATTTCATGAAATAATTAAAAAAAAAAAAAAAAAAGGGCTTCCTTATATTTTTGTTTCCCAGCCGGGTACAAATAGGCAGCTGGGGGTTGTGGGCAGCCCGTAGCTGCCTGCTGTACCTGGCTAGCATACAAAAATATGGCGAAGCCCACATAATTTTTTTTGGTGGGCAAAAAACTCCTGCAGACATTCCTGGATGGAGTATGCTGAGCCTTGTAGCTCTGCAGCTGAGGTCTGCTGTCTCTCTGTATGGAGGAGAGAAGACAGCAGCTGCAGAACTACAAGGCTCAGCATCCACCATCCAGGACTGTACGCTGGAAGGA
The DNA here is from genome assembly GCF_048569485.1 of Anomaloglossus baeobatrachus. NCBI lineage: Eukaryota > Metazoa > Chordata > Amphibia > Anura > Aromobatidae > Anomaloglossus > Anomaloglossus baeobatrachus. The sequence goes on along the minus strand of NC_134360.1, from coordinate 152,576,087 downwards.
GAGGCAGGGAGAGCAGAACTGCAAGGCTCAGCATACTTCATCCACTAGTGTATGCAGGAGAGCAGACAGCAGCTGCACAACTATAAGGCTCAGCATCCATCATCCAGGACTGTATACTGGAAGGAGAGGCAGGGGGAGCAGAACTGCAAGGCTCAGCATACTTCATCCACTAGTGTATGCAGGAGAGCAGACAGCAGCTGCAGAGCTACCAGGTTCAGCATACTCCATCCAGGACTGTATGCAGGAATTTTTTGCCCACCAAAAAAATGACGTGGGCTTTGCCATATTTTTGTATGTTAGCCAGGTACAGCAGGCAGGTACGGCTGCCCCCAACCCCCAGCTGCCTATTTGTACCCGGCTAGGAACTAAAAATATAGGGAAGCCCTTTTTTTAATTTTTCATGAATTTCATGAAATAATTAAAAAAAAGAAAAAATGACATGGGCTTTGCCCCATTTTTGTGTCCAGCCAGGTACAACTAGGCAGCTGGGGATTGGAATCCCCAGCACAGGTTGGCCCGAGGTTTCTGGGCCCCTCTGCTGCGAATTGCAGTCTGCAGCCGCCCCAGAAAATGGCGCTTTCATAGAAGCGTCATCATCTGGCACTGTATCCAACTCTTCCAGCTGCCCTGGTGATGGGTGGCTTGCTGGGTAATAATGGGTTAATAGTAGCCTTTTTTACTAGCTAGTATTAAGCCAGAGATTCTTAATGTCAGGCAAGTTTGACCCGGCCATTAAGAATCTCCAATAATGGGTTAAATAAAAAAAAAAGACACCACACAGAAAAAAATACTTTAATAGAAATAAATACACAGACATACTTAGAGGCTCCATGTTTATTACTCCCTCTCACCCCTCCATGATCCTGGTCTTCTGTCTTCTTTCTCCTTCAACCCATGCAGCTCTGCTACATAAGACAGCACTGCATAGGAGGAAGACGCTGCTGCTCCCGTGCAGTCTAATCACTCAGTGAGTGAGCAGAGGCTGCAGGTTGTAAATGGTGCAATCACCGCTGCCACCATTGAAATAGTATTCTGACATGCCATACATGTATTCTGACATACTATAGCAACGGTGATCTCCGATCACCTGATTCCCGGTGTCGCTTTTCACCGGCTGTGGCATCCAGTCCCTGTATGTGGGCTGACTCTGCAAAGAGCGCCAACATGCAGGAATGGGGAGCCAAGCATGTGCCCAAGCATCTCGCTGGTACACGGAGATGCTCAAACGAGCACCGCGTACCGGAGAGATGCACTGACAGGACCTAGCATGATGTCTAGCCAGGTGACCAGTCTGTAGTCAATGAGATAATACACACGTGACTGGTCACATGCTATGATGACGTCACGGAAGGTCCTATCATCAGTGCTGGTTACCGGGAGGGCACAGTGATGATCGGAAGGAAAAGCGGTGGGAGACAGAGTGCAGGACGCGTCGCGGGGACCTGTAAGTATAATAGCAATGTTTATTAACTGTATGTGGACATGTATAATGTGTTTGTATGTGTTTGTGTTTGCCTGCCATTGTTTTCAAGGAGGTTCGAAGGTGTTCGTCGAACGTTCGCCGAACACACCCGTCGTTCGACCAACCGAACCGAACTTGAACACTAGGAGGGTGGCTCAACACTAGTTCTTAGTGACAGCCGTTAATACTTTGTTTTTTATAACCTTATACAGTCCTGCTCATTGTTATTTGCATGCTTAAAGATTAAGTACATAATGTGAAATATCTCCTGAAAAAATGAATCAAGTGAAACAGCTTTTTTGTACAGAGCACTCGTGTTAAATGCAAAATAACAAATAAACAACAATTTAAAACAAAAAACATTATGAGGGAAAAATAGAAACTAGAAAAAACGAAATCTTGCTGGGACATTGGTATTGGCACCCCTTACATTAAATTAGTATGGAAACACATTTTGACTCACCTGTGGTAAATCACAAATGAGAATCTCCTGTGATAAATTGTTAGTGCTCATGTGTAGAGATGAACCACCCTCTAGAGGCTCGAGTTCGACTCGGTTCGTCAAACGTAGGCCGCGTTTGAGTTCGGTTTGGCGAGCCGTTCGATGAACCTCTCGAACCCCATTGAAAACAATGGGAGGCAAACACATAAAAACACATTATAAATGTACACATACAGTTAATAAACATTGCCATAACACTTACCTGTCCCCGCGATCCGTCCTGCACTCTGTCTCTCGCTGCTTTTCCTTCCGATAATCGCTGCGTCCTCCCGGTAACCAGCACTGATGATAGGACCTATTGTGACATCAAAATAGCATGTGACCAGTCACGTGTCTTTTATCTCATTGGCTACAGACTGGTCACATGGCTTTGACGTCATGCTAGGACCTGTCAATGCATCTCTCCGGTACGTGGTGATCATTTGTGTATTTCCGTGTACCAGCGACATGCTCTGGCACATGGTCGACTCCCCGTTCTGCTTCTTCATTCCGTTATTCACCGGCTGCCACAGCCGGTCAATAACGAAGATCACCGTTGCTATAGCAACGCGCCTGTCAGCGGTGACGTCACCGCAGATCAGAATAAGGCTACATTAACACGACCGATCCGTTTTTGTGGTCTGCAAAAAACGGTCAGTTTTTTTTACGGGTGCATCTGTGCGGCATCCGTTTCCATTCCGTATATGGTCCGTATGTCATCTGTTTGTCATCCGTGTGCCTTCCCTTTATTTTGCCTACTGCAAAAAAACTGAAGGAGGGAAAATACATAAATTTACCCAGGATCCATAGCTTCAACCTACATGAGGTGGTCACATGTTCACTCCATTGCCATTTTCTATTGTTTTTCACAGCGCAGAGCGCTCTGGTGATTTTCCTGTGCTTGTACACTTCAAATCAGTCTTTTCTGTCATTATAATGGCAGAAAGACACATAATGTCCCACTCTCCTGCATTTTGTAATTTTGCACCCTTTGGTGCCTTTCATGTGGCACTAAAGGGTGCTTAGCCTTGTATTTGGCCAAAAACATAACTAAATTTAAAAAAATAAATGATGTGGGGTTCCCCCTTTTCTTGTAGCCAGCTAGGGTAAAGCAGATGGCTGCAGCCTGCAGACCACAGCTGGCAGCTTCACCTTGGCTGGTAATCCAAAACTGAGGGCACCCCACGCTGTTATTTTAAATTAAATAAATAATTAAAAAAAAATACGTGCGAGTCCCCCCAAAATTGGATCACTAGCCAAGGTAAAGCGGACAGCTGGGGTCTGATATTCTCAGACTAGGGAGGTCCATGGTTTTTGGACTTTCCCCAGCCTAAAAATAACAGGCCGCAGCCGCCCCAGAAGTGGCGCATCCATTAGATGCGCCAATCCTGGTGCTTCGCTCCAGCTCATCCCGTTGCCCTGGTGCGGTGGCAAACGGGGTAATATCAGATGTGTAATGTCACCTGGCATCAAACCCTGGGGTTCGTGAGGTCAGGCATCTATCAGATACCCGACATCACCAACCCAGTCACTAAAAAAAAAAAAAATAGACGACAAACACATTTTTATTTGAAAAAACACCTCCCAACACATTCCCTCTTTCACCAATTTATTAGAAAAAAAACCAAATCCAGGTCTGCTGTAATCCAAGGGGTTCCCATGACGATCCATACCATAGTCAATGTCCCAGTCAATGAAGAACAGAATGTTCCATACTGGCTGGGAGAGCAATGCAGTGACCTGAGCTAACATCAATAGGTCCCAGGTGCTGCTGTCAGGAGCTTAGTGAGGTACATTACCTGCGGTGATCGCTGCACTCCTGACAGCAGAGCCGTCACTGAGTTCAATGACCGCTGCCTTCAGAACAGAGTATCGCGAGAGCCCGTGATGTCACCGCTAATGACAGTCTCGGGCCGGCAGCGAGAAGAGATGTGACATGCTGAGATGTTTGCCAAGCATGGAACAGTCAAGAACCTGCTTGGATGTGATGGAAATAGGAAATATGACAGTAGATGCCTTTTGAAGGTTGGTGCGAATGGAGAAAAAGCACCATATCAAGCATTCAAAGATCTAAAAGCCAACCTGGAAAAGTCTTGGGTCATGGTTTCAACAAGTACCATACGCCACATACTAAACCAAGCAGAGCTTTATGGGTGAGAACCAAGGAAGAAACCATTGGTGAAGAATAGACATTAAAAGGAATGACTGAGCTGTGCCAAAGAGTACTATGACAAACCACAATCCTTCTAAAAAAATGTTCTGTGGACAGATGAAAAAAATAGACCTTTTTGGCAATGCAAAGCAACAGTTTATTTATAGAAGGCACAATGAAGTTTATAAGGAAAGGAATATCCTACCAATAGTTAAGCATGGTGGAGGATCCATAATGTTTCTGCAGTTGCTTTGCTGCATTTGGTGCTGGAGGCCTTGACCGTATGACAGGAATCATAAAATCAAAAAATTGTCAAGAGATTTTAGACCAAAATGTCCTACCCAGTGTAGAAAAACTTGGTTTGAGTAAATGATTATAGATCCACCAAAAGCACACAACCAAAAGTACACAGGAATGGTTGAAATAGAAAATATGAACTATTTTAAAATGGACCGCAATGAGTCCTGACTAGAGATGAGCGAACTGGTCCCGGTTCGGCTCGAGGCCGGTTCGCCGAACGGGGTCCCGTTCGAGTTCGGCTCGTCGAACGTTCGACGAACCGAACTCGAACGTATAGGCTAGAATGGGAGGCAATCACAAACACATAAAAATGCATGATAAATGTACACAAACAGTTAATAAACATTGCCATAACACTTAACCGGTCCTCGCGATCCCTTCTGCACTCTGTCTCCTGCCGCTATTCCATCCGATGATCGCTGAATCCTCCCGGTGACCTGCACTGCCAGCAGAGATGCAGGACCTATCGTGACGTCAAAATAGCCATGTGACCAGTCACGTGGCTATTATCTCATTGGCTACAGACTGGTCACATGACTATGACACGTCATGTAGGACCTGCAAGTGCATCTCTCCGGTACACGGTGCACATATGTGTATCGCCGTGTACCGGCGACATGCTCTAGCACACGGTCGACTCCCCGTTCCGTTAGGGACCGGCTGACACAGCCGGTCATTAACGGAGATCACCGTTGCCATAGCAACGCAGTTAGCTGTGACGTCACCGCTAACCGCGGCTCCGAGAGCACCGTTGCTATGGTAACGCGTCTGTCAGCGTTACCGCTAGCAGCCAGCACTGTTCACTCACGGAGTGAAGGCTGCACGCTGCTTCCCGATTGTAGTGATGATTGTAGTGAGGATGGAGGTTCCCCAGCCCCAAGTGATGAGCTGGTGAATCTCATCCTCACTACAATCGTCACTACTACTACACTAGAAAGAAAGAAGACAGAAGAGCAGGATCGTGGAGGGCTGACAGGGGGTAATAAAGATGGAGTCTCTAATGTGTCTGTGTATTTATTTCTATTAAAGTATTTTTTCTCTGTGTGGTGTTTTTTTTTTAACCCTTTATTGGAGATTCTTAATGGCAGGGTCAAACGTGCCTGACATTAAGAATCTCTGGCTTAATACTGGCTAGTAAAACAAAGCCAGTATTAACTCATGATTACCCAACAAGCCACCCGGCTCCAGGGCTGTTGGAAGAGTTGGATACAGCGCCAGATGATGGCACTTCTATGAGAGCGCCATTTTCTGGGACGGCTGCGGACTGAAATCCGCAGCAGAGGTGCCCACAAACCCCGGGCTAACCTGTGCTGCGGATTCCAATCCCCAGCTGCCTAGTTGTACCCGGCTGGACACAAAAATGGGGCGAAGCCCACGTCATTTGTTTTTTAATTATTTCATGAAATAAGTGAAATAATTAAAAAAAACGGGCTTCCCTATATTTTTGGTTCCCAGCCGGGTACAAATAGGCAACTGGGGGTTGGAGGCAGCCCGTGGCTGCCAGCTGTACCTGGCTAGCATACAAAAATATGGCGAAGCCCACATCATTTTTTTGGTGGGCAAAAAACTTCTGCATACAGTCCTGGATGGAGTATGCTGAGCCTTGTAGTTCTGCAGCTGCTGTCTGCTCTTCTCCATACAGACAGACAGCAGCTGCAGAACTACAAGGCTCAGCATACTCCATCCAGGACTGTATGCAGAAGTTTTTTGCCCCCTGAAAAAATTATGTGGGCTTCGCCATATTTTTGTATGCTAGCCAGGTACAGCAGGCAGGTACGGCTGCCCCCAACCCCCAGTTGCCTATTTGTACCCGGCTGGGAACCAAAAATAAAGGGAAGCCCTTTTTTTATTATTTCATGAATTTCATGAAATAATTAGAAAACAAATGACGTAGGCTTTGCCCCATTTTTGTGTCCAGCCAGGTACAACTAGGCAGCTGGGGATTGGAATCCGCACCACAGGTTGGCCTGAGCTTTCTGGGCCCCACTGCTGCGAATTGCAGTCTGCAGCCGCCTCAGAAAATGGCATTTTCATAGAAGCGCCATCTTCTGGCGCTGTATCCAACTCTTCCAGCACCTGCCTGCTATACCTGGCTAGCATACAAAAATATGGCGAAGCTCACGTCCTTTTTTTGTAGTTTTTTGGCAAAAAAAATAAAAAATGCTTCCCTGGATTTTACATTGCCAGTGAAGGTAACACCAAGCAGTGGGGGTTAGCAGCCAGTAGCTGCTTGGATTACCCTTAGCTAGCAATACAAAAAATGCAGCGGGAGCCCATATATATTTTTTTTTAATTATTTATTTAAATAACTAAAAATAAAATGGGCTTCCCTGTATTTTGATTGCTGGACATCACAGTGCTGTAAAAATAAATCTTTAAAAAAATGACGTAGCGCTCCGCGGTATTTTTGATTCTCAGCGCAGATAAAGCAGACAGCTATGGGTTGCCACCCCCATCTGCCTGCCGTTACCTTGGTTGGCAATCAAAATACAGGGAAGCCCATTAATTTTTTCTATTTAAAAAATAGTTAAAAAAAAAAAATGACGTTGGGTCCCCCCATTTTTGATAGCCAGCTAGGGTAAAGCAGACGGCTGTAGCCTGAAAACCACAGCTGGCAGCTTTACCGTGGTTGGGGATCCAATGTGGAGGTCCCCTCAGGCTCTTTTTTATAATTATTTTATAAATATTAATAATTACACAATAAAAGTAGGTTCCCCCCCAAATTGGATCACCAGCCAAGGTAAAGCGGACAGCTGTGGTCTGGTATTCTCAGGGTGGGAAGGTCCATAGTTATTGGGCCTTCACAGCCTAAAAATAACAGGCTGCAGGCACCCCAGACGTGGCGCATCCACTAGATGCGCCAATCCTGGCGCTTCACCCCAGCTCATCCCGTGCCCTGGTGCAGTGGCAAACGGGGTAATAAATCGGGTTGATACTAGCTGTAAAGTCACCTGAGATCAAGCCCAGCAGTTTGTGATGTCATGGCGTCTATTAGATACCCAACATCATAAACTGTCAGTACTAACAAAAACAAAAAATCGACAAAAGAAATTTATTTGACAAAACAGTCCCCAAAACATTTCCTCTTTAACCAATTTATTGTAAGAAAAAAAATAAAGGGGTCCCACGACGACTCTGGACCGTCTAGAATATGGAGGGGGAGACACTCAGGGAATGTATCCCCCATTTTCTAGGAGTGCGGACCCTTCATGTGAGGAGTGTGGGTGCAATGAATCTGCACTCACTCTCCCCGGGTCCACAGCAGCAGAGTCCATGTCGTAATGGTTGCTACCAAAGCTGCAATGCCCTGCTCATGAGGTAAGGGCATGCCTAATCAGGAGAACTACTGTAGAGGAAGCTCTGCTCACTGGTATATAGGTGCTCAGAGGTAATAATAGATAAAATTAGTGAGTAACCTCGGCACTCTATATCTCCCAGACTAAGTCAGTAAGTCACAATGGATAGTAATGCAAAATCACTCTTTATTGGTCCGTATTAAGAAATTTTTTTTTTCATAAGCATATATGTTTTTGTCCAAAACAAGTTACAAATGACGTTTCGGCCTGAGCCTTCGTCAGATTGGACTTATCTGCATGTAATCATGAAAAATGACAATAATCAGTATCACATAAGAGTGAGAGAACAATAACATAAACTTGAACAATGTAGAGGTACAATTGGGATGCAGCAAAAAAATTGCAACACAGCAAGAAATGAAACACATGATACAAATGTCATAATACAGTACAAGGACAATATAGTAATGACAAATATGGGGTCAGAGTAGGCTTAGACAGCTCTGGTACGAAAGAGATGTCAATCATAAAGTAACATGTGCAGTAGGTGTAGAGCTACAGTATGCATGGCAGAGCTAATGGGTAGACCGACCATAGAAAAAGAACGGAGAAAAAGTGGAGAAAAAGTGGAGAAAAAGTGGAGAAAAAGTGGAGAAAAAGTGGAGAAAAAGTGGAGAATAAATGGAGAAAAAGTGGAGAAAAAGTGGAGAAAAAAATGGAGAAAAGGTGGAGAAAAAGTGGAGAAAAAAATTCTCCACTTTTTCTCCATTTATTCTCCACTTTTTCTCCACTGTTTCTCCACTTTTTCTCCATTTTTTTCTCCACTTTTTCTCCATTTATTCTCCACTGTTTCTCCACTGTTTCTCCACTGTTTCTCCACTGTTTCTCCATTTTTTTCTCCACTTTTTCTCCATTTTTTCTCCACTGTTTCTCCACTGTTTCTCCACTGTTTCTCCATTTTTTCTCCATTTTTTTCTCCACTTTTTCTCCACTTTTTCTCCATTTTTTCTCAAGTGGAGAAAAAAGTGGAGAAAAAAGTGGAGCACCCTTTGGTGCCTTTCATGTGGCACTAAGGGGTGCTTAGCTTTGTATTTAGCCAAAAAAATTAAAAAAAAATGACGTAGGGTTCCTCCTAGTTTTGTAGCCAGCTAGGGTAAAGCAGACGGCTGCAGCCTGCAGACCACAGCTGGCAACCTCACCTTGGCTGGTAATCCAAAACTGAGGGCACCCCACGCTGTTATTTTAAATTAAATAAATAATTAAAAAAAAAAACACGTAGGGGTCCCCCAAAATTGGATTACCAGCCAAAGTAAAGCAGACAGCTGGGGCCTGATATTCTCAGACTAGGGAGGTCCATGGTTATTGGACTCTCCCCAGCCTAAAAATAGCAGGCCGCAGCCGCCCCAGAAGTGGCGCATCCATTAGATGCGCCAATCCTGGTGCTTCGCCCCAGCTCATCCCGCGCCCTGGTGCGGTGGCAAACGGGGTAATATATGGGGTTAATACCAGATGTGTAATGTCACCTGGCATCAAGCCCTGGGGTTGGTGAGGTCAGGCGTCTATCAGATACCCGACATCACCAACCCAGTCAGTAATAAAAAAAAAAATAGACGACAACCACATTTTTATTTGAAAAAACACTCCCCAAAACATTCCCTCTTTAACCAATTTATTAGAAGGAAAAACAAATCCAGGTCTGGTGTAATCCAAGGGGTTGCCATGACGATCCACACTGTCCCAGTCAATGAAGAGCAGGATGTTCCCCATTGGCTGGGAGAGCAATGCAGTGACCTGAGCTAACATCAATGGGTCAGCCCAGGTCACTGCAGGGCATGACAAGTGCTGCTGTCAGTGAGGTACATTACATGCGCTGATCTCCAGCACACTGACAGCCCCTGTCACTGAGGTCAATGACCGGCGCCTTCACATCAAGTATCGCGAGAGGTCCGTGACGTCACCGCTAGTCAGTCTCGGGTCGGAAGCGAGAGGTGATGTGACAAGCGGCGGCCATGGAGGACAGTGACAGCGCTGAGGTCGGGATGGCGGGACTTCATCACCGCAGGTAAGCCGAGCGGGGGGGGGGGATGTGTGTGTGTGTGTGTATGTATGTGTACGTGTGTGTGTGTGTATGTGTACATGCCGTGGGCAGGAGGGGGCGGAGTGAGCTGAGCGGGAAGTGTGGGCTTCCTGCACGTAACTAAGATAAACATCGGGTTACTAACCAAAGCGCTTTGGTTGGATACCCGATGTTTATCTTGGTTACCAGCTTCTGGCAGGCTGCCAGCGATGGCTCCTGCTCACTGTAGCTGTAAAAAGCCCTGCTTTTTGCTGCTAGAACCGTTCTCGAACGTATCTAGAACTATCGAGCTTTTGCAAAAAGCTCGAGTTCTAGTTCGATCTCGAACAGCCCCAAAAATCACTCGAGCTTAGAACTGGAGAACCTCGAACCTAGAACCGCGCTCAACTCTAGTCCTGACCTCAATCCCTTTGAAATACTTTGGGGTGAGATGAAATCTGCCATTGGGACAAAGAACCCTGCAAACATTCAAGAGCTTGAACAAACTGCAAAGTAAGAATGGGAAAAAATACCAGCTGAGAAGTGCAAGAAGCTTAAAGATGGCTACAAGAAACGTTTGGAGGCTTTCATCAATACCAAAGGGTGTCCAACGAAGCATTAATTAGAGGGGGGCAACCAAGTATTAATAGGGGTTCCTTTATTGCTGCACATGTTGTTTATTCTGTTTCTTCTTTGAAATTGCAATATATAAGTTGACAAACATTGTTTTATTATTGTATTACTTTGGACCAGTAATTACAAAATCCTGAGGATATAACTTTGGTACATTTCCATTTATTTTTGAAGATATTGTACAGTCTATGAAAAAAGTAAGGGGTGCTAATAATAGTGAGCAGCACTGTATTACCTACAATTAAGTAATTATACTCACTAGAACATTTTGCTGCAGTGAATTCTCCATCAGGAAGACACGTTCTAATTCCACTGCTCTGGCTATCTGGGGTATGGAAATTAGGTAGACAATCAAACTTAATTTCTTCTCCTTCCAGAAATACTGCAGATGTTAGAGGACCATATTTAGCATTATCAAAAAAAGTCTTCATGATGGAACATCTTCCTGTAAGATGCAAAGACATTTTATATGAGTTCCTTTTTCTTTTAGACATCTTTATATGACGGTAATCGCAACCTGTGTTTCATCCAGCATTATCGTATATTCAGATGGGGAATATTTGCTGCAGACATCTTTGCAGGTCTCACATTCATCTGAATATTGATTGCAGAATTCAAGCACATTTATACCTCAAATTCAAAATACAGGGAGGAACCCAATTATCAAAACACCATGAAAAAAATTCCTATATTAAAAATATCAATCTTTATTAGTCAATTTCTAAAAAACTGTCAGTGCAGTCAAAAGAGGAATAGCCACTTAAAAGTGGTTGGGCGGGTGAAAAGGGAGGAGACACGTGCGCCAGATGTCGATATTGAGGATGTAGGCAGGGGAGGGGGGGGCCTATCCTAGCCCTATGAATTTCCCCTACCTACCAGCGGAGTGTAAACACCCTAATACTCGGTGCCCCCGCTCCTCGGCAGCTGTCCCTTCCTGTCCCTCCAACCATAAAACCACCAGCACCAAAAAGTGTACGTGAAAAAAAGTGCAGGTCGAAAAACCTAAAAAGTCTGGTATGCAGTTTAGTTAATACGTATGAGATCCAGTAGTTCCCCTATCAGGGTGAAACATAATCACACTAATTCCCTTAAGTATGACCAATGGTACTCTTATTCCAGAGGACACAAGCCTAAATAGTCTGGGTAACCACTGTATATTGTTAATACATGTCAGGTCAACATATATATATAATCAAGTAGTTCCCCTATAGGGGTGGACCATAATCACAATAATTCCCTTGAGGATGATCAGAAGGTACTCCCATCCCATAGGACACAAGCCTACATCGTCAGGGCAACCACTCTCTATTGTAAATACAGATCAGATCAAGTAGTCTCCCCCTCAAAGTAGACCCAAATTGCACTAATTTCCTTAAGGGTAAACAGGCTATACTTCCATCCTAAAGGGCATGTAGATACAACTGCACACCAATCTCAGATAAAATATTTGACATTTTGGAATGATTAAAGTACTTATTATATCCCTTTGTCAGGTTATATCATAATATTAATCTCACAATGATTAAAGTACTTATCATGTCATTTAGCATATCATCTCAGCATATCTCAACGCGTTTCTCCCTCAGGATGTCTGGGGGTTCATCAGGAGATTTTCAATCTGTAAAGCCGATCTCACAGTGGAGGAACGGTTGCTGTGCCTGGTAACGCCACTCAGGACCACAAGAATCTGGGTCCTAGCTCATTAGTGGTATCAGAGGTAATGCCTCATTTGGCCACACACCACCTCCACTTATGTCAACTCGATAAACGCCATTTTACCCCGCCCCCATGAGACTTACTGTCCATGATATTTTCAAACGCCGCGCCATTCTGCCGGCGGTCACTTCCGGTTTGAAGTCTCTGTGACGTAGGACTGGAAGTCAATATTCCCCACCAGGCCTTGCACACACTTCCAGGCCTCCGACGTCACACCAGAAGTTCCGGCACATGGACCGCACATTGCGTTCCACTTGTCAGGAACGCCCACATGGAGAACAGAGGGTCACATGTTAGGGGAGGGTAATTGGCAGATCACATGACTTTACGATAGTGGAACGCACACTGCGCTCCACTTGCAAAAGACGCCCTCATAGCAATAAGAGCGTCACCTGTAGTGGAGGCTAGTCACGTGACTCACGAGTAAGATAGGGCTATTCATATAAATAGAGAAATAAGGAAGGAGCGATATCATTATATCGCCACAAAATTAACCATTGCTCGTCCTATAGGGACAATACGCACATAGGCATAGAAATCAGCTCCGCTCAATAACTCATCCCATAGTAATGTGAAAAAGGGGGTTCCCAGACCACCATGAACCATTCAAAGGGAAGTTAAATGAAACTGGTGAAATTTAATTGCTCATTAATCCCATCCGGGGACATACTACGCAACAGGTAAATCCACCTCGTTTCCCTTTGGAGAATCGCCCTATTCCAGTCACCCAGCCTCTCATGTTTTTGGACGGTCTCAATTACCTTAAATAGGATATTTTTATCCCCATTGTGGTATTGGACCATATGTCGGGCAAGTGCAGTATCCCTCTTGTGGAGAATATCCCCCATGTGCTCTCCGATCCTTACTCTTAGTTCCCTCTTGGTTTTCCCCACATAATTTTTGGGACACTGACAGGTGCACATGTAAACCACTCCAGTGGTCTTGCAATTCGCAAAATCCCTATTAGAGAAAACTCTCCCTGTCGCTGCACTTGCAAAGGTTTTAGAGGGGTCAATATACCTACAGAAACTGCAGGTCCCACACCTAAAGGTCCCAATCGGTCTCCTGTCTAACCAGGTCCCTGCCGATTTCGGTTGCTCAAAATGGCTATGGACCAGGTGGTCCCTTATTGACCTCCCTCTCCTAAAAGTGACTGAGGGTTTTGTAGTTAGGGTATCTGCCAGATCTGGGTCTGCCCGAAGAATGTCCCAGTGCCGCCTTAAAATGTCCATAATCTTATCAGTCTGGTCGTCATAGGTCCCAATCAATCTTGTCAACCCATCATTTTGTATTTTCTGGCGGGGCACAATTAACTCTGTCCTGTTTCTTCCCTTTGCAACTCTATATGCTTCATCAATCACTCCCACTGGGTAACCTCTATCTCTGAACCTACGTCTAAGGTTATTAGATTGTGCCTGAAAATCTCCCAAACTGGAACAGTTCCTCCGAAGTCGAAGGAACTGTCCCTTGGGGATCCCTCTTTTCAGGCTAGTGGGGTGACAGCTCTCCCATCGTTGCAAACTATTAGTTGCCGTGGGTTTCCTATAAATGGTAGTATCCAAATAGCCGTCCTGATTCCTCTTGATGTACAAATCCAAAAAGGAGATCCTATCCCCCCCTATCTCCGAGGTAAACCTTAGGTTCAGATTGTTCAAATTCAGATGTCCAACAAAGGCCCTGAAGGAGTTTTGGTCACCCGACCAAAGGATGAGGATGTCATCAATATATCTCCCCCAGAATAGAATCCTGGGGTCCAGATGACATCCTCATCCCTAAAAACAACTGTGTCCTCTCACCAACCCAGAAGCAACAGAATTCAAGCACAAGCTGCCATATAAATGCTAGTGAAATACAGTTAGAACCAGACATTTATAAACACGATCTAAAAAGACACATATGCATGTTTTTCTCTTATGAGAGAGAGAGAGAGAGACTTATATGATGAGGACATATTTTACAATTAATTACCGTCCATTCATCCAGGGATCAGACTGAGTTCCTGGATGTGTTGGTGAATAGAGACGAGTGTGATTGATTACTGACCGAGTTAATTAGAAAGCCGACCTCAACACACACACTATTGCACGTTGCCTCATCACACCCCAGGTCACTGATTCGGTCAATCCCTACAGAACAATTCTTTCAGCTGCAGAGGATATGTTCCACTGATGTGGACTTTGAGACACAAGCCTCGGCCTGATGGGCAGACTCCAAAAGCGGGGATACAGTAGGCAGGTGGTGAAACGTGCATATTACTGCTCAAAATATTCCCCAGGTCAGTCACTCCTGTATTCTTCTGGGAGGCCCAAGTCTGAGGATCAGGTCTTATTTATTACTGGGTATCAGTCTGAGTTCAGTGCTGGGAGAGAATGTTTTGTGAATGCGTGGCTCATATTGCAGGATGACCAGGTTCCTTCAAAGATTTCTTTCTGAGAGGCCCAATATCACAATCAGATGGTCAAAGAACCTATGCAACCATTTGGTGTGGAGCCATTATGAGGCCGCTGCCGATAGAACACGTTTGTGAAGCATTCACTCTACCCCAGTGCATGGATGTGTTCCTTGTGGCTGGTGCATCGCTTGTCCCAATATTATGCACATTGACACGTTCCCAAATTGCACAGCTGATAAATCATTCACCATCAAAAGGTGGATCACATGTAGTAGCAAGGCGGTGATATATTATTACCTGCCAATACCCTAAGATCTGTGTGTGGCTGACCACCTGCCAAGTAAAAGTACATGTTAGGGAGCATGTGTTGGGTATAGCGGCTGTGTCAGGCCACACAGACACATCCACGCTAAAAACACTGCCAAAAGATTTTAAATTAAATCATGGTTATGACACCACCCTCCTTAGAGTACGTGGCATTGTTCAGTTGGATGTTAATCTCAGAGGTGGGGAAATTAGCCAACGTTTGGCTCAGATGGATATACACATTGGGTACTGTATATCCTTCTGGTCTGAATGAGAATATGAACTTCATACCGGTTTTGTAACATTTATACGATAAGTGTCTACTTGAAGGATTCATATCATTCTTGGGAACATTATGTATTTTAATCGTATTTGTTGCATTGGTTTTAACATTTTCACTCCTTCATACACAGAATATAATCTACAAGATAATGAACATATATTATTTTGACTGGATGGAAGTGATCGATGGTTAACATGCGAGTTTTCCATGCATGTGCACAGTGTGACATATGAATAAATATAACTGTGAATACATGGATTTTGTTTGTATGCTCATCTTTGATGTGTCTATTTATGTGTTCTATGCAGGTAGTTATATGCATGAATATATATATATATATATATATATATATATATATATAATGTGCCATATGGGTTATTATAGGAACAATTAATTCTAAAATTTGTGCTCACGATATAAGTATTCATTTGTGCCCCCACATGTATGCACATGACATGCCTCCCTATTGAGCATTATGCAGTAATATCAAGTCCCAATGTATTTATCCATTCAGTTGTTGTGGTCTGGTACATGTGTGTGCACTATGCTTCCCTGGACCCCGTCCTGCCTTTGTGTCTCTATGGGCTGGGTGCTTCCATGTCACATAAGCATGATGCGGAATCACCTGAGCCATGATGCAGTGGCCGGCATCCTTGGGTCATCATGGTGAGGCACGCGTCATTTCATGGCTCACCACAATTGGAGGAGGGTAGATATATTAATACCTGCCCTCTCCATGCTAGTCATGGTCCCTGACAAAGGCTGAGGGAAAGCCAAAATGCGCATTGGGCGCACGCCAGGACACTATACCACTGTATCCACCAATGTTTGATCAGTAGTTCTCTGACCCTCATGTGCAGGTGAACACCACTATTTGATCCACCACTGGTTTTGACATCACATAACAGCCTATTATTCATTTTTGACTTGCTTTTATTTGTAAAAACAGGGTAGCCAGGCATTTGCAATTATAAATCGCACCTGATGGTGTGTTGCCACAGTCTAGTAGCTACGTTTGAATGTTTTCATGACATAATATGTAAAATAATTTGCTGTTGTTTGTACATAATTTTTATGCTCAACAACTTAGTATAAAATTTATAACATTATATATGGCAATCCAATAGTCTAATATTATGCTGTCATAGTAAATGACAACAATAGTGAATGACACTGTTGTCCAATATAATTATTGTTATATTTTGTGGTGTATCATTTGGCACAAATTAGCCTTCTTCATGTTTTCAATTCACCACCCACCTGAGCTTATATACATCATAGATTTAATATAAATTATATAAGCTTGGACACATGATCGCTTTCTTCTTTTTTCTGCTTCGTGCTTTATTGGTGATTTGTCCTTGTATAAATAGTCCTTGCACCCGTACGCCAAATTTTTTTTTTATACAGTAACTTGCCTATAATCATATATGTATATGTGGCGCCCTGGACTAGCCAGGTCGTCACAGGTACTACACCAACACACCCCACACCCCGAGATAGGCACATCAGCCAGACACCAAATCCTTGTTGCCTCCCTCCAGACCAGGTGGGGTGGAGCCAGGCGGTTGGCCCCACCCACTGAGGAGTTCACAGTCTTGGAGGCGGGAAAAGGAAGGGAGAGGAGTTCAGTGAGGTTAGGGAAGTGGAAGAGTGAAGTAATAGTGGAGGAGAAAGAAGTGACTGACTGTGTCCGGGTACATAGCCCGGGCACTTAGAAGTACTTTGCACGCTGCGACATCGCAGGCCGATGCTGCGATGCCGAGCGCGATAGTCCCCTCCCCCGTCGCAGCAGCGATATCCTTGTGATAGCTGCCGTAGCGAACATTATCGCTACGGCAGCTTCACATGGACTCACCTGTCCTGCGACCGTCACTCTGGCCGGCGACCCGCCTCCTTGTTAAGGGGGCGGGTCGTGCGGCGTCACTGCGATGTCACACGGCAGGCGGCCAATCGGAGCGGAGGGGCGGAGGGGCGGAGATGAGTGGGATGTAAACATCCCGCCCACCTCCTTCCTTCCGCATATCCTACGGAAGCCGCAGTGACGCCGGTAGGAGATATTCCTCGCTCCTGCGGCTTTACACACAGCGATGTGTGCAGCCGCAGGAGCGAGGAACAACATCGGACTGTCGCGTCAGCGTAATTATGGATTACGCCAACGCTGCACCGATGATACGATGACGACGCTTTTGCGCTCGTTAATCGTATCATCGAGCCTTTACACACTACAATGTCGCATGCGATGCCGGAAGTGCGTCATTTTCAATTTGACCCCACCGACATCGCACCTGCACTATCGTAGTGTGCAAAGCCTGCTTTAGAGCAAGGTTGGCAGACGGTGGTGGCAGTCTTCAGGAGAGGCAGATCAACGTTGAACCGTAGGACCGGGGACGGGCGGTGGCCCGCCGGTACCGAACCGGGGAGCGAAGTGAAGCCAGCACAAACCGGCAGGGACTGCGGACCACGACCAGGCTTGGAGTCACCATTAAACAGGTCAAATCCGTTAGTGACCGGAACCCCAGGGGTTTCCAAACATCCAAGACCCGATTGAAGGCAACCGTCCAAACAGCAAAAGGGAAATACAGCTACCGCAACAGCTAGAATTCCCAGTGCCAGAGCCTGCGAGCAAAAGAGCTCCTCCGGCCCATATACAAGCTGGGGAGCGGGTTACCGGTGGGAAGCCATTGGGACCGAAGATACACAAAAGGTGCAGGGAAAGGCAGCCACCACCAACCGTCCGGGAGAAACCACAGCAGCCAACTGCGGGACCCGTCCATCCAGCCGTTTGTTTTACCGGAGACTCTGCATCCATTCTTGGCTGAGTGAGTACCACCGTGCCGTCCGGCACCGCGCTGCACAGTCCAAGCGACCCTGCACCTTGCAAGCCCTGCCTCCCCGTCACCTCACCGGGCCCCGGGACCACCAAACCCCCTACCCACCGAGGGGAGAGAAACATCCCAGCTGCTCCCGGCCATCGCTCCCGGGATGCCAGTCACAAGCGGTGGTGCACCAACCTCACCACAAACCGTGGGTGGCGTCACAGACCAAATCCCCCAAACCACACTATCCCCTTTCACTCACGGGCGAGGAGCACCGCTCGAGTCCCCGGATCCAGCCCACCGCTCGAGCCACCGAGCAGCAGCAGCGCCGGACCCGAGCATGGTGAGCGCAGCGCCCTCCCGGCCCGCGACATATACAGTCAGGGCCAGAAATATTTGGACAGTGACACAAGTTTTATTATTTTAGCTGTTTACAAAAACATGTTCAGAAATACAATTATTAGTGATGAGCGAGTACTAAAAAGCTCGGGTGCTCGAGGCTCGGGCCGAGCATCCCAAGATACTCGTGTACTCGGCCCGAGCACCGAGCCCAATGTTATCCTATGGGAGACCCGAGTATTTTTGTGAAATGACCACCGGCAGCATGTAGAAACCCTAAAAATGGCAAAAAAGTCTCAGAAGAGTGCTCAAATGACATGGCAACAGCATGGGGAAGACCCCTTGAAGCATTTATCACTCAAAAGTCACAGCTGTGAACAATTTTGTCCGCGTTTTACGCCATTTTTACGGACTCACCAGAAAACCTTCCAAAATGACACCAAAATGAATTTTCATGGCGGAAATGTTAAGGGCACATACCCAATAGTGAGATAGAGCTAATGTATGTTACTTTTTGAGATCAATACATGAAAGATTTTACGTAAAACATTGTGTGGCACTCCGATGTCCCTGAGAAGAGACGTACATAAAGGCCTCTGAGTCTAATGTGCCCATTTTGAGGAAGTGAGTCTTTGTAGTATTTTCCTTTGCCAGGGCAGTCCAAAATTGTGAGGTTCACCAATGACCCTGCATACAGACGTGCATGAGGGCCTGTAAACCTGAAGTGCCTATTGGAAGGAAGTGGGTCTATTGTAGTATAGCCCTTAAGCAGGGCAGCCAAAAATTGGGAGGCTCCACGTTGTCCCTGGATAGAGACGTGCATGAGGGCCTGTAAACCTGAAGTGCCCATTGGAAGGAAGTGGGTCTATTGTAGTATAGCCCTTAGGCAAGGCAGCCAAAAATTGGGAGGCTCCACATTGTCCCTGGATAGAGACGTGCATGAGGGCCTCAAAACATTAAGTGTCCATTGTCAGGAAGTGGGTGTATTATAGTATAGCCCTTTGGCAGGGCAGCCAAAAATTGGGAGGCTCCACATTGTCCCTGGATAGAGACGTGCATGAGGGCCTGTAAACCTGAAGTGCCCATTGGAAGGAAGTGGGTCTATTGTAGTATAGCCCTTAGGCAGGGCAGCCAAAAATTGGGAGGCTCCACGTTGTCCCTGGATAGAGACGTGCATGAGGGCCTGTAAACCTGAAGTGCCCATTGGAAGGAAGTGGGTCTATTGTAGTATAGCCCTTAGGCAGGGCAGCCAAAAATTGGGAGGCTCCACGTTGTCCCTGGATAGAGACGTGCATGAGGACCTGTAAGCCTGAAGTGCCCATTGGAAGGAAGTGGGTCTATTGTAGTATAGCCCTTAGACAGGGCAGCCAAAAATTGGGAGGCTCCACGTTGTCCCTGGATAGAGACGTGCATGAGGGCCTGTAAACCTGAAGTGCCCTTTGGAAGGAAGTGGGTCTATTGTAGTATAGTCCTTAGGCAGGGCAGCCAAAAATTGGGAGGCTCCACGTTGTCCCTGGATAGAGACGTGCATGAGGGCCTGTAAACCTGAAGTGCCCATTGGAAGGAAGTGGGTCTATTGTAGTATAGCCCTTAGGCAGGGCAGCCAAAAATTGGGAGGCTCCACGTTGTCCCTGGATAGAGACGTGCATGAGGGCCTGTAAACCTGAAGTGCCCATTGGAAGGAAGTGGGTCTATTGTAGTATAGCCCTTAGGCAGGGCAGCCAAAAATTGGGAGGCTCCACATTGTCCCTGGATAGAGACGTGCATGAGGGCCTGTAAACCTGAAGTGCCCATTGGAAGGAAGTGGGTCTATTGTAGTATAGTCCTTAGGCAGGGCAGCCAAAAATTGGGAGGCTCCACGTTGTCCCTGGATATAGACGTGCATGAGGGCCTGTAAACCTGAAGTGCCCATTGGAAGGAAGTGGGTCTATTGTAGTATAGCCCTTAGGCAGGGCAGCCAAAAATTGGGAGGCTCCACGTTGTCCCTGGATAGAGACGTGCATGAGGGCCTGTAAACCTGAAGTGCCCATTGGAAGGAAGTGGGTCTATTGTAGTATAGCCCTTAGGCAGGGCAGCCAAAAATTGGGAGTCCCTGGATAGAGACGTGCATGAGGGCCTGTAAACCTGAAGTGCCCATTGGAAGGAAGTGGGTCTATTGTAGTATAGTCCTTAGGCAGGGCAGCCAAAAATTGGGAGGCTCCACGTTGTCCCTGGATAGAGACGTGCATGAGGGCCTGTAAACCTGAAGTGCCCATTGGAAGGAAGTGGGTCTATTGTAGTATAGCCCTTAGGCAGGGCAGCCAAAAATTGGGAGGCTCCACGTTGTCCCTGGATAGAGACGTGCATGAGGGCCTGTAAACCTGAAGTGCCCATTGGAAGGAAGTGGGTCTATTGTAGTATAGCCCTTAGGCAGGGCAGCCAAAAATTGGGAGGCTCCACGTTGTCCCTGGATAGAGACGTGCATGAGGGCCTCAAAACATTAAGTGTCCATTGTCAGGAAGTGGGTGTATTATAGTATAGCCCTTTGGCAGGGCAGCCAAAAATTGGGAGGCTCCACGTTGTCCCTGGATAGAGACGTGCATGAGGGCCTCAAAACATTGTTCCCATTGCAAAGGAGCGGGTCTCCTGTCGTTGTAATGTCCATTCTGCAAAGAATGGGCGAAAAAATTTACCACTGGGGGTATACCTGAAACAAAGGCCTAACTCTTGTAACGGTCATCATGGTGGCGCATGAGGAGAAGGAGTAGCAGTCCAGCG
The DNA here is from genome assembly GCF_048569485.1 of Anomaloglossus baeobatrachus. NCBI lineage: Eukaryota > Metazoa > Chordata > Amphibia > Anura > Aromobatidae > Anomaloglossus > Anomaloglossus baeobatrachus. The sequence continues at coordinate 152,555,095 of NC_134360.1, read as the reverse complement.
ATTATCCAAAGTTCAGAAGTGTGCACCCATGGGTGACTGGAGGTACATGGCAAATTCCCGTTACAAACTTTAAATTCCGCTCTCATTTGCTGGTGGTGTGGTGAAGTCTGGCCCAATCCAACCCTTGTTCATCTTGATCAGAGTCAGCCTATCAGCATTTTCAGTTGACAGGCGGGTGCGTTTATCTGTAATGATTCCACCTGCGGCACTAAAAACACGCTCTGACAAAACGCTAGCGGCAGGGCAGGCCAGGACTTCCAAGGTGTAGAGAGCCAATTCATGCCACGTGTCCACCTTGGATACCCAATAATTGTAAGGCACAGAGGAATGTCGGAGTACAGTTGTTCGATCTGCAAGGTACTCCTTGAGCATCTGGGCAAACTTAGGATTTCTTGTGGCACTACCCCGCACCTCAGGGGCTGTGGTACGTGAGGGGCTGAGAAAACTGTCCCACATCTTAAAGACTGTTCCCCTACCTCTGGCGGATTGGACTTGTGCCCCTCTCAGCTGTACGCCTTTGTTGTCCACTGATTCCTGACCTATGCCGCTAGCGTTTTGTGAGGGGAATGCTTTGCCTACTTCCGTGACTATGGCCTTCCGGAACTGCTGCATTTTGGTTGACCTCTCCGCCTCGGGAATAAGAGACATAAAGTTCTCCTTGTAGCGTGGGTCTAACAGTGTTACCAACCAGTAATGATTGTCGGCCAAGATGTTCTTAACGCGAGGGTCACGAGACATGCAGCTTACCATAAAGTCAGCAATGTGCGCCAGACTCTTAACAGCCAGGACTTCAGTAGCCTGACCAACACGATGACTGAACATGCTGTCCTCCTCCTCCTCCTCATCTACCCTGTCCTCTGGCCAGCCACGCTGAACCGAGGATATGACTGGTGTGCATGTCATATCCTCAATTTGGCCGGAGATTTGCTCCATGTCTTCATCCTCCTCCTCGTTATAGTCCTCCACTGCACGTTGTGATGAGACGAGGCTGGGCTGTGTGTTATCACCCACACCCACTACTGTTTCTTGCTGCAACTCATCGCGCTCCGCCTGCAATGCATCATGTTTGGTTTTGAGCAGAGACCGTTTTAGAAGGCAGAGTAGCGGTATGGTGACGCTAATAATGGCGTCATCACCACTCACCATCTTGGTGGAGTCCTCAAAGTTTTGGAGGATGGTACATAGGTCGGACATCCATCTCCACTCCTCAGGTGTTATGTGTGGAGTTTGACCCATTTCCCGACGGCTTAGGTGATGCAGGTACTCAACAACTGCCCTCTTCTGCTCACATATCCTGACCAACATGTGCAGAGTTGAATTACAACGCGTGGGGACATCACACACCAGTCTGTGAGCCGGAAATTGCAAACGGCGCTGAAAGCCGGCAAGGCCGGCTGAAGCAGTAGGTGACTTTCGAAAATGTGCAGACAGGCGGCGAACTTTTACCAGCAGATCAGACAGCTCTGGGTATGACTTTAGAAACCGCTGAACCACGAGGTTGAGCACATGGGCCACGCATGGAACATGTGTCAGCTGGCCTCGCCTCAAAGCCGCCACCAGGTTCCGGCCATTGTCACACACGACCTTTCCTGGCTTTAGGTTCAGAGGTGTGAGCCAGTGATCTGCCTGCTGTTTCAGAGCTGTCCACACCTCTTCTGCATTGTGGGGTTTGTCACCTATGCAGATTAGCTTCAGCACAGTCTGTTGCCGCTTCGCCGAGGCAGTGCTGCAGTGCTTCCAGCTTGGGACTGGTGTGGAGGGTACAGTGGATGAGGATGCGCAGGAGGAGGAGGAGGCTGAAGAGCATGACATTCCGGAGCTGTAGAGTGTGGGTGAAACACTGACTGAGGTAGGGCCTGCAAACCTTGGTGTGGGAAGGACGTGTTCCGTCCCTCGCTCAGACTGGGTCCCAGCTTCCACAATATTAACCCAGTGTGCCGTCAACGAGATGTAGCGGCCTTGCCCACAAGCACTTGTCCACGTGTCTGTGGTTAGGTGGACTTTGGGTGAAACAGCGTTGTTCGGGGCACGTGTGATGTTTTGTGACACGTGGTTATGCAACGCGGGGACGGCACACCGGGAGAAATAGTGGCGGCTGGGGACCGAGTAACGTGGGACAGCTGCCGCCATCAGGTCGCGGAATGCTTCTGTCTCCACCAGCCTAAAAGGCAACATTTCCAGCGCAAGCAGTCGCGAAATGTTAGGATTTAGAACTGTGGCATGTGGGGTGTTGGCAGTGTATTTGCGCCTGCGTTCAAAGGTTTGCTGAATGGATAACTGAACGCTGCGCTGGGACAAGGACGTGCTTGATGATGGTGTTATTTCTGCGTAGGCAACTGCAGGTGCAGGACCGGAGGAGGCTTGTTCGCAGGCAGCATGGACAGGGGATTGGCTCGCATGCACAACCAGCGAAGACGTAGCAGTGACATCAGCAAGCACTGCTCTTCGACTCTGTTGTACTTCCCACAAAGTCGGGTGCTTGGCTGACATGTGCCTGATCATGCTGGTGGTGGTCAGGCTGCTAGTTTTGGTACCCCTGCTGATGCTGGCACGGCAGGTGTTGCAAATGGCCTTTTTAGAATCATCTGGAGCCAACTTATAAAACTGCCAGACTCGGGAAGACCTAACATTTGTACAGGCACCTTGTGTCGTGTTGTTGTTCCGGGGAACGGTTGCCTGACTTCTGCCTGGAGCCACCACCCTGCTTCTTACTGCCTGTTGGGATGCTACGCCTCCCTCCCCCTGTGCACTGCTGTCCTCGCTCTGCATATCCTCCTGCCAGGTTGGGTCAGTTACTGGATCATCCACCACGTCGTCTTCCTCTTCCGCACCCTGCTCCTCCTCCTGACTTCCTGACAATTGTGTCTCATCATCGTCCACCCCTTGTTGAGACACGTTGCCAACTTCGTGAGAACGTGGCTGCTCAAATATTTGGCCATCTGTACATACGATCTCCTCATGACCCACTTCAACATTAGCTGGCGAGAGGCCAGAATGTGCGAATGGAAACGTGAACAGCTCTTCCGAGTGTCCAAGTGTGGGATCATTAATGTCCGAGGACGTGTACTCAGCCTTGTGGTAGGAAGGAGGATCAGGTTCTGAAATGTGCGGTGCAGTATCACGGCTACTGACACTTGACCGTGTGGAAGACAGAGTGTTTGTGGTGTTGCCAATCTGACTGGAAGCATTATCCGCTATCCAACTAACAACCTGTTGACACTGGTCTTGGTTCAAGAGCGGTGTACTGCTGCGGTCCCCAAGAATTTGGGACAGGACGTGCGAGCGACTAGATGTGGCCCTTTGTTGTGGCGAAATTAGAGCTTGCCCACGACCTCGGCCTCTGCCTGCACCACCATCACGTCCACTTCCTTGTTCCTTGCCAACGCCCTTGCGCATTTTGCAATGCTGTGCTGACGTGTATTCACTAGACTTGGGCGTTATATCCAAGTTTGTGCAAATCGTGCACCTGTACGCTGCCACCGACAGGCACACACGTGCGGTTTTTAAATGCAAGCACGGACGCACTAAGAACCTAACAGGTTTTAGGAGCAAAAATTAATGAGAACTCTGACACTATCAGCCACTGCTGACTGACGTGTATTATACACTACACTTGTGCGTTATATAATAGTTTGGTAAAAACGCACACAAGTGCACCTGTACGCTGCCACCGACAGGCACACACGTGCGGTTTTTAAATGCAAGCACGGACGCACTAAGAACCTAACAGGTTTTAGGAGCAAAAATTAATGAGAACTCTGACACTATCAGCCACTGCTGACTGACGTGTATTATACACTACACTTGTGCGTTATATAATAGTTTGGTAAAAACGCACACAAGTGCACCTGTACGCTGCCACCGACAGGCACACACGTGCGGTTTTTAAATGCAAGCATGGACGCACTAAGAACCTAACAGGTTTTTAGGAGCGACAATTACTGAGAAGTCTGACACTATCTGGACTGTTTTAGACTGTGTACACCAGCCCCAGATATGATGAAGGCTGGTATACGGTCACCACTAGGAATGGCTATATACCCTGCCTGCCTGCCTGCCTGTATACTGCTACAATAGTCCTGACAAGGACTCTTCTGGTCACCAGCCTGTATTCCGACCTGGCTATACCCTGCCTGTATACAGCAACAATAGTCCTGAGAAGGACTCTGCTACTGTACTCCGACCTGGCTATACCCTGCCTGCCTGTATACAACTACAATAGTCCTGAGAAGGACTTTTGGTCACATTGTTTGCAGCCCTGCTACGGAAATAGCTATAAAGGGCCGCAAACCTTTCCCTGAAGCAGCGACACTCTCCCTGCACTGACTGTCTGGATGGCTGTGAGCAGAGCACAGCGCGCCGGCCGGTATAAAGGCTCGGTCACGCTGTGCGGGCCGGCCAATCACTGCAATTCCACAACTAACAGGGCTGTGGCATTGCAGTGGTCTGCCAACCAATCCCTGCATGAGGGCTGGCTCTCAAAAGAGCGCCAACATGCAGGGATGAAGACCACGAGTACAGCACGAGTATCGCGAGATTACTCGGTCCCCGCCGAGTAGCCCGAGTACAGTGATACTCGTGCGAGTACCGAGTAGTAACAAGCATGCTCGCTCATCACTAACAATTATATATATATATAATATGGGCTGAAAGTGCACACTCCCAGCTGCAATATGAGAGTTTTCACATCCAAATCGGAGAAAGGGTTTAGGAATCATAGCTCTGTAATGCATAGCCTCCTCTTTTTCAAGGGACCAAAAGTAATTGGACAAGGGACTATAAGGGCTGCAATTAACTCTGAAGGCGTCTCCCTTGTTAACCTGTAATCAATGAAGTAGTTAAAAGGTCTGGGGTTGATTACAGGTGTGTGGTTTTGCATTTGGAAGCTGTTGCTGTGACCAGACAACATGCGGTCTAAGGAACTCTCAATTGAGGTGAAGCAGAACATCCTGAGGCTAAAAAAAAAGAAAAAATCCATCAGAGAGATAGCAGACATGCTTGGAGTAGCAAAATCAACAGTCGGGTACATTCTGAGAAAAAAGGAATTGACTGGTGAGCTTGGGAACTCAAAAAGGCCTGGGTGTCCACGGATGACAACAGTGGTGGATGATCGCCGCATACTTTCTTTGGTGAAGAAGGACCCGTTCACAACATCAACTGAAGTCCAGAACACTCTCAGTGAAGTAGGTGTATCTGTCTCTAAGTCAACAGTAAAGAGAAGACTCCATGAAAGTAAATACAAAGGGTTCACATCTAGATGCAAACCATTCATCAATTCCAAAAATAGACAGGCCAGACTTAAATTTGCTGAAAAACACCTCATGAAGCCAGCTCAGTTCTGGAAAAGTATTCTATGGACAGATGAGACAAAGATCAACCTCTACCAGAATGATGGGAAGAAAAAAGTTTGGAGAAGAAAGGGAACGGCACATGATCCAAGGCACACCACATCCTCTGTAAAACATGGCGGAGGCAACGTGATGGCATGGGCATGCATGGCTTTAAATGGCACTGGGTCACTTGTGTTTATTGATGACATAACAGCAGACAAGAGTAGCCGGATGAATTCTGAAGTGTACCGGGATATACTTTCAGCCCAGATTCAGCCAAATGCCGCAAAGTTGATCGGACGGCGCTTCATAGTACAGATGGACAATGACCCCAAGCATACAGCCAAAGCTACCCAGGAGTTCATGAGTGCAAAAAAGTGGAACATTCTGCAATGGCCAAGTCAATCACCAGATCTTAACCCAATTGAGCATGCATTTCACTTGCTCAAATCCAGACTTAAGACGGAAAGACCCACAAACAAGCAAGACCTGAAGGCTGCGGCTGTAAAGGCCTGGCAAAGCATTAAGAAGGAGGAAACCCAGCGTTTGGTGATGTCCATGGGTTCCAGACTTAAGGCAGTGATTGCCCCCAAAGGATTCGCAACAAATTATTGCAAATAAAAATATTTTGTTTGGGTTTGGTTTATTTGTCCAATTACTTTTGACCTCCTAAAATGTGGAGTGTTTGTAAAGAAATGTGTACAATTCCTACAATTTCTATCAGATATTTTTGTTCAAACCTTCAAATTAAACGTTACAATCTGCACTTGAATTCTGTTGTAGAGGTTTCATTTCAAATCCAATGTGGTGGCATGCAGAGCCCAACTCGCGAAAATTGTGTCACTGTCCAAATATTTCTGGACCTAACTGTACAGTTATACAGGATGCATATGACACATCCTCACCGGGACCTGGAGGTTACTCGTTACCGGGCCGGCTCTGTTCTGCTCGGAGGATGTCATGGCGACAGGGCCAGTTACTTTAACCCTGGCGGTGTCGTTTTAATAAATGGCTGATGATGATGGTGGGGGAATATTTACAGGAGAGATGTCGTGACGCCACCTGTGCTATGCAGCAAGATAGGTGCCGCCGCTGCTGTTCAGTTTCCCCTGGGGTCAGTGGTGACGCAGCAGAGTTGGAATCGCTCTCCACAGGTAGAGCTGGGCCCAAGGGCTGTTAGGAGTAGTAGTCTGTAATAGCGGGGCGCAGGGAGGGAGGCACAGGGAATAACCAGACGACATAGGGATGCAGTCACAAGGTCTTTACTCACAGTTAAGAGCTTCAGGTTAGCACGTCTAGACAAATGCTGCCCTCATAATTCTGAGTGTGCCGCCCCGACACAGACCAGGGTGCTCGGACCCGGGGTGGTCGTTGCTCGAGGGGTCTGGACCCGGGCTCGGCAGACACTCCGATCCTTGAAAGGGGATAATTTACAGGGGAGAAGTTCGTGACGCCACCTGCGGGTTGCACTAATGGGAGTGTGACGCCCTGGACTAATCAGGTCGTCCCAGGTAGTCACACACAACACCACACCCCCCTCCCGATTAGGGAACATCAGTCAAACTAAAAACCTTGTCTCCACCCTCCAGGTTTGATGTCCACACCAGGGGGGCGGAGCCAGGCAGTTGGCTCCACCCACTGAGGAGTTCACATGCCTGGATGCGGGAAAAGAAAGACACACAAGTCTAGAGGAGGGAGAGAGCAGTCAAGTTCATGGGCAGTCCTGTGTCCAGGCCTGCGAAGAGACTACCAGGTGGCTGCGTCGGAGTCCAGTCACCATTAGCAAGGAGGCAGACGGGGGTGGCTGCCTGCAGGGGCTGGTATTACAGTTGGTTGAACCATAAGGACCAGGGACGGGCGTTGGCCCGCCGGTTCCAAACAGGGGAACCGATTGGAAACCGGAGCACCAGGAGGGGTACTCAGACCCAGTACAAAGCCCTGAACCGACAGGGCCGAGTCAAATCAACTGATTACGGACTGGACTTAAGGACCTATCCCACACAAGCCCCGTTAGAAGACAACAGCCCAACCATACAGGGTAGAGCCACCGCCAAGGCATAGAGACCCAAAGGGCCAGCGTCTGTGGGCAAATAGGCTCCTACGGCATATACAAGTCGGGGAGCGGACTACCGGTGTCTAGGCATAGGAGTCAAACATTTACACACAGAGGTGCAGGAGAAAGGCGGAAACCACCAACCTATACCGGGAGAAGCTGCAGCCGGCTGCGGGCCCTGTTCATCCCTCTGTTTGGTTTACCAGAGACTCCAGTGTGTTGTGTCAGAGTGAGTACAACAGTGCCGTCAGGCACCGCATCGCAACACTTAACTCTGCACCCTGACCCTCGCCAACCGGGCCCCGGGACCAACACCCCCCTACCACCGGAGGGGTCAACACCTAGCTGCTCCATCACACCGCTCCCCGCAGCGGTGGTGTTTACAATCACCAGAACCCGTGAGTGGCATCACGAACTTACATCCCAAACCAAACCACCGCGGCCCCGGCCGTGGAACTCCTCACCCAAGTCCCCACGTGTAGCGCCAACTCCTTTCCAGAGCGACGTGACCCCCAGGTCCTTGTGAGGCTCGAGCCACCACCCGCAGTACGAGTACGGATCCAAGCGGCTCGGCGGTCGTAGCCGAGCTGCGGGGCGGTACAGGAGTATCGTTGCTGCTGGAAGGATTACTGGGGCAGATGGTGTGGAGCAGCAAGGGGTCAGTCCCTCCGCAGGTAGGGAAGGTCCTGGCCTCTGTGGTTTGTGGTGGATTTTTGGGAGCGCAGCGGAACCAGGGTACTCACTGTGGGTCGTTGTGGTGCTGGATGAGGATTATAAAGCAGACAATCACACTGAGGATAAATCAAAGACTCTGTGCATCACAGTCACTACGGGGGAGCCCATCCATGTTTCCGCTCCCACCGGTGTCACTTGGTAATCCGGAGCCGCCTCAGTGCACAATTTAGTTCTCTGTTGTGGCCCCTTGGCTTAAAGCTGTTGAGGCCCCGCTCACTATATTTTTAGTGTAGCTGTGCTCTTGATGACTGGCTCTTAAGATTTTAGTGGGCTGCTTTACTTGAAAGCCCTATCCCCCATGGTGTGCTGTCACCTTCATTCTCTGAGCTCTTAGGGAAGTTCGAGACTCTCCCTCCCAGGTTAATTATCAGGACTTTGAACCGGCTCCTGACCTAGGGTCCTGTACCTCATCGTGCTCGGTACCAGTCAGTTCTTATGTGTTTCTGATACCGACAGTCCTCCAAGATTAGAGGGTACTTTACATGCTGCGATATCCGCCCCAGTCGATGCATCACGGGCAAATCGCTGCCCGTGGCGCACAACATTGCTGACACCCGTCACACAGACTTACCTTCCCTGCGACGTCACTGTGGCCGGTGAACCACCTCCTTTCTAAGGCGTCACATGGCAGGCATGCAATAGAAGCAGAGGGGCAGAGATGAGCGGGACGTAACATCCCGCCCACCTCCTTCCTTCCGCATTGCCGGTGGACGCAGGTAAGGAGATGTTCGCTGAGAGCATATATTACCTTGATTGCCACCACACCTGGGCAATCGGGATGAGTCTGGTAAAGAGCCACATTTGTCATATATAATGGATGCGCCAATTGTGGGGCAGCTGCAGGATGCTTATTTTTAGACTGGGGAGGGCCCAAAAACCATGGACATTTTGATTCTGAGAAAACCAATCCTAAGCTGTCTGCTTTATGGTTATTAAAAATCGTCAGGAACCTAAGTTTTTTATTATTTATTTAAATTTTTGCAAGAAAATGTCCTTTGGGAGTCTTTAGTTTTGATAAACAGGGAAGAAAAAGCCCACAGCTGGAGCTGTAGCTTACAGCTGTTAAATTTACCTGCGCTGCTTATCACAAATAGGCAGGGAACCACATGTCAAAGAGGTGTAATACTCTGACATTATTCCAAAAAGTGACCTGAGTTTCAGAGATACATCCAGGCACCTTCCCATACTGCTCCCATTCTCTTTCATCACTTTTCCATCTATTTCAGCATTTTTACAGCCCCGCCAGACATCCTAGGGGGTCCGCCAGAAAATTATTTGAGTTTCCCTCTGATTTGCATTACATTTGTTGTTCATGATGAATTCACGAATAGTACGAAATATTCAAGACGAATAATCCAAACCCATTTTGTGACGGGGTCCTTCTCCCATATCACACAATCAACAGAGCGAGAGATGAGGGAACAATCCAAAGAACAATTTATTCCAAGCAAATCAAACGGTCCATAACATAATCCACAAAATAGAGGGTAAAATTAGTCCAGAAACACAAAAATAGTCCAGTAAGTGATAAATGTCCAGGTCTCTCTGAGAAGCTGCAGCTTCTACCAGAGGATTAGTCCATCTCTCTTCAAGTTCTCAAACAGACTGCCCCATTCTTCAGGTAAGCAGAAAGTTTAGGTGGATCCCAGGCCCCCTCCCCCACACCTAGGGACAGAAGCGCTCAAGGAGTTACATCCTTGCAGACAGGATAAACAATACATCAAATAGACAGCCCACCACGCCCAACACATGAACCCACACAAAATGATACATCACTCACAATATCCCACCATCACACGAATATTTCACTATTTGCCCACTACTACTAATAAAATAATAATAAATTAAATTTAGATTTTTAGGAACAAAATAGAAACAATGCAGTGGCATGGCAATAATCTAAATAATAAAATTATGTCTATAAAATGATGGTAGTCTTACACTCAAAGCTATCGGGGGTGGTGAGATAAGGAGCAGGAAAGACAAACGTAATAATACCATTACTACTATGTTGTGAATATAGAATTTTACAATATATCCATTACCTTTATAAAATAAAACACACCATACAAAGACAAATATTACCAATAATACCACTATACACCTTCAACTACGTATTGATTGAAATACTTTAAAATGTTACAAGAAAAAGGAAAAAAGGAATAAAAAAAACACACTGTTAAAAAGACTGATATTACCACAATACAGTGACCATATTGTAGCTATTACTAGTAGAGATGAGCCACCCCCCTAGTGTTCGAGTTTGGTTTGGTTCGTCGAACGGCGGGTATGTTCGTCGAACACTTTCGAACCCCATTGAAAACAATGGCAGGGAAACACAAACACATGCAAACACATAGAAAACACCTTCTAAGGTTTTTAAAAGGTGACAACTCACAAGACACCACAAACACATGGAAAAGTGACAAGGACATAAACTCATGTGAAAAGAAAAGAGCTGGAGTAAAAGGAGGAGGAGACACAGATGTAGTAGTATCTGCAAATGAAGATTGATGCCATGACTGTGCAACTGGAGCCTTGCTCATTTTGGGCTTCCAATCTGGAAAAATGGCCTGAGCTCGCCACTTACGTCTTGGGGATATTGTGTCCCGCAGCCAGCGTTCTCTCGGAACGTGTCTTCTGTGCTGCTGGGTGTGTGCTGACAGATAAGCGCACGTATCTATCCAGTGACAATGTGGACAGACTAACGAACGTTCATCAAGATGAACAAATCAGGGATCCGCAAGGACTTTTCTACCCCTGTGTCATCCTCGGGAGAGTAAAGGCTTGTGTATTTTTGATTGTACTTCATGCAAATCAACATTTTAAGTTTGCAACGGTGGGACAATTGATGTCACTTAAGTGGTGTCTGTGGCCAAATTTTTGGAAAACATGGAGACTCTTGTTAGAGTCCCCTTGCTGTGTTTTCCATGACTTTAGAAGGGCATGACATGCCTAAGTGGTTGACTTTCAGCATCTGCAAGCTGTTGGCTACAGAAATGCTGCCTTTCCACACGGTGGACACAGAGGATTTTTGAGACCTTATGTCCATCGCAGTGCCCCAAGAGCAGATGCCCAATTGCCACTACTTCTCCAAGAAAGGTGTGACTGCGCTACACCAGCATGTCGCACGCAACATCACTGCTTCCTTGAAAAACTCTGTATGTGACAGGGTGCATTTCACCACAGATACTTGGAACAATAAGCATGGACAGGGGCGTTACATGTCGCTGACTGGGCACTGGGTAACTATGGTGAGAGATGGAGAAGGGTCTGCTGTACAAGTCTTGCCATCCCCACGAGTTGTGCGTCAATCCTCTGTTTGTAGAAGTTCCTCCACTGCTTTTGCCTCCTCCACCTCCTACCCAAATACGGTCTGGTGAGGCCAACCGAGTTGTAACTGTGCACAAGCAATCCCGCACACCTCCTTACTATGCTGGCAGCAGAGCTTAACGGCATCAGGCGGTCGACTCTTTACTTTGATATGTATGGGAAATGTGAGTCACACCTCTGAGGAGTTGTGGACGGTTAGCTCTGGAGACCGATTTTCATCAATGGTTGTCTCCACTCAACCTGCAGCCAGGGAAGGCCGTGTGCGATAATGATGCAAATCTGGGTGCAGCCCTTTGCCAGGGCAATGTGACACACGTGCCTTGTATGGCTCACGTGTTGAACCTGGTTGTCCAGCAATTTTTAAACCACTATCCCGGCCTACATGGGCTTCTGCAGAGCGCACGTTTGCTATGTGCTTACTTCCACCATTCACACCCTGCAGCTGAACGACTTGAATCGCTCCCGAAGTCTTTCGGCCTGCCGGTTCACCGCCTGAAATGCAATGTGCCGACACGCAGGAATTTGATTCTGCTCATGTTGCAGCGACTGTGGCAGCACCGCCGAGCACTGGTGCAATACATTATGACAAATAGCCTGGGCTAACGACATCCAGAGGTTGGGAAGATCACGCTGGTGGAGTGGACTCAGATCAAGGACCTATGCACCCTTCTTCACAGTTTCGAAATGGCGACGAAGATGTTTAGCGCTGGCGATGCCATTATCGGCATGACAATTCCGGTCATCTACATGCTGGAGCACACTCTAAACATTATTTGGAGTCAGGTGGTGGGACAAGAGGAAGGGGAGGAAGTATAGGAAGAGTCATATGCGTAAGGGATAACAAGATCTCCAAGGTCCAGACGGTCAGCAGCACCAAGGCGGCAGGCATGTGATGGTGGGGGAGAGGGATTTTCAAGGGCGCTTGGTAGCAGCCAAACTGCTGAGTTAGGTGCAGGAGCCCAGAAAGAAATGGAGGATGAACTGGCGATGGGCATGGAAGACTCAGCAGATGAGGGAGACCTTGATCACATTTCTGTTGTGAGAGGTTGGGGTGAAAGAGCGCAGAGGAAGGAAGCATGATTCTCACCTTGCCGCCAACAACACAGCAAGGACTTGTTCCTCCATGATGCGCAAGACACATGAGCGCCTCCTTGCTGCACTACCTACAACATGATCCTTGGATTGTCAGAATTAGAAGTAATGCTGACTACTGGGTTAGCACACTCTTAGATGCCAGGTACAAGACAAAATTTGGCAAAATAAGTCCTGCTATAGAAAGGGACGCACGTATGCAGAAGTATCAGCAGAAGCTGGTACGCAATCTTAGATCGGCTTTTCCACTAAAGACAAGTGGTGCAGAGAGTGAATCTCACATTTCTAGCTTGCCAACCATGGACTGTGGAGTCATCATCACTCAAACCGTACTAGCCACACCATATCTGGTGGTAACAGCAATTTTATGTAACCGTTTCATGAATTTTTTAGACCATCCTTTGCGAGGCCACAAGACACAAGAAGTCTGACACATAGCCAATGCCTGGAGAGGATGATACAGGAGTATCTCAAGGTGAATATAGATGCCATGACTGTGCAACTGGAGCCTTGCTCATTTTGGGCTTCAAATCAGGAAAAATGGCCTGAGCTAGCCACTTACGCCTTGGAGATCTTGTGTCCCACAGCCAGCCTTCTCTCGGAACGTGTATTCAGTGCTGCTAGGTGTGTGCTGACAGATAAGCGCACGCGTCCGTCCAGTGACAATGTGGACAGGCAAACGTTCATCAAGATGAACAAGTCATGGATCCACAAGGACTTTTCTACCCCTGTGTCATCCTGGGGAGACTAAAGGCTTGTGGATTTTTTAATGTGCATCATGAAAATAACCATTTTAAGTTTGCAACTGTGGAAAAATTGACGCCACTTAAGTGGTGCCTGTGGTCAAATTTGGCAAAATAATTTGTGCCATAGAAAGGGACGCACGTATGCAGGAGTATCAGCAGAAGCTGTTACACAATCTTAGATCAGCTTTTCCACTAAACACCAGTGGTGCACAGAATGAATCTCACCGCTTTGTCATGGCTAGGAGGAAATGGTCTTTTACTTGTCCACATCTGAGGGAACGAGGGCTGGCTGCTGTGCTGAGACGGCGTTGAGTAGGGTGTCCCTGCAGAGTTGCATATTTGGTCATATACAAAATGAGTGGAAAAAGGCCAGATGCTGGTGGAAAGGTGAACAGGCGTGTTGGAAAGGGAAAAAACGTTTGTGTCCGTGGGGTTGGTGGTAAAGCAACAGTAACAACTGCTGTAGAAACACCATTTGTTACAGGGGTGCTGGCAGATTAGGATAAGGTCGTAAATATCCCAATCGCCAATCGGGGTCCACCGTGCTCCCAGGCTAGGCGGAGGATACAGAGCTAGGTGGCTCTGAAAATAATAGGAGACTTACCCGAGTTAGACGACACTCAGATCAGGAGACTGTGAACCCTGTTAGCGTCACAGGGTCCACACATCCAGCCCAGGAACTCCCTGTTAGCAACACAGGGGCCCTGGGGTACGCTGTCCGTGTGCATAGGGGGCACACCTGTAGACAGCAGGCACAGCAGCAGCCCAGTTAATACCACTGGGCTGCACTAGCAGGACAGGTGCTGGCCATAACTGTGCCACGTTACCAAGTGTGGTGACGTCCAGCATTGACACCCTATCGCTGCCTACCTCTGTCCTAAAGCCGCAATGGGTTCAACACATGGAGGTGTGCTCTGTCTTAGCATAATAGAAGAATGCGCACCTCCATGTTGTCTCCAGCCCCTTTTAAAACCTGGGTCCGCCCCAACCCAGGGTGGACCACAATGCACCTCCAGGAACCAATAGCAGAGTGCCACATCATCAGTGACATAACCAGCGGCCTATCCTGAACCGCCACTTCACTGATGACCTCATGGCAGCCACGCCCCAAACACCTCACCAGTCATCGTCTGACGAACAGTGATGAGGTGCCAAGTTATAGGGGCGGGCCTCTGCGAGCCAGTCCGGAGTGGCCACATCATTAGGACACCTGATGCCCTCTGGCCTATCAGAGCCTGCCACCTTACGGACATGGCCAGTGAGTTCCTTACTGGACCTAACCTCTGATGAACTAAGTGCCTGAGCATGCTCAGTAGCCTGAACAATAGTCTCAGAAAACAGACTATCAGCTTGAGCATGCTCAGAAGGCACAACACAGGACTTACACACGGCACGGAGTCCAAGTACCTGTGCAAAGAGGCTTTTCGCACTAAGTGTGGGAGCATGCTCAGTAGCCCGAACTGAGGACTTGGCCTCAGGAATGGCACAGTAAGGCTGAGCATGCTCACTAGGTGAAACACTAGATTTAGGCTGTGGCTGGGGTAAATCGGCATGCGCACTAGTCGCCTCTCCACACTTAGATGTAAAGGAGGAAGCAGCCAGCTGGACGACCTGAGGCACGGACAAAAATGGCAAGTGACGCCTGTGCACAACTGGAACCGCTGCAGGCTGCTTGCGGCTACAGCGGCACCGATTTGTAACACCATCTTCCAGCCAAAATAAAATGTCTACTTCTTCCCGTGGATAATATGATATGATCCCTTTGTTACGGACACAACCATCGCTACCAAATGTAGATGAGGTACCAAAACAGCAGGTGCTTGAATAGATCTCAAGTGCTCCATCAAGTGGCCTCTCCTCCACCTCAACTTCAATATCCCAAATACTCCATTTCTCTGTGGTGTCACCCCAATCCCACTTGCTTCCTACCAGCTCTCAAGTCTCCACCCACCCTGCTGAGTATGGGGTAACAGAGATGGTTGATTCTGCAGAGCTGTTCAGTCACACTATAGCCTGGTAATCAGGTCTGCCCCAAAGATACAGTGAGTCCAGACAAGGAAATGATCTGCACTGATGCCTAGAAGCTTTGTGAATCATATCCAGGCCTAGATGAAGAAGGTTCAGAGCATAATGTAGACCCTCATTCCCAAACTATCTCCTCTTGGTGTAGACAATGGGGAACATGCTGATGATACTCAGATACTTGACTGGAAGGACAATTTTACTGTTCGGTCAGGGCAGGAAGAGGTTGGCTCTGAGGAGTCAGGACGAGGGGAGTGAAAACACACAGGGTGATGATGAGGTTGGAGACCCCACTTACTGTCAACCCAGAGTCAGCCAGTCGATGAGGTCATCAGAGGAGGTGGAGGAGGATGCTACTGATGACGAGGTTAGGTTGCGTCTTCCTGGACAGAGACGAAGTACTGGAAGCACATCAACAACTGAATCCTCAGTCACAACTCTGCCTCTGAGCAGAAGTTGTGGTGGCTCTTCAGGTCGCATGGGTTGTAAGCCTTTCCTAGCCTTGGCCTTTTTTGACATTGCAAAGGATCACCCAACTCATGTCATCTATAAGATTTGTCACCAATCGGTAAGTAGAGGCGAAAAACTCACTAGTTTAAGTACTTGTAACGCCTGCCTGGATCAACAGACTCAGATGGGATGTAATGGACAGGCTAGAGGGAAGCCACTCACCAAGCAGGACCCCCAGAACCCTGAAACCCTTTAACCCCTATACAGGGATTTGGAATTACACAGGGCCCTGGAGATCACTACCTGTGGAAGGCTGCAGTGCAATGAGAGTAGTTGTCAGGCAGGGTCAAACCAGGAATAGCAAAACAGGGACAGAATCGGCAGGCAAGGACGTAATCAGAAAACGTAGCAGAGGTCAAATCCGGATCGGTCAGCGAGGTACAAAAACAGCAGGCAGAAGGGTAGTCAGAAAACATGCAGAAGTCAGCACACAGGAATCACAAAACAGAATAGGGTGGATCAGGAGCCAGGAAATAAGAACTATCTCTGGCAGAGGTCAGCAGACAGGAGGGGAACTAAGAAGGGTGTGGTGTCTTCCCATTGGCTGTAGTTGAACACTGGCAAGTTCAGCTGGAAGACACACGCCACCCACAGTCAGCCAGTAGTACTGCAGATCCCAAGATAACCCAGTCCAGTGGATGATCGGAGCCTGTGCCCTCCGGTGCCGCTGGCATCGACTCCTCTCCCATCACCAGCACCATCCACGGCAGGAACATGGCGTCGCTTGGCGATCGGAGCAAAAGTCGCTGGAGCGGACTCCGGTGGTGACGTAACAGTACTTTGTCCATGAACCGTCACATGGATATCAAGTGATAGGGTGAGGGTGTACAGTCATATGAAAAAGTTTGGGCACCCCTATTAATGTTAACCTTTTTTCTTTATAACAATTTGGGTTTTTGCAACAGCTATTTCAGTTTCATATATCTAATAACTAGAGATGAGCCACCTCCCTAGAGTTTGAGTTCGGTTCGTCGAATGGTGCCCCGTTCGACGAACCGATCGTTGAACCGTTCGTCGAACTCTCGAACTCCATAGGAAACAATGGGAGGCAATCACAAACACATAAAAACACATTATAAATGTACACATACAGTTAATAAACATTGCCATAACACTTACCTGTCCCGTGATCTGTCCTGCACTCTGTCTCCCGCAGCTTTTCCATCGGATAATTGCTGCGTCGTTTCGGTAGCCAGCAGTGATGACAGGTCCTATCGTGACGTCAAAATAGCATGTGACCAGTCAGGTGTCTATTAACTCATTGGCTACAGACTGGTCACATGGCTTGGACGTCATGCTAGGTCCTGTCATTGTATCTCTCCGGTACACGGTGCACGTTTGTGTATCGCCGTGTACCGGCGACATGCTCTGGCACACGGTCGACTCACTGTTGTGCTTCCTTGTTCCGTTATTGACTGGCTGACACAGCCAGTAAATAACGGAGATCACCATTGCCATAGCAACACGCCTGTTAGCAGTGACGTCACCGCTAACAGCCGCAGCGGCACCGGGAATCACGTGATTGGAGCACCGTTGCTATAGCAACCCGTCTGTCAGCGGTGACGTTACCGCTAACAGCCAGCAGCACTGATCACTCACGGAGTGAAAAGCCTGCACGGGGAGCAGCGTCTTTCTCCCATGCAGTGCTGCTGATGGAGCAGAGCTGCATGTGTTGAAGGAGAAAGAAGACAGAAGACCATGGATCATGGAGGGATAAGAGGGAGTAATAAACATGGAGTCTCTAAGTGTGTCTGTGTATTTATTTCTATTAAAGTAATTTTCCTCTGTGTTGTGTCTTTTTTTTAACCCTTTATTGGAGATTCTTAATGGCTGGGTCAAACTTGCCTGACATTAAGAATCTCTGGCTTAATACTAGCTAGTAAAAGAAAGCTAGTATTAACTCATTATTAACCAGCAAGCCACCCGGCTTCAGGGCTGCTGGTAAGAGTTGGATACAGCACCAGATGATGGCGCTTCTATGAGAGCACCATTTTCTGGGGCGGCTGCGGACTGCAATTCGCAGCAGAGGAGCCCAGAAACCTCGGGCTAACCTGTGCTGCGGAATCCAATCCCCAGCTGCCTAGTTGTACCCGGCTGGACACAAAAATGGGGTGAAGCCCACATGGTTTTTTTTTTTAATCATTTCATGAAATTCATGAAATAATTATAAAAAGGGCTTCCCTATATTTTTAGTTCCCAGCCGGGTACAAATAGGCAGCTGGGGGTTGGGGGTAGCCATACCTGCCTGCTGTACCTGGCTAGCATACAAAAATATAGCAAAGCACACGTCTTTTTTTGTAGTTTTTTGGCAAAAAAAATAAAAAATGCTTCCCTGGATTGTCCATTGCCAGTGAAGGTAACACCAAGCAGTGGGGGTTGGCAGCCAGTAGCTGCTTGGATTACCCTTAGCTAGCAATACAAAAAATGCAGTGGGAGCCCATATATAATTTTTTTAATTATTTATTTAAATAACTAAAAAAAGGGCTTCCCTGTATTTTGATTGCTGGACATCACAGTGCTGTAAAAAAAATTATTTTAAAAAAAGATGTAGCGCTCCGCGGTATTTTTGATTCTCAGGGCAGATAAAGCAGACAGCTACGGGTTGCCACCCCCATCTGCCTGGCATTACCTTGGCTGGCAATCAAAATACAGGGAACCCCATTAATTTTTTTATTTAAAAAAAAGTTTAAAAAAAAAATGATGTTAGGTCCCCCCATTTTTGATAGTCAGCTAGGGTAAAGCAGATGGCTGTAGCCTGAAAACCACAGCTGGCAGCTTTACCGTGGTTGGGGATCCAATGTGGAGGTCACCCCAGACTCTTTTTTATAACTATTTTATAAATATTAATAATTACAAAAAAAAAGTAGGGTCCCCCCAAATTGGATCACCAGCCAAGATAAAGCGGACAGCAATGGTCTGGTATTCTCAGGGTGGGAAGTCATTAGTTATTGGCCCTTCATAGCCTAAAAATAGTAGGCCACAGGCGCCCCAGAAGTTGCACATCCACTAGATGCACCAATCCTGGCACTTCACCCCAGCTCATCCCGTGCCATGGTGCAGTGGCAAATGGGGTAATAAATGGGGTTGATATTAGCTGTAAGGTCACCTGACATCAAGCCCAGCAGTTTGTGATGTCATGGCGTCTATCACATAACCGACATCACAAACTGTCAGTACTAACAAAACAAATAGGCAAAAAAAATGTATGTGAAAAAACACTCCCCAAAACATTCCCTCTTTCACCAATTTATTGTAAGGAAAAAAAAATAAGGGGGTCCCACGATGACTCTGGACCATCTAGAATATGGGGGGACACGCTCAGGGAACGTATTCCCCCATTTTCTAGGAGTGCAGACCCTCCATTTGAGGAGTGTGGGTGCAATGAATCTGCACCCACTCTCCCCGAGTCCACAGCAGCAGAGTCCATGTCGTAACTGTTGCTACCAAAGCTGCAATGCCCAGCTCATGAAGTAAGGGCATGCCTAATCAGGAGAACTATTCTACATTTCCAAATATTGGTATTTGATGATATTATTGCTATTCCACCTACTACAGTCATATGTAAAAGTTTGGGCACCCCTATTAATGTTAACCTTTTTTCTTTATAACAATTTGGGTTTTTGAAACAGCTATTTCAGTTTCATATATCTAATAACTGATGGACTGAGTAATTTTTCTGGATTGAAATGAGGTTTATTGTACTAACAGAAAATGTGCAATCTGCATTTAAACAAAATTTAACAGGTGCAAAAGTATGGGCACCCTTATCAATTTCTTGATTTGAACACTCCTAACTACTTTTTACTGACTTACAAAAGCACTAATATAGTTTTCTAACCTCATTGAGCTTTGAACTTAGGCAGGTGTATCCAATCATGAGAAAAGGTATTTAAGGTGGCCACTTGCAAGTAGTTCTCCTATTTGAATCTCCTATGAAGAGTGGAATCATGGGCTCCTCAAAACAACTCTCAAATGATCTGAAAACAAAGATTATTCAACATAGTTGTTCAGGGGAAGGATACAAAAAGTTGTCTCAGAGATTTAAACTGTCAGTTTCCACTGTGAGGAACATAGTAAGGAAATGGAAGAACACAGGTAAAGTTCTTGTTAAGCCCAGAAGTGGCAGGCCAAGAGAAATATCAGAAAGGCAGAAAAGAAGAATGGTGAGAAGAGTCAAGGACAATCCACAGACCACCTCCAAAAACCTGCAGCATCATCTTGCTGCAGATGGTGTCAATGTGCATCGGTCAACAATATAGCGCACTTTGCAGAAGGAGAAGCTGTATGGGAGAGGGATGCAAAAGAAGTCGTTTCTGCAAGCACGCCACAAACAGTCGCCTGAGGTATGCAAAAGCACATTTGGACAAGCCAGTTACATTTTGGAAGAAGGTCCTGTGGACTGTTGAAACAAAGATTGAGTTTTTTGGTCATAAAAAAGGTGTTATGCATGGAGGCAAAAAACACGGCATTCCAAGGAAAGCACTTGCTAACCACAGTAAAATTTGGTGGAGGTTCCATCATGCTTTGGGGCTATGTGGCCAATGCCGGCACCGGGAATCTTGTTAAAGTTGAGGGTCGCATGGATTCAACTCAGTATCAGCAGATTCTTGACAATAATGTGCAAGAATCAGTGACGAAGTTGAAGTTACGCAGGGGAAGGATATTTCAGCAAGACAATGATCTAAAACACCGCTCCAAATGTACTCAGGCATTCATGCAGAGGAACAATTACAATGTTATGGAATGTCCATCCCAGTCCCCAGACCTGAACATCATTGAACATCTGTGGGATGATTTGAAGCGTGCTGTCCATGCTCGGCGACCATCAAACTTAACTGAACTGGAATTGTTTTGAAAACAGGTATGGTCAAATATACCTTCATCCAGGATCTAGGAACTCATTAAAAGCTACAGGAAGCGACTAGAGGCTGGGATTTTTGCAAAAGGAGGATCTACAAAATATTAATGTCACTTTTATGTTGAGGTGCCCATACTTTTGCACCGGTCAAATTTTGTTTAAATGTGGATTGCACATTTTCTGTTAGTACAATAAACCTCATTTCAATCTAGAAATATTACTCAGTCCATCAGTTATTAGATATATGAAACTGAAATAGCTGTTGCAAAAACCCAAATTGTTATTAAGAAAAAAGGTTAACATTAATAGGGGTGCCCAAACTTTTTCATATGACTGTATATATTAGGGATAGGATCTTGGAGATGGAATACCCCTTTAAGTCCAGTTATCCAGCTGAATTAATACTAAACAACAGAGCTCGCCATTTAGACATGTTTTCTTGTGGCGTATAATGGACTCTCATGTTTGGTAGTCGTTCAGCAGGGCAACTATAAAATCAAATACCTCCATTTGGAAATGTAGTATAGCTCTCCTGATCACCTATGTTTCTTACCTCATGAGCAGGGCATTGCAGTAGTTTACAGATGCATGGTTACCACCACTCACTGTGTCTGAACACAGAAAGCTGAGCTAACAGCCGCTCTGTGCATGCAGCAGCGTTTATTGTGAAGGAGGGGGGCATGGGGGATCAACGCTGCACAGGTACGGTGGGACACCGGGGAATACCGGTGCGGTTATAGGGGGTGACCTGGCAGGGCTTGGGGAGGAGTTTTCTGTCGCATGTTTCATGGCACATGCAACAGAAATCAGAGGAGTAGGGTGAATGCGGCCAGCACGCTGCTGTGCGCGTGGCCATCTTGGATTTCCGGGAGGGGGTCCGGGGGGCACTTTGGCGACATCGGGGGACCGGAGGTGACTGGGGAGGAGATTTATCTCCCATCTGACATGTTTGTTCATGCCAGATGGGAGATAAATATTTTTTTTACCAGCGCTGTCATTTACTGTAACGTTATCATCAGTATACGGTGTATACCGGTGATCACGTTAGCGGGGACCAGAAAAAATGGTCTCAGTTACCCCCTGAAACCCCAGAGATTTTCTGACGCTGGGGGGCGCTATTCACTTATTTCTGCCTGCTGTTTATAAACGGCAGATCAGAATAAGGCTTCATTCACACAACCAATTTGTTTTTGCGGTCCACAAAAAAAAGGTCTGTTTTTTTCACGGGTACATCCGTGTGGCATCCGTTTCCGTTCCGTAGACGGTCCGTATGTCATCTGTTTGTCATCCGTGTGCCTTCCATTTTTTTTGCGTACTGCAAAAAAACTGAAGGAGGTAAAATACATAAATTTACCCAGGATCCATAGCTTCAACCTACATGATTCGGTCACATGTTCACTCCAGTGCCATTTTCTACTGCTTTTTACAGTGTAGAGCGCTCTGGTGATTTTCTTGTGCTTGTACACTTCATATCAGTCTTTTCTGTCATTATAATGGCAGAAAGACACATACTGTCCCACTCTCCTGCATTTTGTAATTTTGCACCCTTTGGTGCCTTTCATGTGGCACTAAGGGGTGCTTAGCCTTGTATTTACCAAAAAAAAAAAAAGAAAGAAATTTAAAACAAAAATGACGTGGGGTTCCCCCTATTTTTGATAGCCAGCTAGGGTAAAGCAGACGGCTCCAGCCTGCAGACCACAGCTGGCAGATTCACTTTGGCTGGTAATCCAAAACTGAGGGTACCCCACGCTGTTATTTTAAATTAAATAAATAATTAAAAAAAACAAACACGTGGGGGTCCCCCCAAAATTGCATCACCAGCCAAGGTAAAGCGGACAGCTGGGGTCTGATATTCTCAGACTAGGGAGGTCCATGGTTATTGGACTCTCCCCAGCCTAAAAATAGCAGACCGCAGCCGCCCCAGAAGTGACACATCCATTAGTGGCGCCAATCCTGGTGCTTCGCCCCAGCTCATCCCGTTGCCCTGGTGCGGTGGCAAACGGGGTAATATATGGTGTTAATACCAGATGTGTAATGTCACCTTGCATCAAGCCCTGGGTTTCGTGAGGTCAGGCGTCTATCAGATACCCGACATCACCAAATCAGTCAGTAATAAAAAAAATAGACGGCAAACACATTTTTATTTGAAAAAACACTCCCCAACACATTCCCTCTTTAACCAATTTATTAGAAAGAAAAACAAATCCAGGTCTGCTGTAATCCAAGGGCTTCCCATGACGATCCATACCATAGTCACTGTCCCAGTCAATGAAGAACAGAATGTTCCCCATTGGCTGGGAGAACAATGGAGTGACCTGAGCTAACATCAATAGGTCAGCCCACGTCACTGCAGGGCATGACAAGTGCTGCTGTCAGGAGCGAGGTACATTACCTGCGATGATGATCTCCTGCACTGCTGATAGCAGAGCTGTCACTGAGTTCAATGACAGCCACATTCACAGCCAAGTATCGCATGAGCCTGTGACGTCACCGCTAGTCACAGTCTCGGGTTGGCAGAGAGAGGAAATGTGAAGCGGCAGCCATGGAGGACAGTGACAGCATTGAGGTAGGGAGGGCAGGACTTCATCACCGCAGGTAAGCCGAGTGGGGCAATGTGTTCGGAGTGCGAGGTGGGTGGAGCCGAGCGGGGCCATGTGTGCGGAGTGTGAGGTGGGTGGAGCTAAGCAGGGTAATGTGTGTGGAGTGCAAGGTGGGTGGAGCTAAGCGGGGTAATGTGTGCGGAGTGCGAGGTGAAGGGAGCTAAGCGGGGTAATGTGTGCGGAGTGCGAGGTGGGTGGAGCTAAGCGGGGTAATATGTGCAGAGTGCGAGGTGGGTGGAGCCAATTGGGGCCATGTGTGCGGGTGGCGGAGCACAAAGTGGGTGGAGCCTAGCGGGGCCATGTGTGCGGGTGGCGGAGTGTGAAGTGGGTGGAGCCTAGCGGGGCCATGTGTGCGGGCGGCAGAGTGCGAAGTGGGTGGAGTCTAGCGGGGCCATCTGTGCGGGCGGCGGAGTGTGAAATGGGTGGAGCCTAGCGGGGCCATGTGTGCGAGCGGCGGAGTGCAAAGTGAGTGGAGCCTAGCAGGGCCATGTGGCGCTGAAGACGTCAGTGCCGGGGACTGCATGGCTGGGGACAGGTGAGTGGGGGTGTGAGTGTGTGTGTGTGTACATGCTGCTTGCAGAAGGGGGCGGAGCCCAGTGGGGAAGTGGCGGCTCCCTGCACATGTAACTAGGGTAAATATCGGGTAACCAAGCAAAGCGCTTTGCTTGGATACCTGATATTTATCTTGGTTACCAGCTTACGCAGGCTGCCAGTGATGGCTTCCTGCACACTGTAGCTGTAAAAAGCCCTGCTGTTGGTGATCGAGCCGATCTCGAACGTAACTCGAACTGTGAGCTTTTAGTAAAAAGCTCGAGTTCGAGTTCGATCTCGAGTAGAGTTGAGCGCGGTTCGTGGTTCGTGGCTCTCCAGTTCGCGGCTCGAGTGATTTTGGGGGCTGTTCTAGATCGAACTAGAACTCGAGCTTTTTGCTAAAGCTCGATAGATCTAGATACGTTCGAGAATGGTTCTAGCAGCAAAAAGCAGGGCTTTTTACAGCTACAGTGTGCAGGAGCCATCGCTGGCAGCCTGCCAGAAGCTGGTAACCAAGATAAACATCGGGTATCCAAGCAAAGTGCTTTGGTTAGTAACCCGATGTTTATCCTAGTTACGTGCAGGAAGCCCACACTTCCCCGCTCAGCTCGCTCCGCCCCGTCCTGCATGCGGCATGTGCAGACACACACACACACACGTCCCCAGCCATGCAGTCCACGACACTGACGTCCTCCTGGCACTCTGCACACATGGTCCCGCTCGGCTTACCTGCGGTGATGAAGTCCCGACCTCAGCGCTGTCACTGTCCTCCATGGCTGCTGCTTGTCACATCACCTTCTCTCGCTTCCGACCCGAGACTGACTAGCGGTGACGTCGCGGGCCTCTCACGATACTTAACTGTGAAGGCGGTGGTCATTGAACTCAGTGACAGGTGCTGTCAGTGTGCAGGAGATCAGCGCAGGTAATGTACCTCGCTGACAGCAGCACTTGTCATCCCCCTGCAGTGACCTGGGCTGACCCATTGATGTTAGCTCAGGTCACTGCACTGCTCTCCCAGCCAATGGGGAACATCCTGCTCTTCATTGACTGGGACAGTGTGGATCGTCATGGCAACCCCTTGGATTACACCAGACTTGGATTTGTTTTTCTTTCTAATAAATTGGTTAAAAAGGGAATGTATTGGGGAGTGTTTTTTCAAATAAAAATGTGTTTGTCGTCTATTTTTTTTTATTACTGACTGGGTTGGTGATGTCGGGTATCTGATAGACGCCTGACCTCACCAACCCAAGGGCTTGATGCCAGGCGACATTACACATCTGGTATTAACCCCATATATTACCCCGTTTGCCACCGCACCAGGGCACGGGATGAGCTGGGGCGAAGCACCAGGATTGACGCATCTAATGGATGCGCCACTTCTGGGGCGGCTGCGGCCTGCTATTTTTAGGCTGGGGAGAGTCCAATAACCATGGACCTCCCTAGTCTGAGAATATCAGACCCCAGCTGTCTGCTTTACCTTGGCTGGTGATCCAATTTTGGGGGGACCCCCACGTGTTTTTTTTAAAAAATTATTTATTTAATTTAAAATAACAGCGTGGGGTGCCCTCAGTTTTGGATTACCAGCCAAGGTGAAGCTGCCAGCTGTGGTCTGCAGGCTGCAGCCGTCTGCTTTACCCTAGCTGGCTATCAAAAATAGGGGGAACATTACGTCATTTTTTTTTTCATTTTTTTGGCTAAATACAAAGCTAAGCACCCCTTAGTGCCACATGAAAGGCACCAAAGGGTGCAAAATTACAAAATGCAGGAGAGTGGGAAATTATGTGTCTTTCTGCCATTATAATGACCGAAAAGACTGATATGAAGTGTACAAGCACAGGAAAATCACCAGAGCGCTCTACGCTTTGAAAAGCAGTAGAAAATGGCACTGGAGTGAACATGTGACCGACTCATGTAGGTTGAAGCTAAGGATCCTGGGTAAATTTATGTATTTTACCTCCTTCAGTTTTTTTGCAGTACACAAAAAAAACGGAAGGCACACGGATGACAAACAGATGACATACGGACCGTCTACGGAACGGAAACGGATGCCACACGGATGCACCCGTGAAAAAAAACGGACTGTTTTTTGCAGACCACAAAAATGTATCGGTCGTGTGAATGTAGCCTTATTCTGATCTGTCGTTTATAAATAGCAGGCAGAAATAAGTGAATAACGCCCCCCAGCGTCAGAAAATCTCCGGGGTTTCAGGGCTAGCTGAGACCCTGGAGATCATGATTCAGGACGGTTTTTCCGGTCCCCGCTCACGTGATCACAGGTATACACCGTATACCGATGATCACGTTACAGTAAATGACAGCACCGGTAAAAAATTATTTATCTCCCATCTGGCATGAACAAACATGATAAATCTCCTCCCCGGTCCCCTCCGGTCCCCCGGTGTCGCCAAAGTGCCCCCCCAATGCCCTCCCAGAAATCCAAGATGGCCGCGCGCACAGCAGCGCGCCGGCCGCATTCACCCTACTCCTCTGATTTCTGTCGCATGTGCCATGACACATGCGACAGAAAACTCCTCCCCAGGCCCTGCCAGGTCACCCCCTATAACCCCACCGGTGTTCCCTGGTGTCCCACGGTACCTGTGCAGCGTTGATCCCCCCACGGCCCTCTCCTTCACAATAGACGCTGCCGCATGCACAGAGCGGCTGTCAGCTCAGCTTCCTGTGTTCAGACACAGTGAGTGGTGGTTATGCATCTGTAAGCTAAATGGGTGGCACGTTGGCTCAGTGGTTAGCACTGCAGTCTTGCAGCGCTGAGGTCCTGGGTTCAATTCTCAACAAGGGCACCATCTGAAAGGAGTTTGTATGTTCTCCCCGTGTTTGCGTGGGTTTCCTCCCACACTCAAAAGACATACAGCGCTATGAAATTAATAACGCTATATAAATGAATAAATTATTATTATTACTGCAATGTCCTGCTCATGAGGTAAGGAACATAATTAATCAGGAGAGCTATATACTACATTTCCAAAAGGAGGGATTTGCTTTTATAGTTTCCCTGCTGAACGACTACCAAACATGAGAGTCCGTTATACGCCACAAGAAAACACATCTAAATAGCGAGCTCTGTTGTTAAGTATTCATTCAGCTGGATAACTGGACTTAAAGGGGTATTCCATCTCCAAGATCCTATCCCCAATATATAGTAGGTGGAATAGCAATAATATCAGCAAATACCAATATTTGGAAATGCAGAATAGTTCTCCTGATTAGGCATGCCCTTACCTCATGAGCAGGGCATTTCAGCTTTGGTAGCAACCATTACGACATGGACTCTGCTGCTGTGGACCCGGGGAGAGTGAGTGCAGATTCATTGCACCCACACTCCTCACATGAAGGGTCTGCACTCCTAGAAAATGGGGGATACGTTCCTTGAGTGTCTCCCCCCCATATTCTAGATGGTCCAGAGTCGTCGTGGGAACCCTTTATTTTTTTTCTTACAATAAATTGGTGAAAGAGGAAATGTTTTGGGGACTGTTTTTTCAAATAAATTTCTTTTGTCGATTTTTTTTTGTTAGTACTGACAGTTTATGATGTTGGGTATCTAATAGACGCCATGACATCACAAACTGCTGGGCTTGATCTCAGGTGACTTTACAGCTAGTATCAACCCGATTTATTACCCCGTTTGCCACTGCACCAGGGCACGGGATGAGCTGGGGTGAAGCGCCAGGATTGGCGCATCTAGTGGATGCGCCACGTCTGGGGTGCCTGCGGCCTGCTATTTTTAGGCTGTGAAGGCCCAATAACTATGGACCTTCCCACCCTGAGAATACCAGACCACAGCTGTCCGCTTTACCTTGGCTGGTGATCCAATTTGGGGGGGACCCTACTTTTTTTGTGTAATTATTAATATTTATAAATTAATTATAAAAAAAGAGCCTGGGGGGACCTCCACATTGGATCCCCAACCACGGTAAAGCTGCCAGCTGTGGTTTTCAGGCTACAGCCATCTGCTTTACCCTAGCTGGCTATCAAAAATGGGGGGACCCAACGTCATTTTTTTTAACTATTTTTTAAATAGAAAAAAATTAATGGGCTTCCCTGTATTTTGATTGCCAACCAAGGTAACGGCAGGCAGATGGGGGTGGCAACCCATAGCAGTCTGCTTTATCTACGCTGAGAATCAAAAATACCGCGGAGCTCTACGTCATTTTTTTTAAAGATTTATTTTTACAGCACTGTGATGTCCAGCAATCAAAATACAGGGAAGCCCATTTTGTTTTTAGTTATTTAAATAAATAATTTAAAAAAATATATATGGGCTCCCGCTGCATTTTTTGTATTGCTAGCTAAGGGTAATCCAAGCAGCTACTGGCTGTTAACCCCCACTGCTTGGTGTTACCTTCACTGGCAATGGAAAATCCAGGGAAGCATTTTTTATTTTTTTTGCCAAAAAACTACAAAAAAAGGACGTGAGCTTCGCCATATTTTTGTATGCTAGCCAGGTATAGCAGGCAGATGCTGGAAGAGTTGGATACAGCGCCAGAAGATGGCGCTTCTATGAAAGTGCCATTTTCTGAGGCGGCTGCAGACTGCAATTCGCAGCAGTGGGGCCCAGAAAGCTCAGGCCAACCTGTGCTGTGGATTCCAATCCCCAGCTGCCTAGTTGTACCTGGCTGGACACAAAAATGGGGCGAAGCCTACGTCATTTGTTTTCTAATTATTTCATGAAATTCATGAAATAATAAAAAAAGGGCTTCCCTTTATTTTTGGTTCCCAGCTGGGTACAAATAGGCAACTGGGGGTTGGGGGCAGCCGTACCTGCCTGCTGTACCTGGCTAGCATACAAAAATATGGCGAAGCCCACATAATTTTTTCAGGAGGCAAAAAACTTCTGCATACAGTCCTGGATGGAGTATGCTGAGCCTTGTAGTTCTGCAGCTGCTGTCTGTCTGTATGGCGAAGAGCAGACAGCAGCTGCAGAACTACAAGGCTCAGCATACTCCATCCAGGACTGTATGCAGAAGTTTTTTGCCCACCAAAAAAATGACGTGGGCTTCGCCATATTTTTGTATGCTAGCCAGGTACAGCAGGCAGCCACGGGCTGCCTCCAACCCCAGTTGCCTATTTGTACCCGGCTGGGAACCAAAAATATAGGGAAGCCCGTTTTTTTTTAATTATTTCACTTATTTCATGAAATAATTAAAAAACAAATGACGTGGGCTTCGCCCCATTTTTGTGTCCAGCCAAGTACAACTAGGCAGCTGGGGATTGGAATCCGCAACACAGGTTAGCCCGAGGTTTCTGGGCGCCTCTGCTGCGAATTGCAGTCCGCAGCCGCCCCAGAAAATGGCGCTCTCATAGAAGCACCATCATCTGGCGCTGTATCCAACTCTTCCAACAGCCCTGGAGCCGGGTGGCTTGTTGGGTAACCATGAGTTAATACTGGCTTTGTTTTACTAGCTAGTATTAAGCCTGAGATTCTTAATGTCAGGCACGTTTGACCCGGCCACTAAGAATCTCCAATCAAGGGTTAAAAAAAAGACACCACACAGAGAAAAAATACTTTAATAGAAATAAATACACAGACACATTAGAGACTCCATCTTTATTACCCCCTGTCAGCCCTCCACGATCCATGGTCTTCTGTCTTTCTCGTTCAACAAATGCAGCTCTGCTCCATCACTGCTGAATGGGGGAAAACTCTGCTTCCCGTGCAGAAATCACTCCGTGAAGGCTGCGCGGGAAGCAGCGTGCAGCCTTCACTCCGTGAGAGATCAGTGCTGCTGGCGGTGACAGACGCGTTACCATAGCAACAGGGCTCAGATCATGTGATTCCCGAAGCCGCGGTTAGCGGTGACGTCACCGCTAACTGCGTTGCTATGGCAACAGTGATCTCCGTTAATGACCGGCTGTGTCAGCCGGTCCCTAATGGAACGGGGAGTCGACCGTTTGCTAGAGCATGTCGCCGGTACACGGCGATACACAAATGTGCACCGTGTACCGGAGAGATGCACTCGCAGGTCCTACATGACGCGTCATAGTCATGTGACCAGTCTGTAGCCAATGAGATAATAGCCACGTGACTGGTCACATGGCTATTTTGACGTCACGATAGGTCCTGCATCACTGCTGGCAGTGCTGGTCACCGGGAGGATTCAGCGATCATCGGATGGAATAGCGGCAGGAGACAGAGTGCAGAAGGGATCGCGGGGACCGGTAAGTGTTATGGCAATGTTTATTAACTGTATGTGTACATTTATAATGCGTTTTTATGTGTTTGTGATTGCCTCCCATTATATCCTATTGGTTCGAGTTCGGTTCGTCGAACGTTCGACGAACCGAACTCGAACGAGACCTCCGTTCAGCGAACCGAACCACGGCCAGTTCGCTCATCTCTACTAATTACTAGCTGGCTTTCCGCTGTAATAGTGTAAGTCACTCTGTGACTCACACTATTATGAAATTTCAGCGTATAGGGTGCGGGAACAGCGCATACAGATCACTGCTGCGTGGATAATGGCGATCGCCATTTTTTTTTTCCTTGTCTTCCTTCCCTAAGCGCGTGCGTGTAGTGGGGCGGGCCAGCATGTCAGCCAATCCCAGACACACACACAGCTAAGTGGACTTTTAGCCAGAGAAGCAATGGCATGTGTGATAGGATGTCCATGTCACATGTCCCTGCATTATAGAAACGGGTATCTGCCCGTCTGCCTTCTGCATCTGGGTGTCAGTCACCGCTGGCGTAGCTCGTGTCTCCAATACTGCTGTGTACGCTCTGCACACAGCGCTATACAGAATTGGGATAGAAGTTTATATTAGCCCTTGTAAGGGCTAATTACAGCAGGCTCAGAGCCATAGGTGACAGTCAGGTCCGTGGAAACAGATTTTAACAGCTACAGAAGATAACAGCATCTGTGTAGCTAAGCTCAGGGACTTCCTCGCTGCATTTCCCCATTAGGAGGGATAGAAAGTGAATCTTCATTTCCTGTACACTGACCACAACCCTGCCACTGTACCCTCCTACCCTTTGTACACTCAAGCTCATTGTTACTAAGCCATTATACTAGCAAACACTGAGGAAACTTAGTGGCATCCTAAAAGTGGCTGTTGGACTTCCATTATTGTCCCACTGGTGCAAAGTTATTTGCAGCACCACTGCATTGCACACTCAAACTCATTGTTACTAAGCCATTATACTAGCAAACACTGAGGAAACTCTGTGGCATCCTAAAAGTGGCTGTTGGACTTCCATTAGTGTC
This sequence comes from Anomaloglossus baeobatrachus, assembly GCF_048569485.1. NCBI lineage: Eukaryota > Metazoa > Chordata > Amphibia > Anura > Aromobatidae > Anomaloglossus > Anomaloglossus baeobatrachus. Next base: position 152,524,065 of record NC_134360.1, on the reverse strand, counting down.
CACTAGTGCAAATCTATTTGCAGCACCTCTGCATTGCACACTGAAACTCATCGTTACTAAGCCATTATACTAGCAAGCACTGAGGAAACTTAGTGGCATCCTGAAAGTGGCTGTTGGACTTCCATTATTGTCCCACTGGTGCAAATCTATTTGCAGCACCTCTGCATTGCACACTGAAACTCATTGTTACTAAGCCATTATACTAGCAAACACTGAGTAAACTTAGTGGCATCCTAAAAGTGGCTGTTGGACTTCCATTATTGTCCCACTAGTGCAAAGCTATTTGTAGCACTACTGCATTGCACACTCAAACTCAATGTTACTAAGCCATTATACTAGCAAACACTGAGGAAACTTAGTGGCATCCAAAGGGTGGCTGTTGGACTTCCATTATTGTCCCACTGATGCAAAGCTATTTGCAGCACCACTGCATTGCACACTGAAACTCATTTTTACTAAGCCATTATACTAGCAAACACTGAGTAAACTTAGTGGCATCCTGAAAGTGGCTGTTGGACTTCCATTATTGTCCCACTGGTGCAAATCTATTTGCAGCACCTCTGCATTGCACACTGAAACTCATTGTTGCTAAGCCATTATACTAGCAATCACTGAGTAAACTTAGTGGCATCCTAAAAGTGGCTGTTGGACTTCCATTATTGTCCCACTAGTGCAAAGCTATTTGTAGCACTACTGCATTGCACACTCAAACTCAATGTTACTAAGCCATTATACTAGCAAACACTGAGGAAACTTAGTGGCATCCAAAGGGTGGCTGTTGGACTTCCATTATTGTCCCACTGGTGCAAAGCTATTTGCAGCACCACTGCATTGCACACTCAAACTCATTTTTACTAAGCCATTATACTAGCAAACACTGAGTAAACTTAGTGGCATCCTAAAAGTGGCTGTTGGACTTCCTTTATTGTCCCACTGGTGTAAAGCTATTTGCAGCACCACTGCATTGCACACTCAAACTCATTGTTACTAAGCCATTATGCTAGCAAACACTGAGTAAACTTAGTGGCATCCTAAAAGTGGCTGTTTGACTTCCATTATTGTCCCACTGGTGCAAATCTATTTGCAGCACCACTGCATTGCACACTCAAACTCATTGTTACTAAGCCATTCTAATAACAAACACTGAGTAAACTTAGTGGCATCCTAAAAGTGGCAGTTGGACTTCCATTATTGTCCAACTAGTGCAAATCTATTTGCAGCACCACTGCATTGCACACTCAAACTCATTGTTACTAAGCCATTCTAATAGCAAACTATGCTGCCAGTTTAAGGGCCGTAGTTGCATTGTCAGGGATAGTTATTGTTGTTTATTCTGCTGTTAATAAAGATAGACCACCGCTGCAATCTACACCACCTCTCAATTTTTACTACCACATTTTAAGTGCACAATCTTGTCGCAATCAAAATGAGTGGCAAAATGACAGATGCTGGTGGAAAGGGGAAGAGGCGTGTTGGAAAAGGAAAAAACGAGTTTGTCCGTGGGGAAGGTGGCAAAGCTCCATTAACATCTGTTGAAGATAGACCATCTTCCAGCAAAAGTAAGATGTCTACTACTTACCGTGGACAATCCGATGTGCTCCCTTTTTTACAGACACGAACAACTGGAACAATGGTAGATGATGGCCAAAAAAAGAAAATGCTTGAATGGATCTCAAGTGGTCCAACAAGTGCCCTCTCCGCCACCTCAACAACCGCATCCAAAAAACACCAGTCCTCTGAGTTGTCATCCCAATCACACTTGCTTTCTCCCAGCTCTGAAGTTTCCATCCGCCCTGCACAGTATGATGGAACTGAAATGGCTGAGTCTGCCGAGCTGTTCAGTCACACTATAGCCTGGGAATCAGAGGTGTGCTCCCAAGCTACAGTGAGTACAGACCAGGAAATGGTCTGCAGTGATGCCCAGAACCTTTGTGACTCTGATTCAGGCCGTGAGGACCAAGTTTCTGAGCATAATGTTGACCCTTATTCACAAACTGTAACACCTGTTGTTCTAGACAATGAGGATCATACTGATGACGATGAGACGCAGATACCAGATTGGGATGACAACATAAATATTCGGTCAGAGCAAGAAGAGGCTCGGTCTGAGGGTGAGGGGAGTGCAAACATAACAATTGATGAGGAAGTTCTAGATCCCACCTACTGTCAACCCACAGTCAGGCACTCGAGGAGGTCAACAGATGCAGTGGAGGAGGATGCAACTGATGAAGTTACCTTGCGCCTTCCTGGACAGAGTCGGAGTACTGGTAGCACATCTACAACTGCATCCTCAGCCACCACTCTGTCTCTGAGCACTAGTCGGGGTGGATCAGCAGGTCGCTCTCCCTCTAAGGGGTACTTTTCACGCTGCGACATCGCAGGCCGATGCTGCGATGCCGAGCGCGATAGTCCCCGACCCCGTCGCAGCAGCGATATGTTGTGAAAGCTGGCGTAACGAAAATTATCGCTACGCCGGCTTCACATACATTCACCTGCCCTGCGACCATCGCTCTGGCCGGCGACCCGCCTCCTTGTTAAGGGGGCGGGTCGTGCGGCATCACTGCGACGTCACACGGCAGGCGGCCAATCAGAGTGGAGGGGCGGAGATGACTGGGATGTAAACATCCAGCCCACCTCCTTCCTTCCACATATCCTACGGAAGCCGCAGTGACGCCGGTAGGATATGTTCCTCGCTCCTGCGGCTTCACACACAGCGATGTGTGCTGCCACAGGAGCGAGGAACAACATCGGACCGTCGCGTCAGCTTAATTATGGATTACGCTGATGCTGCACCGATGATACGATTACGACGCTTTTGCGCTCGTTAATCGTATCATCGAGCCTTTACACACTACGATGTCGCACGCGATACCGGATGTGCGTCATTTTCAATTTGACCCCACCGACATCGCACCTGCTATGTCGTAGTGTGCAAAGCCCGCCTAAGCCTTGCCTATCCTGGTCCTTTTTTGACATAGCAAAAGATCGCCCAAATTTTGTGATCTTTAAAATTTGTTGTGATTCTGTAAGTAGAGGGCAAAACCTCAGCAGTTTGACAACTTCTTGCATGAATCGTCACATGAATAAATATATGTCCCAGTGGGAAGCTCACCTTGCTGCAATACGACCTAGCGGAGCGAACCATCCACCGCCTGCCCCTTCCAGTGCATCCGCGCGCTCTTCATCTTCTAGGACTGTGGGGACAGCTGTCACACCTGGTTCTCCACGCACAACTTCCACCACTGTAAACGCAACAGGCAGTTTGCTTGGTAGGTCATCAGTTGGTTTGGAAGGGGAAACAAGTGCGTGTGTACAGCTCTCTCAGACATCGATAGCACCAACGTTGGATGAAGGCAACATCATGTCTCCGCCTGCACTTCCCTCACAAACCTGCATTTTTCCAGGGACACCCTACTCAACACCGTCTACACACAGCAGCCATATCTCTGTCTCTCAGATGTGGACAAATAAAAGGCCATTTCGTGCGACCCATGACAAAGCTAAGAGGTTGACTTTATCCCTCTGTAAGCTCTTGGCTACCGAAATGCTGCCTTTCCGCCTGGTGGACACACAGGATTTTAGAGACCTTATGTCTGTCGCTGTGCCCCAGTACCAGATGCCCAGTCGCCACTACTTCTCTAAGAAAGCTCTGACATCCGAGTTTAATAAATGGTTGTCTCCACTCAACCTGCAGCCTGGTAAGGCCGTGTGCGACAATGCTGCAAACCTGGGTGTGGCCCTTCGCCTGGGCAAGGTGACACACGTGCCTTGTATGGCTCACGTGTTGAACCTTGTTGTCCAGCAATTTTTAACACACTATCCCGGCCTAGATGGCCTTCTGACCAGGGAACGAAAACTGTCTGCTCACTTCTGCCGTTCAACCACCGCTGCTGAGCGACTTGCATCGCTCCAGAAGTCTTTCGGCCTGCCGGTTCATTGCCTGAAATGCGATGTGCCGACACGATGGAATTCGACTCTTCACATGTTACAGCGACTGTGGCAGCACCGTCGAGCACTGGTGCAATACGTCATGACTTATAGCCTGGGCCAACGAGATGCAGAGGTGGGGCAGATCACCCTGATGGAGAGGTCTCAGATCAAGGACCTATGCACCCTTCTGCACAGTTTCAACATGGCGACGAATATGTTTAGCGCTGACTATGCCATTATCAGTATGACAATTCCAGTCATTTACATGCTGAAGCACACGCTAAACACTATTCGGAGTAAGGGGGTGGGACAACAGGAAGGGGAGGAACTACAGGAGGATTCATATGCACAAGAGTCAACAACATCACCAAGGTCCAGACGTTCATCATCACCAACGTGGCAGGCATGGGACCATGGGGGACAGGGATCAACAAGGGTGCATGGTAGTAGGTGAAATGTTGAGGAAGGTGCAGGAGAACATGAAGAAATGGAGGATGAACTGTCCATGGACATGGAAGACTCAGCGAATGAGGGAGAGCTTGGTCAAATTTCAGTTGAAAGTGGTTGGGGGGAGATGTCAGAGGAAGAAAGAACGGTTAGCACCTATATGCCACAAACACAGCGTGGACTTGGTCCGCATGGCTGCGCAAGACACATGAGCGCCTTCTTGCTGCACTACCTCCAACATGACCCTCGTATTGTCAAAATTAGAAGTGATGATGACTACTGGCTTGCCACACTATTAGATCCCCAGTACAAGTCCAAATTTTGTGACATAATTCCAGCCATAGAAAGGGACGCACGTATGCAGGAGTATCAGCAAAAGATGTTACTCGATCTTAGCTCGGCCTTTCCACCAAACAACCGTGGTGCAGGGAGTGAATCTCCCAGTTGTAACTTGACAAACATGGGATGGTCTCGTCATCTTCAACAGTCTACCCGTACCAGCAGCACCGTATGTGGTGCTGGTAACAGCAATTTTATTGAATCTTTTCATAATTTTTTTAGACCATCCTTTGCAAGGCCACCAGAGACAACAAGTCTGACACATAGTCAACGGCTGGAGAGGATGATACAGGAGTATCTCCAAATGAACATCGATGCCATGACTTTGCAAATGGAGCCTTGCTCATTTTGGGCTTCAAATCTTGAAAAATGGCCAGAGCTCTCCACTTACGCCTTAGAGATCTTGTTGTGTCCAGCTGCCAGCGTTGTCTCTGAACGTGTCTTCAGTGCTGCTGGGTGTGTGCTGACAGATAAGCGCACGAGTCTGTCCAGTGACAATGTGGACAGACTAACGTTCATCAAAATGAACAAGTCATGGATCCACAAGGAATTTACTACCCCTGTGTCATCCTGGGGAGAGTAAATGCTTGTGGATTTTGAATGTGCTTGATGCAAATCTAGCTGTGAAGTGTACAACTGGGGCACAAGTGCTGCCACTGAATGGGTGGGTGTGTGTGGGGCACAATTTTTGGAAAAAAGGGAGACTCCACTTGGAGTAACCCTTGCTTGCTGTGTTTTTTAAAAGGAGCCAAGATGAACAAGTCATGGTTCAGCAAAGACTTTGCTACCCACCCCGGGTCATCCTGGGAACGATTAAGTATGGCGTATTTTTGAATGTGGATGATGCAAATCTAGCTGTGCAATCTTTTCCTTGTAACGCTGTTTTGTTTTCGCATGAGAATTTGTTCTTGTCACTTTCCCATGTGTTTGTGTTGTGTTGTGAGTTGTTTGTCACCTTTTGGACACCTTTGAGGGTGTTTTCTAGGTGTTTTTATGTGTTTGTGATTGCCTCCCATTGTTTCATATGCGGTTCGAGTGGTTCACCGAACCGGTTCGCCGAACCGAACTCGAACGAGACCTCCGTTCGTCGAACTGAACTCGAGCTGAACCACGACCGGTTCGCTCATCTCTAATCTCGAGCACCCCCCAAAATCACTCAAACATGAAATTGGTGAACTTCGAACCTCGCTCATCTCTACTAATAACTGATGGACTCAGTAAAAATTTTTGGACTGAAATAAGGTTCATTGTACTAACAAAAAATGTGCAATCAGCATTTAAACAAGATTTGACTGGTGGAAAAGTATGGGCACCTCAACATAAAAGTGACATTAATATTTTGTAGATCCTCCTTTTGCAAAAATAACAGCCTCTAGTCGCTTCCTGTAGCTTTTAATGAGTTTCTGGATCCTGGATGAAGGTATATTTGACCATTCCTGTTTTCAAAACAATTCCAGTTCAGTTAAGTTTGATGGTCGCCGAGCATGGACAGCACGCTTCAAATCATCCCACAGATTTTCAATGATATTCAGGTCTGGGGACTGGGATGCCCATTCCAGAACATTGTAATTGTTCCTCTGCATGAATGCCTGAGTACATATTGTCAGGGCAGGGAGGACTGGTAAGCCCAGGAGGTGGATCCACTGGACCGAGTATCCCACCGGAGGGCAGGGTACACGGCAGCCGGAGCACTGGCGTGGCCGGGACAGGTATAACCAGGTCAGCAGAGTCACAAAGTTCTTCAGGACGGTAAGGAAGACAGGCACAGGTACCAGGGAGCAAAGACAAGAAGTCTACAGGACACGGCACCAGGGGGCCTGAGCACCTAGCACAAAAGACAAAGCTTCTAGACACGGTGATCAGGCCCCGCCCACATGGAAAGGCAAGTCTTATATACCCAGCACAGCCTCATGTCATTTCCTGCTTCAGGTGTGCTGGGCCTATAAGACCAGGAGAGTGGGCGCGGCCTGGTCCTATACAGAACCATGAGGCCAATACTCAGAGTCAGACTCCTGAGACCAGGAGCAGGACTCAGGGGAGCAGGAGCGGGAGCGGCAGCCATGACTGGTGGACACATGGAGTGGATCAGTGGGTAAGGAGTGGTGCTGGGACACGGGGAGCGTGACAGTACCCCCCCTCTAAGCCCCCCTCTCCGAGCACAGAACCCCAGGGGCACCCCGGATCGAGACACCGGACCGGGACCTAACGCAAAGGCGGGGAAGGACCGCTGACCCCGTACCGCCTTCTTAGCCGCACGGCGCTTAGTCGACGATCTACCGGTAGTGGCAACGGGGGCAACGGGAAGCGGAGGACAGACAGAAGTAGGACCGGGGTCGAGGACGACCGGATCGGGCGTCTCGGACCGGGCACAGGACAGTGACTCATCCGCAGTTGCCGGTGGCATCAGAGTCTCAATCGTCAGGGACGGTGGAACGACGCCGGAGTGCGTCATCACTTCTGGTTCTGGCGGCACCACAGGCACAAGTGCCAGGATCTGTGGTACAACGCTGGACTGCGTCATTTTCTCCTCTTCTCGTGACATAATAGGGTCAGGTGCCAGGGGCTGAGGAACGGACTGTAGACAGGTATCATGGCACGAGGGACTCCAGCGAGAGATTGCGCCAGAGCGCCAACTGATGTCAGGGTCATGGATTTGTAGCCAGGGCAGACCCAGCAGGAGCGCAGGAGTCATTCTCGGGATGACGTATAACGCAATAGTCTCAGTGTGCAGGGCACCAATACAAAGTCTCACGGGTTCGGTGGTGTACCGGACAGGTTCGTATAGTGGTTTTCCGTCCACGGAGGCGAACCAGAGGGGTTTTGCAAGCGGGATGACCGGTATCCGATAACGGTCCACGGTAGTTTGTAGGATGAAATTACCCGCTGCTCCCGAATCAATGTGAGCCTCTGCCGTGAACTGGGTTTTCTCGGTCGTGACCTGGACAGTCTGTGTAACCGGGACTGAAGGGATTCCGGTACCAAGGGTGGCGGTTCCCACCATCCCTTGGACTTGGGATCTACCTGGTCTCTCCGGGCAAGAACGAAGCAGATGTGTACCGCTTCCACAGTAGAAACACAGGCCCCGGGCGAGTCGCTCTGCACGGCGTTGCTCGGCTTGGCTCAGCCGGTCTATTTGCATAGGTTCAGGAGTAGAATCGCAGAACGGCAGTGGCGGGGGAACGGTAGACCTCTGCGGAACGGAGATGTGACGGATTGGTCGTTTCTCCCGGGATACTTCCTTGGTTCGCTCTTGGAAACGGAGGTCAATCCGGGTGGCTAGGGATACCAAAGCATCCAAGGTACGGGGAACGTCACGACCGGCTAATTCATCCTTGATGCGACCGGAGAGCCCCTCCCAGAAGGCTGCCGTCAATGCCTCGTTGTTCCAGCCTAGCTCGGAGGCAAGCGTGCGAAACTGGATGGCGTACTGGCCCACTGTCAGGGTTCCTTGGCGTAGCCGGAGGAGCGAGGAGGTAACCGCGGTACTGCGTCCCGGTTCATCAAAGGTACTTCGAAAAGCCTGAAGGAATTCCCGGATGTCGGTCGTCACCGGATCCTCGTTCTCCCACAACGGATTTATCCAGGACAACGCCTCGCCTTCCAGGTGGGACATCACAAAGGCTATCTTGGCTTGATCGGAAGCGAAGAGGTGCGGGAGTAATTTGAAGTGCAGCGAGCACTGGTTCAAAAACCCCCGGCAGTTCTTGGGGTCCCCAGCATATCGAGGCGGTGCCGCGAGGCGGAGTTGTGAGGCCGCAGAGACAACGGGTTCGGACGTAGAGACTGGTTGCTGCGTGGACTCAGACGAGGCGGCGGTCTGCAGCGTATATAACCGGTGGTCCACGGACGCCAGGAATTTCAGCATCCGGGTCAGGGTTTCACGCTGTTGTGCCAGCTCCTGGCGCAGCTCAGCCAGCTCGGATGTTTGCGCTCCAGCGGGATCCATGGCCTGATCAAACTGTCAGGGCAGGGAGGACTGGTAAGCCCAGGAGGTGGATCCACTGGACCGAGTATCCCACCGGAGGGCAGGGTACACGGCAGCCGGAGCACTGGCGTGGCCGGGACAGGTATAACCAGGTCAGCAGAGTCACAAAGTTCTTCAGGACGGTAAGGAAGACAGGCACAGGTACCAGGGAGCAAAGACAAGAAGTCTACAGGACACGGCACCAGGGGGCCTGAGCACCTAGCACAAAAGATAAAGCTTCTAGACACGGTGATCAGGCCCCGCCCACATGGAAAGGCAAGTCTTATATACCCAGCACAGCCTCATGTCATTTCCTGCTTCAGGTGTGCTGGGCCTATAAGACCAGGAGAGTGGGCGCGGCCTGGTCCTATACAGAACCATGAGGCCAATACTCAGAGTCAGACTCCTGAGACCAGAAGCAGGACTCAGGGGAGCAGGAGCGGGAGCGGCAGCCATGACTGGTGGACACATGGAGTGGATCAGTGGGTAAGGAGTGGTGCTGGGACACGGGGAGCGTGACACATATGGAGCGGTGTTTTGGATTATTGTCTTGCTGAAATATCCATCCCCTGCATAACTTCAACTTCGTCACCGATTCTTGCACATTATTGTCAAGAATCTGCTGATACTGAGTTGAATCCATTCGAACCTCAACTTTAACAAAATTCCCGGTGCCGGCATTGGCCACACAGCCCCAAAGCATGATGGAACCTCCACCAAATTTTACTGTGGGTAGCAAGTGCTTTCCTTGGAATGCCGTGATTTTTTGCCTCTATGCATAACGCCTTTTTAATATGACCAAACAACTCAATCTTTGTTTCATCAGTCCACAGGACCTTCTTCCAAAATGTAACTGGCTTGTCCAAATGTGCTTTTGCATACCTCAGGCGACTGTTTGTGGCGTGCTTGCAGAAATGGCTTCTTTCGCATCACTCTCCCATACAGCTTCTCCTTCTGCAAAGTGCGCTTTATTGTTGACCGATGCACATTGACACCATCTGCAGCAAGATGATGCTGCAGGTCTTTGGAGGTGGTCTGTGGATTGTCCTTGACTGTTCTCACCATTCTTCTTCTCTGCCTTTCTGATATTTTTCTTGGCCTGCCACTTCTGGGCTTAACAAGAACTGTACCTGTGTTCTTCCATTTCCTTACTATGTTCCTCACATGGAAACTGACAGTTTAAATCTCTGAGACAACTTTTTGTATCCTTCCCCTGAGCAACTATGTTGAATAATCTTTGTTTTCAGATCATTTGAGAGTTGTTTTGAGGAGCCCATGATGCCCCTCTTCATAGGAGATTCAAATAGGAGAACAACTTGCAAGTGGCCACCTTAAATACCTTTTCTCATGATTGGATACACCTGCCTATGAAGTTCAAAGCTCAATGAGGTTAGAAAACCATATTTGTGCTTTAGTAAGTCAGTAAAAAGTAGTTAGGAGTGTTCAAATCAAGAAATTGATAAGGGTGCCCATACTTTTGCACCAGTCAAATTTTGTTTAAATGCGGATTGCACATTTTCTGTTAGTACAATAAACCTCATTTCAATCCAGAAATATTACTGAGTCCATCAGTTATTAGATATATGAAACTGAAATAGCTGTTGCAAAAACCCAAATTGTTATAAAGAAAAAAGGTTAACATTAATAGGGGTGCCCAAACTTTTTCATATGACTGTATTGATGACCTTTATCCACTGTGAATGCAAGATGCTTATTTGCCGTTCATTGTATGCATTGTTGCTGACCACCCACAAGGGGCCGCTGTTTTGCATCTGTCTTTGACTGTTTGGTCACTATAGCAATAGCAAAACGGTCTTCGGCTGTGGACTTGGAGACCGCAGGAGATGCTGTATGTGAGCTGAAGGAAAAGCAAAAGGTGTGCGTAACAGAAAGAAGCCGCGGCGGAAACACTTAGGTGGATTGTGAGGAGACTCGTGTTGGAGTTTGGTTAGGAGGACCGTAACGCCTGTTAGCAGCATCCTGTGCCGGAGACCACCATTCTTCAGTTGCTGGCTATACTGATTACCGTGAGAGGATCGTCAAGTCTGTATTTATGGCAACTGGACACCACAGTATCCGGGTACAGTAGGCTGGACCTAGCCAGGACTGCGTGCATGCAACACTTTGTTTTGGTAACAAAACACATATCTTTCTGCTTAGGCCGACTTGATAGACAATAAGACTTGCTGCCTCTTCTCTGTCAGTTTGTAAGTTACAGTTAAAATCCTAGAGGGACAGCGACACATGTTTGCATTGACTGTTGCTTTACAAGATTTCCAGGACTGTGTTGCTGAGCTCTGTGGTTTGCCTTACCACTTTTATCATCTGCCTTATCCGTGAGGCTTCAGCAAACAGGGGTATTCAGGGGAGTTAATGGGTTTTGTCTATGTTTAGGTGGATAAGCTGTAAGCTCTTGTGCTGTGCCACTAGTAGGTCGTGTACACACACACACACACACACACACACTTAGGCGGGCTTTGCACACTACTACATCGCAAGCCGATGCTGCGATGCCGAGTGCGATAGTCCCCGCCCCTGTCGCAGCAGCGATATGTGGTTGATAGCTGGCGTAGCGAAAATTATCGCTACGCCAGCTTCACATGCAACTCACCTGCCGTGCAATGTCCCTCTGGCCGGCGACCCGCCTCCTTATTAAGGGGGCGGGTCGTGCGTCGTCACTGCGACGTCACACGGCAGGCGGCCAATGGGAGCGGAGGGGCGGAGATGAGCGGGATGTAAACATCCCGCACACCTCCTTCCTTCCGCATATTCTACGGAAGCCGCGGTGACGTCGGTAGATGTTCCTCGCTCCTGCGACTTCACACATAGCGATGTGTGCTGCCGCAGGAGCGAGGAACAACATCGTACCGTCGCGTCAGCGTAATTATGTCTTACGCCGTCGCTGCACCGATGATACGATTACAACGCTTTTGCACTCGTTAATTGTATCATCTAGGCTTTACACACTACGATATCGTCTGCGATGCCGGATGTGCGTCATTTTCAATTTGACCCCACCGATATCACAGCTGCGATGTCGTAGTGTGCAAAGTACCCCTTACTCCTGCTACGCAGAGGGATTACCTAGTATTAGGCAAATGTTTAGACAGTCCCTTGGTTAGGCAAAGGTCGGTGAGAAGGGGGTATAAATCGACATTACGAATGGTGCAGCATAGGGGTTTAGGCTTTTGGACTTGTGAATAGATTGTTCTATTCTTTCTGTTTTATGCATGGTTGTTATTGTTTGTTTTGGTAAAGTTAAACAATGATTTATCAACCCAACTGCCTAGAGTCCTTTTCCTGGTGCGCGGTTTTGTTGTATACTGGGGAGCCCACCCTGTACACGACTTTAAATGAAGCATAAGTCGCAGTGGAAAGGTCACTATGCTACAATGCGCCCTAGCGGGGCGGGGCAACCACTATCTGCCCCATCAAGTGCATCTGTGTGCTCTTCATCCTCTGTGACTGTGGGGACAGCAGTCACACATGCTTTTGGACGCAGACCTTCCATCTCTTTACCTGCAACAGGCAGTGTGATTGGCAGGTCGTCAGTTCTTTTGGAAGTGGAAACAGCTGCTGGTGTTGAGCTCTCTCAGACATCGAGAGCACCCCCTTTGGATGAAGGCAACATTATAGCTATGCGTGCACCTTCCTCACAGATTTGCTGGACTACCTGCAGTTAAAAAATGTGTAGCAGAAATGGAGAGGTAGTGTAGTAGCTTTTTTGACAGCAGTGGTACGTCACTGACTTTCACAGACACTGATACCATGACCCAAAGAATTGCCTGCACTTTTTGCAATTAAAAATTGTGTAGCAGAAATGGAGAGGTGGTTTAGCTTTCTTGACAGCAGTGAGAGGTCACTGACTATCACAGACACTGATTCTATGCCCCAAAGAATTGCTTGGACTACCTGCTTTTAAAAAATCGCTAGTAGAAATAGAGAGGTGGTGCAGCTTTCTTGACAGCAGTGGCAGGTCACTTACTATCACAGACACTGATACTATGCCCCAAAAAATTGCCTGCACTTTTTGCAGTTAAAATTGCGTAGCAGAAATGGAGAGGTGGTGTAGAATGCAGAGGTGGTGTAGCTTTCTTGACAGCTGAGGTACGTCACTGACTATCACAGACACTCATACAATGCCCCCAAAAAATTGCCTGCACTTTTTGCAGTTAAAATTGCATAGCAGAAATGGAGAGGTGAGGTAGAATGCAGAGGTGGTGTTGCTTTCTTGTCAGCAGAGGAACGTCACTGACTATCCCAGACACTCATACTATGCCCCACAGAATTGCCTGAGCTGATTTTGACAGATACTGTGAAAAACCCTTGCACAGCGCTGGCACAGACCTGCCTAGCAAAAATGGCTATGAACTGCTCTAATCTTGCCCTTAAAAGGGCTGAAATTACAACTAGTTCCTAATCCCTAAACCGACGTGTAGATTGCACTTTTTAAGTGTATAGCACCCACAGCAGCAGCAGCAGTGGGAGCGGTGACTGTCACACACCCGCAGCAGTGAGATAATGGCGGCGATGGGGAAAATGGCTGGGTCTTATAGGGCAAGAACATGTGACATGCACAGCCAATGACACATGCCCTTGCTTGTCTGGGAAAAATCCACTTAGCTGTGTGTTTCCATGATTGGCTGACAGCCTGGCCCGCCCCACTGTACGCGCTGTTAGGAAAACAAAATGGCGATCGACATTCTTTCAGCACTCAGCAGCACTGATCTAAACCTCGTCCCCCCCGCACACTATACGCTGAATTTTGATAATATCATTAGTATCAGTGACTGACAGTATTACAGTGAAAAGCCAGCTAGTAACTAGCTACGCTTTTGGTGATCGAACCGTTATCGAACGGTAACTCGAACGGTCAAACATGAAGCAAATCGTTCGAGTTCGTCGAACGACTCGAACACCGCCCAAAACAACTCGAATTTGAAATTGGCGAACGGTTCGCTTCAAACATCGCTCATCTTTAATTACTAGTCCTCCCAGCCATATACACTGATGTGCAAAATGCTAAAACAATGTTTTCATTTTTTGACTTTCAGATTCAATATCTCACGATCCACTACAGGTTCAAACATGAGACTTCATTCATTTTATAGGAAATCATCTTGGTTGTTTCATACATAAATTTGACTTGCAACTATTTAGCATATGACTGGTTATACAGATTTTTGACATGTCACTGCACTACTACTGTTTTGCTTCTAAAAATGTAAATTTAATTCTTATTATTTTGCGATTATTTTGTAAGTCCACCTTTGGCTTTCAACACTGAATACTTCTGGGCATACTCTCGATCAGATTCCAGCGTGTCTCGACTGAAATTTGATGTCAGGTATCTTCTACACGTTCCCAATGATCACTTGGGTATGTATACAGCTTTTTCTTCAACTCTACATACAATTGTTTAAGTTGAGGTCTGGGGTCTGTGAGGCCAATCCAGCACCTCCACTTCATAGTCATTAAACCATTTTTTTGTCAATCTCGATGTATGCTTTAGGTCGTTCTCCTGCTTGAACACTATGTCATCCTTTTTGATACCCATAGTACTAGGGTATATGAAATAACTTGACTTGTAGAATACTTATATATAGCAATGAACAAACTTGTTCAAAAAGTTTTACCAATTTCAAATTCAGTACGAGTCTTGGGTCATTTGGCTCGGGCTCGGATTCACGAACACTTTTTTCAACAATCGGCAAAGATTGGTTTTGTTCGGTAACTGTTCGTGATTACACTGTTTCAGAAACCATTGTCTTCTGGCCCTTCACAGCCCTGTCAAGTATTGGCATGGCTGTGATTGGTCATGAAAACCACTGTAAAAAAGGAAGTAAAATGGTTAAAGCAGGACATACTTACAGTCTCCGCGTGGCTATAAAACTACTTCCGGGGCCGCTCATTATCCTTTACGCATATGCACTGCAGTGAAGTGTAAAAATAAATAAATAAAATTGGTGTTGGTTCCCCTTATTTTGATAACAGGGCAGATAAAGCCAGTGGCTACAGGCTGCAGCCCCAGCTGTGCGTGTTATCTTGGCTGTGTATCAAAATACATGAATTCCAAGCGGCTTTTTTAAAATTATTTAAAATAAATGAAAAAAAAATGAGGTGCATTCCCCCAATTTTGATACCCAGCCATGATAAAGCTGACAGTTGGCTACTGGTATTCTCAAGCTAGAGAGGCCCATGGCTATTGGGCCCTCCCCGCAGCCTAGAAATAGCAGACTGCAGCCGCTCAAAATTGTCACATCCATTTGATGTTATAATCCCGACACTTTATTCAGCTCATCCTGATTGTCCTGGTGCGGTAGCAATGGGGGTAATAAGTGCTTAATGACAGCTCACAGCTACTAGTAAGCCTTAGATTACTAATGTGTACAGGTCCATGAGACTCCCCATTTCTAATATATAAGTCAAAAGAAATAAATACAAACACCAAACAAAATCCTTTATTTGAAATAAAACAGAAAAGACCCCCCCCCCCCCTTTCACTTCTTTATTAACCACCAAAACTCCCAGGTCTGAGGTAATCCATACAAGATTTCACAACTATCCCGCCTCTGCTACACTACTGAAGTCACAGCACGGGCACATTACAAATATGTCCACATGCTGTGGGCTTCTGGCAGAGACTATCTGAGCTGCAGCTGTTCAACGCATACAGCTTTTCTGTGTATTTCCAAGTAAAGCCCTCCCGCGATACTTGGCGCAAGTGCTGAGGGCATTGAATTGTGATGAACTCATACTGTCACTGCTCGTGCCCACTAACATTTAACTGTTTGACCAGCTACACTGACCTTGGATAACCTCCTCCAGAGGTCTTCTCAGTTCACAGCAGTAATTTGCAAGGAGATAAACTGGTGAATGAATCTTTTGTCTTTATTTCTTTAATAATTATTTTCTTTTTATGTCTTTCAGATTCGCTTTTGGAGAATGCCGTGGGACATCACTATGGATTATCGCTGACTTTTTATAAATACATTTTTAATAAATTTTTAATAAATTTGTGAACGAGGACTGTGGTTGTGGGGTGTTTGTTTAAATAAAATGTTTTTCTATTTCTACTGGATTAGTAATGGGGGTGTCTGCTAGATGCCCACACATTACTAATAACAAGGCGTGATGCCAGCTGGCAATTCACAGCTGGCATCAACCCCATACATTACACCATTTATCACTGCACCAGGGCAATGAGAAGAACCAAATACAGAGCCAGTTCTGGCGCTCTAATAGTTACGTAACTTCTGGGGCGACTGCGGGCTGCTATTTTTAGGCTGGGAAGGGCTAAACAACCATGGCCCTTCCCACCCAAAACATATCAGCTCCAGTTATCTTCTGTCCCTTGCCGAATAGATACAGTAAATAGATTATAGATATAGTAGAGCGAAAGATAGATAATAGATAGATAAATAGTTTGTACAGCTATTTAACAGAGTTAATAAATAATTTTAGAAACAAGAAAACATCGGTTTCTCCCTGATTTTCCTAACCAACCCACATACAGCAGCATGGGTGGGAAAGGCCATGGTTATTTAGCCCTTTCCATCATAAAAATAGCAGCCTGCAATCACCCCAGAGCTGGTGCATCTATTAGATGTGCCAAATCTGGCGCTGTACTCAGCTTTTCCCATTGCCCTAATGCAGTGGCAAATGGAGTAATATATGGGGATGATGCCAGCTGTGAATGTAATGAGCCGACTTGTTGAGTCCAATATTTTGCCCGGATGTCCACATCTTGGTTTTAAATGGATGGCTGGACTTCATTTAGTAGTCCACCAGCTGACATGACACTAACATAATGCAGTTTTACAATTTTCTAGGTCGAGAGACTACTACCGATGAGATGTATGATGCTGTTTCTCTTTTCCTGGTAAATCTTCTCAGCTGCTTCTGTAGCACCTCTGAAGCCATCAGGGTGCTACAAGGTTCTGCAGCCCCTTAGAGACCCTGAAATCCAGTGTTGGTAACAACAAAAGCCCAGGTAATCCCAGTTTTCCCCAAAAATCCCCCATACAATGGTACATAGCTGGGGTTGGACCAAAGGACGTCCGCCTAGAGGTGGAGCCAGTCCAGTCCACTGGTTGACCAGGTGGGAGGGGCAGACTGTGGACAGTAGTCAGAAGGGAGTCTGCAGTGAAAGAGAGCAGACAGAGAAGTCAGTGCAGTGGAGAGTGAGAAGTTGGACATTAGGAGTAGAGATGAGCGAACCGGTCGCGGTTCGTCTCGAGTTCGGTTCGCCGAACGGGCGTCGCGTTCGAGTTAGGTTCGGCGAACGTTCGACGAACCAAACTCGAACCACATAGGAAACAATGGCAGGCAATCACAAACACATAAAAACACCTAGAAAACACTCTCAAAGGTGTCCAAAAGGTGACAAACAACTCACAACACAACACAAACACATGGGAAAGTGACAAGGACATATACTCATGCGAAAACAAAAGAGCAAGACAAGGAAAAAGAGGAGGAGACACAGATATGAGTATATGCAAGGGAACGTCGATGCCATTACTGTGCAACTTGAACCGTGCTCATTTTAGGCTTCCAATCTGGATAAATTGCCTGAGGTCACCACGTACGCCTTGGGGATCTTGTTGTGTCCCGCAGCCAGCGTTTTCTCAGAACGTGTCCTCAGTGCTGCTGGGGGTGTGCTGACAGCTAAGCACATGCATCTGTCCAATGACAATGTGGACAGACTAACGTTCACCAAGATGAACAAGTCATGGCTCTCAGAGGACTTTTCTTCCCCTGGGTCAGCCAGGGGAGGTGAAAGGCACGCGTATTATTGAGAGTGCTTCATGCAAAGCATCTTTTTCATCTTGAAAATGGGGGTCAACTGATGCCAGTCAAGTGGGTTGTGTGTGGCCCAATTAGTGGAAACGAGGGAGACTGTGGTTGGAGTCCCCTCGCTTTTGAAAAAAGAACCAAGATGAACAAGTCATGGCTCTCAGAGGACTTTTCTTCCCCTGGCTCATCCAGGGGAGGTGAAAGGCACGCGTATTTTTGAGAGTGCTTCATGCAAAGCATCTTTTTCATCTTGAAAATGGGGGTCAACTGATGCCAGTCAAGTGGGGTGTGTGTGGCCCAATTAGTGGAAATGAGGGATACTGTGGTTGGAGTCCCCTCGCTTTTGAAAAAAGAACCAAGATGAACAAGTCATGGCTCTCAGAGGACTTTTCTTCCCCTGGCTCATCCAGGGGAGGTGAAAGGCACGCGTATTTTTGAGAGTGCTTCATGCAAAGCATCTTTTTCATCTTGAAAATGGGGGTCAACTGATGCCAGTCAAGTGAGGTGTGTGTGGCCCAATTAGTGGAAACGAGGGAGACTGTGGTTGGAGTCCAATTGCTGTGTTTACATGCTTTTAGAAGGGCATGACATGGCTTAGAGCTTGACTTTCAGCATCTGCAAACTGTTGGCTACCAAAATGCTTCCTTTCCAACCTTTTTAACCGAGGATTTTCGAGACCTTATGCCCATCGCAGTGCCCCAAGAGCCGATGCCCAGGCGCCACTCCTTCTCCAACAAAGGCATCCACACGCTACACCAGCATGTCGCACCAAACATCCCCGCTTCTTTGAGAAACTGTGTGACAGGGTGCATTTCACCACAGATACTTGGCCCAGTAAGCATGGACAGGGGCGTTACATGTCGTTGACTGGGCAATAGGTTACTATGGGGAGAGATGGAGAAGAGTCTGCTGTACAAGTCTTGCTGTCCCCACGAGTTGTATCAATCCTTCCTCTGTATGTAGAAGTTAATACACTGCTTCTGCCTCCTCAACCTCGTGTGGGTCATTCACCTCGGCCCAAACCCTGTGTGGTCAGGGCACCCTTCCTTGTAACTGCGCACAAGGAAAACCACACACCTCCTTACAATGCTGGCAGCAGAGCTCAATGCCATCATGCGGTCAAATGTTACTTTGAAATGTATGGGAAATGTGAGTCACACCGCTGAGAAGTTGTGGACGGTTAGCTCTGGATACCAAGTTTCATCAATGGTTGTCACTCAACCAGCAGCCAGGGAAGGCCGGGTGTGACAATGATGCAAACATGGGTGCGGCCCTTCGCCGTGACAATGTGACACACGTGCCTTGTGTGGCTCACGTGTTGAATCTAATTCTCCAGCAATTTTTAAAACACCATCCCGGCCTACATGGCCTTGTGCAGCGGGTACGCTCGCTATGTGCTCACTTCCATCGTTCGCACACAGCAGCTAAACAACTTTCGTCGCTCCAGAAGTCTTTAGGTCGGGTGGTTAATCGCCTGAAATGCGATGTGCCGACACGCAGGAATTTGAATCTGCACATGTTGCAGCGATTGTGGCAGCACCGCCGAACCCTGCTGCAATACGTTATGACATATAGCCTAGCCTAACTTGATCCAGAGGTGGTGCAGATCACGCTGCTGGAGTGGTGTCAGATCAAGGACCTATGCACCCTTCTACACAGTTTACAAATGTCGACGAAGATGTTTAGCACTGGCAATGCCATTCTCAGCGTGACAATTCTGGTCATCTACATGATGGAGCACACTGTAAGCATTTTTCAGAGTCAGGTGTTGGGACAAGAGGAAGGGGAGGAAGTACAGGAGGAGTCATATGCGGAAGGGATAACAAGATCTACGAGGTCCAGATAATCAGCGGCACCTAGGCGGCAGTCATGGTGGGGGAGAGGGATTAACAAGGGCGGAAGGTGCAGGAGCCCATGAAGAAATGGAGGACGAACTGGTGATGGGCATGGAAGACTCAGCAGATGAGTGAGAGCTTGCTCACATTTCGGTTGTGCGAGGTTGGGGGAGAGGGCAGAAGAAGGAGGCACGATTCTCACCTCTGCCACCAACACACCAAGGAATTGGTCCTCCTGGATGCACAAGACACATGAGCGCCTTCTTGCTGCACTACCTACAACATTACCCTCGGATTGTACGAATTCGAAGTAATGCTAACTACTGGGTTGCCACACTGTTAGATCCCCGGTACAAGACAAAATTTGGCGAAATAATTCCTGCCATAGACAGGGACGCACGTATACAGGAGTATCTGCAGAAGGTGGTATGCAATCTTAGATCTGCTTTTCCACTAAAAACCAGTGCTGCACAGAGTGAATCTCAACGCTTTGTCATGGATAGGAGGAATTGGTCTTTTACTTGTCCACATCTGAGGGACCGAGGGCTGGCTGCTGTGCTGAGATGGCATTGAGTACGGTGTCCCTGCAGAGTTGCACTTTTGGTCATATACAAAATGAGTCGAAAAAGGACAGATGCTGGTGGAAAGGGGAACAGGTGTGTTGGAAAGGGGAAAAAAGTTTTTGTCCGTGGGTTTGGTGGTTAAGCAAAAGTAACATTTGCTGAAGAAACACCATCTGTTACGGTGGGACTGGCAGATTTGGATAAGGTGGTATATACTATGTTACCGCTATATAACGAAAAATTAATAAGAAAAAAAAGAGAAAGGTATATATCCCCATCAGCAGTCAGTGTCCACCGTGCTCCCAGATGGAAAAGGAGAGGCTGGAAACTGGAAGGTTAGGTGGAGGATACAGAGCTGTGTGGCTATGAAACTAATAGTAGCCTGAACCGAGTTAGACGCCACTCGGATCTGGAGACTGGGAGCCCTGTTAGCGTCACAGGGTCCACACGCCCACCCAGCCCAGGAACTCCCTGTTAACATCACAGGGGCCATTGAGTATGCTGACCGTGTGCATTGGGGCCACACCTGTGGACAGCAGGCGCATCAGCAGCAGCAGGCCTGTTAATGCCACTGGGCAGCACAAGCAGGACTGGTAGGACAGGAGCTGGTCTTAACCGTTCTGCGTTACCAACTGTGGTGGCGGCCTGCATCGACGCCCTATCCCTGCCTACCTCTGGCCTAAAGCCGCAATGGGTTCAACACATGGAGGTGTGCTCTTTCGGAGCATAATAGAAGACTGCGCACCTCCTTGTTGGCTCCAGCTCGTTTTATAACCTGGGTCCGCCCCAAACCAGGGTGGACCACAATGCACCTCCTGGAGACAAAAGAAGAGTGACACGTCATGAGTGGCATAACTAGCGTCCCATTTGGAGCCGCAACTTCAATAATGACCTAATGGCTGCCACGACACAAACACCTTACCGGTCATCGTCTGACCATCAATAATGAGGTGACAAGTCATATGGGCGGGCCTCTGCAAGCCATTTGGGAGTGACCTGGCCACAACGTCAGGACACATGATGCCCTGTGGTCTATATGGGCCCCCCACATAAGGGGCAGGGCCAAAGAGTTCATTACCGGACCTAGTCTCTGATGCAGTAAGTGCCTGAGCATGCTCAGTAGCATGAAATACAGTCTCTGAAAAAAGACTATCAGCTTTAGCATGGTGTCTAGGCACAAAACAGTACTTAGACCCGGCACGGAGTGCAAGTACCTGTGCAAAGAGGCTTTTCGCACTAAGTGTGGGAGCATGTGCTGTATCCCGAAATGAAGACTTAGCCTCAAGAATGGCACAGTCAGGCTGAGCATACTCACTAGGCGAAACACTGTAGTTAGGCTGCGGCTGGGGTAAATCGGCACACGCATGCGCACTAGCTGCCTCTCCACACTTACACGTGGAGGAGAAATTGCTCTTTGGGTGTGGACTTGGAGATGCTGTCTATGAACAGAAGGAAAAGCTAAAGGTGTGTGTTACAGCAAGGAGCCACCGCGGAAACACTTCGTTCAATTGTGAGGGGAGTCATTTTGGAGTTTGGTGAGGAGTACCGTAACGCCAGTGAGCAGCATCCTGTGCCACAGACCAACATTCTTACGGTGCTGTCTATACTGCTTACCGTGAGAGGAGCGTAAAGTCTGTATTTCTGGCAACTGGACATCACAGTACCCGGGTACGGTAGGCTGTGCCCAGACAATAATGCGTGCACGCAACACTTTATTTTATTAGCAAAACACATATCTGTTCTGGGTAGGCCGACTATTTATAGACAATAAGACTTGCTGCCTCTGCACTGTCAAATTGTCACATACAGTTTAAATCATAGAGAGACAGCGACACATGTTTGCATTGACTGTTGCTTTTCAAGATTTCCATGACTGTGTTGCAGAGCTGTGTGGTTTGCATTCACACTGTCATCATCTGCCTTATCTGTGAGGCTTCAGCTAACAAGGGTATTCAGGGGGGGTAATGTGTTTTGTCTATGTTTAGGTAGATAACTGGGAAGCTCTTGTGATGCGCCACTGGTAAGTCGTGTTCGCACACACACACACACACACACATGCACAAACACACAATTACTGCTACGCAGAGGGATTAGCAGGTAGTAGGCAACAGAATAGATTGTTCAATTATTTAAATTGTATGCATGGTTCTTATTGTTTGTTTTGGTAAAGTTAAACAATCATTTATCAACCCAACTGACTAGAGTCCTTTTCCTGTTGCCTGGTTTTGCTGCATACTGGGGAGCCCACCCTGTACACGACTTAAAATGAAGCATAAGTCACAATGTGAATTTCACAGTGCTACAATGCGGCCTAGCGTGCCTGTGCAACCACCGCCTGCCCCATCAAGTGCATCTGCGTGCGCTTCATCCTCTGTGACTGTGGGGACAGCAGTCTCACATGGTTTTTCACACTGAACTTCCACCCCTTTACACGCAACAGGGAGTGTGATTGGCAGGTCATCACTTGTTTTGGAAGTGGAAACAGATGGTATTGTTGAGCTGTCAGACATCGAGAAAACCAACATTGGATGCAGGCTACATTATATCCACACCTGCACCTTCGTCACAGATTGCCTGGACTACCTGCAGTTAATAATTGCATTCCAGAAATGGAAAGGAGTGTAGAGTGCACATGTGTTGTACCTTGCTTGGCAGCAAAGGAACACTAACTTAGTATTACAGACAATTTTAGGAAGGCAGAAAAAGAGTCAGCTCTTTGGGCAAATTAAATAGCGTGGCAAAAGTGGACAGGTGGGTACAGTGGCCGTGTTCTGTGGGTACCAGGACAGTAAAGGAAGCCTCACTTTCTATCCCTCCGAATGATCAAATGCAGCAAGGAATTCCCTGAGTTTGCTATAAAATGAGCGTAGCAAAATGTGCATGAGGGTATCATGCAGAGGTGCTGCAAATAGCTTTTCACCAGTGGGACACTAATGGAGTACAACAGCCACTTCTTGTATGCCACTAAATGGCAGCATTTTTTGCTATTATTATAGCTTATTAAAAACAGAGCAGGAGGGTGTCATGCAGAGGTGCTAGAAATAGCTTGGCACCAGTGGTGCACTAATGGAAGTCCAACAGCCACTTCTTGTATGCCACTAAATGGCAGCATTTTTTGCTATTATTATAGCTTATTAAAAACAGAGCTGGAGGGTGTCATGCAGAGGTGCTAGAAATAGCTTGACACCAGTGTGACACTAATGGAGTACAAGAGCCACTTCTTGTAGGCCCCTAAATGGCAGCATTTTTTGCTATTATTATAGCTTATTAAAAACAGAGCAGGAGGGTGTCATGCAGAGGTGCTAGAAATAGCTTGTCACCAGTGGGGCATTAATGGAAGTCCAACAACCACTTCTTGTATGCCACCAAATGGCAGTATTTTTTGCTATTATTATAGCTTATTAAAAACAGAGCAGGAGGGTGTCATGCAGAGGTGCTAGAAATAGCTTGACACCAGTGTGACACTAATGGAGTACAAGAGCCACTTCTTGTATGCCCCTAAATGGCAGCATTTTTTGCTATTATTATAGCTTATTAAAAACAGAGCAGGAGGGTGTCATGCAGAGGTGCTAGAAATAGCTTGGTACCAGTGGGGCATTAATGGAAGTCCAACAACCACTTCTTGTATGCCACCAAATGGCAGTATTTTTTGCTATTATTATAGCTTATTAAAAACAGAGCAGGAGGGTGTCATGCAGAGGTGCTAGAAATAGCTTGGTACCAGTGGGGCATTAATGGAAGTCCAACAGCAACTTCTTGTATGCCACTAAATGTCAGCATTTTTTGTTATTATTATAGCTTATTAAAAACAGAACAGGAGGATGTCATGCAGAGGTGCTAGAAATAGCTTGGCACCAGTAGGACACTAATGGAGTACAACAGCCACTTCTTGTATGCCACTAAATGGCGGCATTTTTTGCTATTATTATAGCTTATTAAAAACAGAGCAGGAGGGTGTCATGCAGAGGTGCTAGAAATAGCTTGGCACCAGTGGGGCACTAATGGAAGTCCAACAGCCACTTCTTGTATGCCACTAAATGGCAGCATTTTTTGCTATTATTATAGCTTATTATAAACAGAGCAGGAGGGTGTCATGCAGAGGTGCTAGAAATAGCTTGGCACCAGTGGGACACTAATGGAGTACAACAGCCACTTTTAGGATGCCACTAAGTTTACTCAGTGTTTGCTAGTATAATGGCTTAGTTACAATGAGTTTGAGTGTGCAATGCAGAGGTGCGGCACATAGATTTGCACCAGTGGGACACTAATGGAGTACAACAGCTACTTCTTGTATGCCACTAAATGGCAGCATTTTTTGTTATTATTATAGCTTATTAAAAACAGAGCAGGAGGGTGTCATGCAGAGGTGCTAGAAATAGCTTGGCACCAGTGGGACACTAATGGAGTACAACAGCCACTTCTTGTATGCCACTAAATGGCAGCATTTTTTGCTATTATTATAGCTTATTAAAAACAGAGCAGGAGGGTGTCATGCAGAGGTGCTAGAAATAGCTTGGCACCAGTGGGACACTAATGGAGTACAACAGCCACTTTTAGGATGCCACTAAGTTTACTCAGTGTTTGCTAGTATAATGGCTTAGTAACAATGAGTTTGAGTGTGCAATGCAGAGGTGATGCACATAGATTTGCACCAGTGGGACACTAATGGAAGTCCAACAGCCACTTTTAGGATGCCACTAAGTTTACTCAGTGTTTGCTAGTATAATGGCTTAGTAACAATGAGTTTGAGTGTGCAATGCAGAGGTGATGCACATAGCTTTGCACCAGTGGGACACTATTGGAAGTCCAACAGCCACTTTTAGGATGCCACTAAGTTTACTCAGTGTTTGCTAGTATAATGGCTTAGTAACAATGAGTTTGAGTGTGCAATGCAGAGGTGATGCACATAGATTTGCACCAGTGGGACACTAATGGAAGTCCAACAGCCACTTTTAGGATGCCACTAAGTTTACTCAGTGTTTGCTAGTATAATGGCTTAGTAACAATGAGTTTGAGTGTGCAATGCAGAGGTGATGCACATAGCTTTGCACCAGTGGGACACTAATGGAAGTCCAACAGCCACTTTTAGGATGCCACTAAGTTTACTCAGTGTTTGCTAGTATAATGGCTTAGTAACAATGAGCTTGAGTGTGCAAAGGGCAGGAGGGTACAGTGGCAGGGTTGTGGGTCTGGGTAGAGGAAAGGAAGCCTCCCTTTCTGTCCCTCCTAATGGGGAAATGCAGCGAGGAAATCCCTGACCTTAGCTACACAGACGCTGTCATCTTGTGTAGCTGTTAACATCTGTTTTCACGGACCTGACTGTCACCTATGGCTCTGACCCTGTCGGTATTAGCCCTTAAAAGGACTAATAGAAACTTCTATCCCTATTCTGTATAGCGCTGTGTTTAGAGCATACACAGCAATATCGGAGACAGGAGCTACGCCAGCAATGACTGACACCCAGACGCCTAAGAGATAATGGCGTCCAGACGGGCAGATGCCCGTATTTATAATGCAGGGACATGTGACATGGACATCCTATCACACATGCCGTTGCTTCTCTGGCTAAAAGTCCACTTAGCTGTGTGTGTGTCTGGGATTGGCTGACATGCTGGCTCACCGCACTACACGCGCGCGCTTAGGGGAGGAAGACAAGGAAAAAAAAAAATGGCGATCGCCATTATCCAAACAGCAGTGATCTGAATGCGCTGTTCCCGCACACTATATGCTGAAATTTCATAATATTGTGAGTCACAGAGTGACTTACAATATTACAGCGGAAAGCCAGCTAGTAATTAGCTTGTCTTTTTGCTGCTAGAACCGTTCTCGAACGTATCTAGAACTATCGAGCTTTAGCAAAAAGCTTGAGTTCTAGTTCGATCTAGAACAGCCCCCAAAATCACTCGAGCCGCGAACTGGAGAACCTCGAACCGTGAACCGCGCTCAACTCTAGTTAGGAGACAGTCTTACTCGGGTTAACGGTGACCTGTTACCCAGTAGATTGGTGGAGTACTCCCGGGACTACGAACCGATGGGGTACATGACCCTAGGACAGAAAAGAGCTCCAAGCCGACCTTTTAACATCTGCACAGCAAGGGCACCATCAAGGACCTCGCTGACCCTAAAAATCCGAAGACACAGTATCAAAGGGAGAACTGGGGACAGGACCAAAGACTCCAACCTCACAGGGCTCATGCTACTGTCAGGCGGACAGAAGTGGACAAACCACCAGACAGGGACCCCTAGTTGCTCTACGCCACGGGAATCAATTCACCAGAGACAGGTGCAGGGGAAGAAAGTACCAGAGAACCAAACTGGCACTGGGACAAAGGGGACCTGGAGGTGAAACCAGCCGGCCTCGGACAAGCAGTTATCACCATCCAGCAGTGAATAAAAGCCAGTTGCACTATATTTCTGTGTGGACTACCTTCTTCTGACGCCCGTTACATCACCCATCCTCTGTGGTCTGGCCCTGTTTGCGGAGTGCCTACCATCCAGACTGCAAATAACACCAGCCCCAGTAGTGACATTCTGTAGCAGCGGTTTCATACCTATCCCTAATCTAACCTAATCCCTTGTAAATACACCCCCATCACAAAAAGGGCCCAGGGCACGGAACCGGGCAACAGCCACCACTGTGACATTCCCAAGACATACACTGCCTGGAACCGAGTACCCCGCATCCCTGGGCGCGACACTTCTCGATTCAAACCAATGACCATTTGCTTGAGAATCAACCTAATAACACACTAAGTTTTTAAGGAATGTGAGAACAGGTTGTAATTTGGAACATACAGAAAGAAGATTTTTCCACCACCAGGAGCAAACCAGTAACAATGCAAGTGACATGACAAAAATCTGAATAACTAATCATATGCTAAATAATTGCAAGTCAGTTTATGTATGATATAGCCAAGATAATTGTCTATTAAATGATGGTTTTCTCGCATTATCACATTAGAAGCTAAACCCAAAGTAAAAATAATATGGACATATACTCTGCTGTACATAAGTAAAAACAATATTGAATATACTGTAAATAAACAGAGTACTTAGCAAAAACTATTTTTGCTCAAAAAAGCATAAAGCCATCCCACCACGACAAGGTGTACCCAAATTGGGACTTTGCCTAAACACTCTCTGATATTAAAACCTTTCCATGTGTCATAACAGACCTGAATCTGAATAAGGACAGAGAGTGACTGGGTCCCAACTATGAACACCCAGCCATGGCAAGAATCATAAATGTAATGCACAGCTCAGTCAAATTGGGGTTGTCGCGGGTGGAGGAGGGGACGCAGCGCTCCCCCACTGCTCGGGTCCGGCTGCCGCTGCTGCTGCGGCCTGCTGCTGCTCGGTGGCTCGAGCGATGGGCCGGATCCTGGGGACTTGAGCGGCGCTCCTCGCCCGTGAGTGAAAAGGGGATTGGTTTTGGGGATTTATTGTCCGTGACGCCACCCACGGTTGTGGTGATTGTGTGGACACCACCGCTGCTCTGTATGGGGATCCCAGGAGCGGTGACAGGGAGCAGCAAAGTTGTTGGTTCTCCCCTCCGTGGGTAGGGGGTGGTGGTCCCGGGGCCCAGTGATGAGGTGGGGGATGAGGGATGGTGGGGCCGGTGCAGGGCAGGGCTTGGCGGAGTGTAGGGACGCGGGGGCAGCGCTGTGCCTCACGGCACTGTGGTACTCGCTCAGCCTGAGACAGGGACACAGTTCTCGGTAAAGCACATGGCTGGAAAGACGGTTCCCACGGACGGCTGCTGTTGCTTTTCCCCAGTAGTTGACGATGACGGTCCCTTTTCCTGCACCTAAGTCTATGTTGGTAGCGATGGGTTCCCACCGGTAACCCGCTCCCCGGCTTGGATATAAGCCGGAGGAGCCCCTTCTTGCCCGCAGGCGCTGGCCCTGGGAAACTGGTGCCTTGGCGGTGGCGGTGTCTCCCCTTCACGGTTGGACTGTTGCCTTCAATCGGGACTTAGTTGTTTAGAGACCCGGAGGTCCCCCTCACTGACGGATTTGGCAAATTCACGGCGACTCCTAGCCTTGCCGGGATCCGAAAGGCCCCTGCCAATGGTGCTGGCTTCTCTTCGTATACCGCTCCGGTACCGCCGGGCCACCACCCGTCCATGGTCCTTTCGGCAACCTCCAATCAGCCTCTCCTGCAGACGGTCACCGCCGTCTGCTAACCTTGCTGTCTCAGTCCGGGGACACACCCGGACCAACTTCAGGGTTTCTCAACTGTCACTTTCTCTTCCACCTTAACTCCTCTCTCTTGCTCCTCTACCACTTCACTCTCTGGCTAATCTGATCTCACTCAACTCAACTTCTAACTGTCTGGTTTTCCCGCCTCCAGGGCTGTGAACTCCTCGGTGGGCGGAGCCAACCGCCTGGCCCACCCCCTGGTGTGAACATCAGCCCCTGGAGGAAGGCAACAAGGATTTTTGGGTAGCTTTGGTTACCTATCCGGGGTGTAGGGTGTGGTGGTGTCATAACCTGTGACCCCTGGCTTGCCCAGGGCGTCACAGGGTCACAACCATTTTTGTACTGAGTACAAGAGAGTAAGGCAAATCCAAAAGAATGAGCAGGAGCATGATTTGACATCCATGCAAGTTAGAGCATGTTCATACTGGTCATTAAACAAACAAGATAAAAATAATACGGATATATACCCTGCTGTAAATAAGTAAAAAGCAATAATGCATATCAATAAACATAAGGTACTTAGTAAACACTATTTTTGATGAAAAAGCATAAAGCCATCCCATCTGAATGAGAACTTATTCAGATTGAGGACTACTCTGACACATGGTAAGGTTTTAACCCCTTCACTCAAGGGCAATTATCCATTTTTGATTTTCCCTCTTTTTTTCCAAGAGCCATAACTTTTCATTTTTCCGTCAATATAGCCATATAAGGGCTTGTTTTTAATGGAACAAGTTGTACTTTTGAACAAAAACAATAATTCTGCCCCATATTGTACAGAAAAATGGGGAAACAAAATCCAAGTGCAGCGAAATTGTAAAAGAGTGCAATTGCACGATGGGTTTGTTTTTTTTTTTTTTTATTTATAGTGTTTACTATTTTGGAAAGCTGACCTGTCATTATGATTCCCCAGTTCAGTACAAATGCGTAGATACCAAACCTATACTTTTACTATTATCTAAGTGGTGCAATAAAGTTTAGTTTTGTCCAAAAAAAGAATTGCTCGTTTTGTTGCAATTTCCAAGACCAGTAGCATTCTCATTTTTTGGGATCTGGGGCTCAGTGATGGCTTATTTTTTGCGTCTTGAGTTTATGTTTCAAATTATACAATTTTTGGATAGATGTGCTGTTTGATTGTCTGTTATTGCATTTTAATATAATGTTATGGTGACCAAAAAAAAAATATATATTTTGGCAATTGGATTTTTGTTCTCGCTATGCTGTGTGCCAATTAAGATTAATTGATTTTATATTTTGAAATAAAAGGCATAATACTAATTAGGGGTAATTTTTTATTGTTTTATTTTCAATGACGCAAAAAGGGGGTAAAATTAACTATTATTTTTTTTATTTTTTTATATTTTTTAAAATTTTATTTTACTTTTTCTATTGATTTTACTAGTCTCCCTGTGGAACATTACCACTGCACAGTTTGATTGCTTGTGCTGATAAGAGCAATGATTCAGCATTGCTCTGATCAGCAGAAATGCTGTGTGCCGGAGCTCTGCTAGTGTGGTGCCCCTGAGGCTTCAGTCGCCGCAGAGTATTGCACCTGATTTAAGGTGTAATGCTGCACCCGGATCCTGAGGAGGTCGGTATTGTTATCACCACTTACGCACTCAAATACACAACCAGGTTGGCCTCCCCAATGGGGACCGGGCTAGGGTAGGATGTTAAGGTTGTCTTCAAATATGGGGGGCACTACCCACTAGTGACAAAGAGCTGGTGGAGGAGCAGCCACTTAGGGGGAGTTAGGTGTTCAACACAAGAGCCAGGAGATCTCCAGCAGGTGAGGAAAGGAGCAGACGTGCCCCACAAGTGCTCTGGTGGGACACAGGAGTTCACGCGGTTGCCGAGGGGAGAGCTTCATTGCTTCCTCCGAATCGGCGCCATGCAGGGCGCAGGACCCTAGGGAAGATCACACTTCAAGTTGGTTTTCCAGAATCTGCCAGTACAGGGAGGTTTTAAGCTTCCCTGGTCACAAAGAGCCGAAAAGCACAGTGCTAAGATAGGATGCGGCGCCTTGGACAGCACCAGACCTCAGTGTGGAGCCGTGGCACCTGCAAATAGGGACAAGAGTACTACTCGAGACGAACTGGGGTCCCCAAGTAGCTTTAAGCCACAGGGATCAAACACACATGGCGCTAGGAGGACGGGACCCACCAAGCACCACACCGGACTGACCTCTGAATTGATTTGGGTTCATCGGAGCCCATCACAGCGGGTGATCAGTACTAATCGGTGACGAGTAATTCAGGTATGAGACAAACCAGTGCCTACATCCCCCTGCTGCCTGGGTGCTACACTAGCATTCACAGGAAGTTAGTCATGGCAGTCACAAGGATCATCATCTGACCCCATGTTGCCATGAAAACTCATTGGCTCTCCGTGATTCCTGCTAGTACGCATTAGATTACACTGTCAGAGTTTGGGGTTAAAAGGCACAGGTGGAGCTCTGATCAACCAATGCCTGTTAGCCTCAAATCTCTGTTGATCAGACCAGCAGATATGTGTGGAGATTACCGTCGGCTCACGATAACGGGACAGACATGGCCAAGGAAAAACCAGTACATTCTTGGTCATGAAGGAGTTAATATTAGAGCGTATTAGGTACATCCCATATTGGGTGTACCTTATCACTGTCAGATGGCTTTACACTTTATTGATCAAAAACCGTACTTACTAAATACACTATGTTTATTTATATGCACTCTCGATTTTTACTTATTTACAGCAGGGTATATGCCCATATTATTTTTATCTTGGGTTTTGTTTGTTTAATGGCCCATGTTATCATGCACTTATAATTTGCATGTATAACAACTCATGCTTCGGCTAATTCTTTTGGTGTCACATAAGAAGCTGTAGCATACGGTGAGATATGCAGCCTGAAAGCTCAAAGCATTTTACCCTTTTGCTCTTCAGTGTATGTTGTGCCTCACCTTGCGTCCCTGCCTATCTTTGCATGCTTTTCATATCTTGGTTTATTGTGCATAGCGGCCTCCTCTCTGGTTCCTCAGGAGATATAAAGAATAACTCAACAGCATTTTAAGCAGACAGGTCTAGTGTTGTGACTAGGGATATTCCAGCCTCTGCAGGCACCTTGGAACCTATAGGGGCTGTGCAGCTATGGATTCTAGTCTCTACGAGAACCAATAGTATGCAGGGGTGGCTTCATAGAGATAGGCTTTATTTTATTTTGAAACCTGTGGATAACATTGACATTACCCTTGTAATCTTAAATTCCAGACATTCTCGGGTAAAGTTGTGTTTTATTTAAAAATAAATAAATAAATAAAAAATTAAGCACTTGCATTACACAGTTAGCATACACAATCTACACTGCAGTGCATCTTGGAAGTTTAAGCTTTGTTACAACTGCATAGACTATAAAACAGGTATCTGTCATTTATAGTATTTTGAATATTTTGCAAAGTATTACTATTTCACTTAATTTCTGTGGATAATGAAGGCAGAAAAGTTTTCATGTGTTCTTTCATATCGCTTAATCGATCATTTTTACATCGCTTTGAATTATTCTGCATTGTTCGCTTCTAGGAGATTCTTATTGCCCCCACAGTAGTCAGCCGAGTAGCCTATTATCTGATTTGGATGAAGGCATTCTAGTTCTTCTCCCAGTGATTGCTAACAGTGTTCAAATGATTGTCATCTCATGTGTAAGGCCATGTGCACACGTTGCGTTCAGTATCTTGCAGAAATGAACGCATCCTCTGGCAGAATTTGTCATTGTCAAATTTGGTTTTGACCACATAAACGCTGGAAATACGCATGAGTTTTTCTTGCGTTTTTGCAACGTTTTGACAGCGTTTTACATGCATTTCCAGTCGTTAAAATAGGTTGCGTTTTCAATACAAATACACAACTAAAAAAAGTTTGAACATTCAAACACTATGAAAAAAAACCCAAACTTTAAATAATACACTATAATGATAAATTCCTGAAAATTATAATTGAGAATTGATAATAATGTTCTAAATAAAGTAAAATTATTGTTTGACTCTTTTTTTGGAGTCGGGCTGGATATGAGGGCAAAAGGAATCCTCATGACCTCATTATAATGCCAAAACCGCATGTTTTGATTTTGTCAAAAAAGCATGCGTTTAGCGTCAAAAAAGCATGTAAAACGCTAGAATTTTGCTTTAGGATGCGTTTTAATAATTCTCATTGACTTCAACGTTAGCAAAACACTGCCAAAATGGCAAAAACAATTGACATGCTGCTTCTTCAAACGCAGAGATTTTGACAAATTTTTTACACAAAAAACGCTGCGCTTTTAAAAGCATTGCGCGCGCAAGAAAGCCATATTTTCCATAGACTTTGCTTGAAAAGCAAAACACATGCAATTTTGCATTAAAACGCTGCAGCTCAAAACGCTGCGGAAACACATGAAAAAGCGCAACGTGCGCACATGGCCTATAGCTGCCATTAGGTTTCAAAATTGACCTGAAATGGATACTTTTCAAAAAATAATAATTTACCAAAGAAAGTCTAAAGGAGAACTCTATAGCTTTTTATTCGAAAATGAAGCTTTGTTAACTTAACTAAAAATAGCTACTTATGTCAAAAACAATCTTTAATTTTCAAGAAAATTATCATACTGGAGAAATTCTTACGTAAGCATTTTGGTTCAGAGCTCCATCCATTGCTAGTACATTTTATTGTCTCCCAGTATTTTTTCTGTGGTGTCAGATAGTTTTGATCACACCGATATTCTATTGTACTTCCAGGAAACTTTGGAAACCACTTATAGCCGTGAATATATCCATTTTTAATATCAGGTTCATCACACTTTTTACCTGCAGAAACAAATTATAAAAAGAGAAAAATTTAGGTTTAAGGGTGAAAAAGGTCTGACAACAGCTGCTAAAACTAATAAAATCTACCAGTAACTCAAGGGAGGAAACAGAAATGGCTGACAAAACAAAGATGATCCCGATTGACCATTGAAACTACTTGCATCACTTCATAACCTTTTTACAAAAGAATTGATAAGGGCAGAAACGTTTATTTTATAAAGGTTATTTTCTTCAGGTTTTGTATCCCCTTAATGACCACCAATGTGCCTTTATGCTGAGCTGAGGTATCAGCGAATTGTGCCCATAAAAGGTGAAAATGCACTGAGTTGTTAGTTGTATACATATAGGTGACACATTGCTGCATCAGACACAAGTGGTGCAGGCAAATATCATTGTCTTTAACCCCTACATTTTGCTGTAAAAGCATGTGAACAAATTGCAAGCTATTGTGGCATTTTATACTGTTAGCACCATTTTAGCATACCTCCCAACTTTTAAAGAAAAGAAAGAGGGACACATTTTTTAGGCCATGCCCATGGCCACACCTCTAACCACGCCCAGTCAGCAATGACTATCATTGTTTTAGAAACAATAATTAAAAAAATATACATAGATTTATTTCTAAGTAGTAACTTAAAATATAAATGCAAACTTTGCCGTGTTACTTTTAAACTAGAATATTTTAAACCACAAATTCTTAAAATTTTTAAAGCAGATCTTTCCCCTAAATCTGCCCCATGTACAAAACTGCAGGCTTCATGACAGATCCGCTCTATTAGATAAAATATCTGTAATAATACTGTGCTTTTGGTTAATGGGAGGAATTAGTGAATATGGGCGACTTACTGTTCCAATTGTGGAGACACGGGGGTCAGTGGGTGCTCTCCTGTGGAGACACGGGGGTCAGTGGGTGCTGTCGTCTGCTCATCCGGCCGCCTTTAAAAAGACAGCAAGGCCCAGGGCTCATCCCAACTGACCGCTGGCCTCCTTAATCCCTCCCTCTCCTCCTCAGCTATGATCCGACGGCAGGATCAGATCAGTGTAATGGCTCACGCTCATAGCACAGCAGGAGCCGAGGGTCATTAGCATATCGCATCACATGTGATATGCCAGTGTGACCTCAGCTTGGTATGTGCGCACGTTCCGTTCTGTGCCGTGCGGAAAAGAACGCACCCTCTGGCAGACTGGACAAATGACAATTCTCTTTTTATTCATTTTTTACAATTCTTCTTCTTTTTTTCTCCTTTTATTTTCATTTCTTCTAAATTTAAAAGTATATTTTTATTTTTGTATTTTCTGAAATTAATTTGCTATGACATATATATATATACTTACTTACATGTATGCATTATGTGCATACATGTATTCTGTGTATTTGCTATTGTATATGCGCTGTATTATGTGTATGTTCTATTATGTGTAGCAATTGTTTCATTTGTATCATTGGTATATAATTTGTGTCCCTATGAGACTGGTGTTATATCCATGTCATGCTGCGGCTATTATGTGGGATCCCTCCATGTTTATTCCCTTGCACAGTAATTCCTATAATATATTACTATTTCTATTTTCATCCCCCTCCTGGCTGGGTAGTTGACGCATGCGCCGCTTGCCTGGATTTCCTGTTCTCGCAGGTGCGTCTCTATGGCAACGGGGACGCCGGGTGTTTTTACCCGGCGTTCTGTGGGGCCATGACGTGCTTGTGAGGCGGGACTTCCGGTTGGCCGGCGGCGGATGCGTCCGACCGTCTGCTCAATCAGCTGGGGGATGAAGGCCTATTTTAATGGCACCCCCGTGTTTTCCGGTCACGCCCCCTGACGAAGGTACACTCCGAAATGCGCATCGGGCGCATTCCCTCCGCAAACCACATATCTTAGGTAATGCCCTATCCATATTTTGGTTGGTCCAGGAAGTGTTTTGATGTCCCCCATTGTGGGATTTTTCTCCCATATGCTTCTATCTTGCTGTACTAGTACGGTGGCGGTCGCCGGCCGGTAGCATGTGTGGAGTGTCGGTGCTACAGTCTTGGTTACCCGGTGGTACTATTGGCTTTCTACCCCGTGGTGTAATATACCCTCGTTCACACTGACACCTGCACGTGCTGTGGGTTTGTGATTGCTGCTGCCGCAGGGTGAACACACGATTGGCCACCATTGTGAGGTTATATATATGTATGAGCCTTGTATTTTTGCTCTCACGATGCTATGATGGTGTAGCCTGTGTGTGTCCTCTTGCTGCAGCCTCATCTGTAAACACGTCTGTGTACACACCAGTATACGCCAGATGTTCACACTGACACCTGCACGTGCTGTGAGTTGGTGATTGCCGCTGCTGCCGCAGGGTGAACACACGATTGGCCACCATTGTGAGGTTATATATATGTATGAGGCTTGTATTATTGCTCTCACGATGCTATGATGGTGTAGCCTGTGTGTGTCCTCGTGCTGCAGCCTCATCGGTAAACACGTCTATGTACAGGGCCGGCTCCAGGTTTTTGTGGGCCCTGGGCGGAAGAGTCCCGGTGGGCCCCATCCACACGCAGACACACACATACGTACACATACATATACATATTTAAAGACAAACTCACAAAAATACGTATAGAACTGACATATCTATACAGTCATATACACTGACATACATAGATACACATCATACATGCATACAGACACACAACACAACTCTGCTAGATACATACATACAGACACACACAGCTCTGCTGGATACATACACACATAGCTCTGCTACATACATACACACATAGCTCTGCTACATACATACACACATAGCTCTGCTACATACACTCATAGCTCTGCTACATACACACACAGCTCTGCTGGATACATACACACATAGCTCTGCTATATACATACACACATAGCTCTGCTACATACATACACACCTAGCTCTGCTATATACACACACAGCTCTGCTGGATATATACACACATAGCTCTGCTACATACATACACAGCTCTGCTGGATACATACACATAGCTCTGCTATATACATACACACATAGCTCTGCTACATACATACACACCTAGCTCTGCTATATACACACACAGCTCTGCTGGATATATACACACATAGCTCTGCTACATACATACACAGCTCTGCTGGATACATACACACATAGCTCTGCTACATACATACAGACACACACGTAGCTCTGTGGGGCCCACACACACATCTCCAGGGGCCAGCACATACAGCACCGGGGGGCAGGGCATACACCTAAGGGGGGAGAAGCCCATACAGCTCCTCAGGGCCCATAAATCGGGGGCGGGGAGGGCACATACCTCTCAGGTCACGGTGGAGAGGGGGCCCACACAGCGCCGGAGAGGGGGCCCACACAGCGCCGGAGAGGGGGCCCACACAGCGCCGGAGAGGGGGCCCACACAGCGCCGGAGAGGGGGCCCACACAGCGCCGGAGAGGGGGCCCACACAGCGCCGGAGAGGGGGCCCACACAGCGCCGGAGAGGGGGCCCACACAGCGCCGGAGAGGGGGCCCACACAGCGCCGGAGAGGGGGCCCACACAGCGCCGGAGAGGGGGCCCACACAGCGCCGGAGAGAAGAGCTGTGCTGGGGGTCGCTGGCTGGCACTGCAACTCCTTCATCTGTGGGACTGAGCAGGCCGGTCGGTAGCTCCGCCCACAGATGAAGTTCAAACCAGGAAGTCTGCGCGCCTTAAAGGGACGGCGCTGCAGATTCCTGCCGAGGACTGCGGAACTCGGCCTGGGGGCAGCAGAACTAAGGCGAGGGGGCCCCGGCCAAGGGGCACCAGAACTGACGAGGCCGAGTGGGCCCCCCCGGCTCTCCAGGGCCCCGGCATTTGCCCAGGTATGCCGCGTGCTGACGCCGGCCCTGTCTATGTACATATGTATACACCAGTATTTTCTTTAATCCTTATGCTATGTGATATACACATTGACCTCCATGTGGGATGGTGTAGGCCTGTGTGTGTCCTCTTGTTGCAGCCTTGTCTGTAAACACTTCTATGTGCACATGTATACACTAGTATTTCTTTAATCCTCATGCTATGTGATGCACACATTGACCTCCATGTGGGATTAATTCATTGACTTCCATGTGGGATCGGTTCATTGTCCTCCATATGGGATTAAATGTGTGTATATGCAGACACATGCTTGTAATTATCCTGTGAGGTATCCCCATATTGCTGTTCTTGTCATTTTCATGTATATTGACTGTGGTTCTCCATGTGATATATGAGCACACGGATGTGTACTAGTATGGTGTTTTTCACATGATATAGACTATATGATGACTTAGGAGTCTTTTCCACATTGAAAGGTCTAGTCTCAGCCTTCCTGCTTTTATTTATATAGATAAATATTATATCATATATTGTATCTATTTAGCAGGAATTGTTTTGATGTGTCGGCTTGATGTGGTCTTTTCTCCAAATGATGGGACCTTCACCCTTTCTGGATATGACCCTATATCATGAATTTGGGATATAATTGGCACATTATCATCTATACCTATATTGTTTGCGGTGATGTACACCGTTTTTTCCTCCCTTCACTTGTCCACATGTTCTATGAATATTAATAAAATATGTATTGAACCGTTGATCGCCTCTTTTCTCTTTTTTGGTTGTTCCTTTAGCGATTTGGTTCATATATTATAGTCCTCTCTGCGCTATATATGATAAACATGTATGTATATGTGCATTACTAAATTTGAATTAACGATATGCAGATGTTTATGCCAATCTCTAGACTGGACAAATGTAAATACTGTGTTTGTCAAAAAAAATGCATCCAAAACGCATGCATTTTGGATGCATTTTCCATGCGTTTTGCATGCATTTTTGACAGTGCGTTCCCCCGTCAATTCAGCTCTGCTTCATGCCCGCTGACAGCAGACACAGAGTCGTGCGATGAGAATGAACTCGGATGAACTTCACCCGACTTCATTGTCACCCCGCGGCTCTGTCTGTGTGTCGCGTCCTGGTTAGCGGTCACCCGTGAAGGACTCACCGGTGACTGCAAATCCCCTGAGTGACTGAAGTGAGCAGCGCGATCAGCGGTGCCATCACTCAGGTTACTCGCGGCCAGCTGGAGTCCTCCACCTGAGACCGCAACTCACCTATCATGTCATCGCTGATCGCACAGCTCACTTCAGTCACTCGGGCAACTTGCTGTCACAGTTGGAGGATCCAGCGGTGGCCACGGGTAACCTGAGTGACGTCATCGGTGATCGTGCGGCTCACTTCAGTTGCTGCATGGAGCCGACAGAGAGCAATCGTGGTCTGTGGCCGCTCCTGTCAGCTTCATGTAGCAGAGCTGGATGCGTCGCGGGACCTCATGTGGATTACGTCGGACCTGGAGGGGTATTTGGGGATTAATAAAGTGGTGAAAGAGGGTGGGTTTTTTTGTCTTTTATGCCAAATAAAGGATTTTTTTCGGGTGTATGTGTTTATTTTCTTTAACTTACAGGTTAATCATGGAAGGTATCTCGGGGAGACGCCTGCCATGATTAATTTAGGACTTAGTGGCAGCTATGGGCTGCCATTAACTCCTTATTACCCTCATTTGCCACCGCACCAGGGCAATTCGGGAGGAGTCGGGTAGAGTCCCGGGACAGTCGCATCTAATGGATGCGGCAATTCCGGGCAGCTGCTGGCTGATCTTGTTAGGCTGGGGGGCTCCTCATAACGTGGAGCTCCCCATCCTGAGAACACCAGCCTTCAGCCGTGTGGCTTTACCCTGGCTGGTATCAAAATTGGCGGGGGACCGCATGTCGTTTTTTTTTTAATTATTTATTTATTTTACTCCACAATATAGACCCGCCTACCGGCGGCTGTGATTGGTTTCAGTGAGACAGCTGTCACTCAGTGTGGAGGCATGTGTGACTGCAACCAATCATAGGTGCCGGTGGGTGGGGAAAGCAGGGAATATGAGATGGAAAAATGAGCGGCCGGCATTTTCAAAAGAGGAGAAGCCGCCGGAGCAGTGTGACAGCTGTGCCGCACCTTGCCTGTGATCGGTGAGTATGAGAGCGGGGGGGAAAAATCGACTGACGGACAGAGAGAGAGAGAGGCAGACAGAGAGAGAGACCGACCGACGGACAGAGAGAGAGACAGAGAGAGTGACAGACAGAGCAACCAACTGACAAAGACACCGACCGACAGACAGAGATTGACCGACATCGACAGAGAGAGACTGAAAAGATCTGCATTTTGTTTGTCAAAAAAGCATGCGGAACGCAACAAAAATACAGTCCAAGTGCATTTTGGTTGCGTTTTGACCCATATAATTGATTTCAATGGGTGGAGAACGCAGCTACAACGCACAAAAGAAGTGACATGCTGGGTTTTTTTCCGCAGCGATTTTTTGCATTGAAAACGCTGCGTTTATAAACGCAGCATGCGCATTGAATTTTCTGACTTTTCATAGACTTTGCTGGGGAAGCAGAACACATGCAATTTGGCACTGAAACGCTGCAGTTCAAAACGCAGCGTTAATGCGGGAAAAAACGCAACGTGTGCACATAGCCTTAAAGTCAGACTTTTGAATCCTCCCAGTACCAGCACTATGCGCTATGTCTGCTGGACATGTGACCACAATGGTGCGACACAATCAGGACTCTACAGTCTGCAGGCAGATAGTGACCTCAAGCCTGGGCAACCCCTTTAACCTCTCTATAACCAGGCTATTTTCCTTTTTTTGGGTTTTTTTGTTTGTTTTTTTGGTTTTTTTTCCCTCCCTTTCTGCCAAGTACCATAACTTTTTTTATTTTTCCATCAATATAGGCATGTGAGGGCTTTGCGGGACGAGTTGTACTTTAGAATAACATTCATTGTGCCCCATATTGTACTGGAAAATGGGTAAAAATTCAAAGTGAGTTAAAATTGCAAAAAAAAGCGCAATTCCACAATGTTGGATTTTGGGGGCGTGGCCTATCTGCCAGTCATGTAGGACGTGTTGTTTATCTGCTCCTGTCATATTTCTCTCAAAATCAACAAAATTCTGTAAAAAAACGCTACTTATTACACTGGAACAGCCGGATATCTTCTTCTGAAGTGGTATAGCAAAGGTTGTGGTACTTTTCATCCATTTTCTGCGATTTCTGAAAAGTGCCATTTTCTGTAGATCACTAGTGACTGTCGTGTGTGAAAAAGATAAGTAAAAAAGTGACTGTGGTTTCTCAAAAATTTATTTTTTCTATACAATTTCTATTTGTGAGGACAAATTTGGACTTCTAATTATTAACTGACTAATTATTTTCTGTGAGGGGTTACTGTGCAACTGACACGGCGGCTATCTTGGATATTTGATGAACATATATGCTAATATCATATGTCCTGCTTATAAATTTTAAATATCTTCCTCTCGTCTGGATATTCACAGTGAATATTTTACAGTTTGAGCTTAATTTCAGCGTTTCCTTTTTTTTCACTGAAGAATTTCTGACCCTCGGGCTGTATTAATCATACTGACAGGATAGTTACACCGGTTTTACTATTCCTCTTTTGTACTGAGGTGTGCCCTGTCAAAAAACTGTGTAGTTTATTTTTTGAGAAGTTTAATGCTGATCTTACTGCATTTTTGTCATCTTTATTTAAAAATATAAAACACATTTTTATGGTAGGGGGGATGCCCCGGACTCGGTGGCAGGATAAGGCCGTGGGATACAGGGATCACTCTTGTACTCACTCAGTCCATTAATCAGACACCGACAACCGCGTAAACCAAATCTCTGAACACCGCTGCCGCTGAGGGGAGCTAGTTCGTATCCCGTCCCCAATGGTGCTGCCTAGTGATCCGTGTTCTGCCTCCTGGCACTAAGTTTACTTCTCTGGTGGTCCCGGTAGTGTGAAACTTGTCGGGTCTCGCTCCCCACTACGGCTAATTGTGGGAGCTTGCTCTCAGGGTTCACGCTTGGGATTTTCTGGACCGTTTTGGGTGGAAAGTCCTATCCCCCTAGTTGCGCTAGTACCCCAATTTTGGAGCGGTTGGGAACGAATCTTAAAGGCTCCGTTCTCCATGCGTAAATTATCGGGTTGCATGCAGCTACTCCCCGACCTAGGGTCCAAGTACCCGTCATGCCTCGGTCCCAGCCCGGTGTTACGTCCGGGTGGTGGAAGCACTGGACCGTACACCGATTTCCCCTGAGAAGGCAGCCAAGCTGGTCACCCCGCCAGAGGGTCCTGATGCACGGCAGCCGGAGCACTATAGGTAGCTGGACTGTCCGTAGAGAAGCAGGAAAGGTGGATGATGCTGAACCCACGGACTTCTGGACGGTAGTCCGGGTGACGAGGCTCAGGGTCCGAGGCCGGGATATAGGGTCAGGCGGGATCCGGAACCTGCTGAGCGATGGAACGGGTCACCGAACGGAGCCAGAGACTGGAGACTGGCGGAGCTGCAGAGGTGGTGGGACATCCGCTGAAGTCACCGTCAGGGTCCAGGGATGGAATTGGTTCGGAGCGACTGGCGTGGCAGAATAGGCTCTACGAGACAGGACAGGGTTAATACAAGGCAAAGCACAGGGCAAAGCAATACGGGGACCTGAACACTAGCTTGCTAAACACGTAGAACAGGCCCCGCCCACCAGGAAAGAGAAACCTTGTATACCCTGTACCTGTCTATGCAATATCCTGTTTCTGGGTGCTGGCCCTTTAAGAAAGGGTCAATGACCGCGCGCGCGCCCTAATGCGCATGCGCGAGGCCCGTGTGCCAGAAGCCAGTCCAGGAAGCGGTGAGGAGGAAGCAGGAGCGCCCGGCTGGGAGTCCCATGTCGCAGAGGAGCGCCGGGAGCGGGGAGCTGGACGCATGGAGGCCGCAGGCGGGGAAGAGGAGACCGGGACCGGAGTGGTAAGCAGGGGACGCCGCCGGGGAGCGGGGAGCGGGCCACGGGAACCGGAGGACGGGACCAGGGGACCGGGAAGCGTGACAGTACCCCCTCCCCCACGCCCCCCCCCGCAAGCGGGACAGGAAGGCACGAATCAGAGGAGTGCCAACATTCTCCCGGGGCTCCCAGGACCGATCCTCGGGACCATAACCCGCCCAGTCTACCAGGAAGAACTGCCGACCTCGCACGGTCTTCATGGCCACGATATCTCTTACCGCATAGATGTCATCGTCAGCAATAGGAGGGGGAGCAGCACCGACCTCAGCGGAGAAGGGACCAAGGACAACAGGCTTGAGTAAGGAGACATGGAAGGAGTTGGGTATTCGCATCGTGGCCGGGAGTTGCAGCTTGTAGGAGACTGCATTGATCTTGCTGATGATTTTACACGGCCCGATGTAGCGAGGACCCAACTTGTACGAGGGTAACTTCAATCGGACATATCTGGATGCAAGCCAGACCAGATCACCTGGGGAGAAACACGGGGGATCCAGGCGCCTCTTGTCCGCATGTCTCTTCATCCGCAATGAAGCACGTTCTAGGGATGACTTGACAGAGTTCCATATAGCTGAAAAGTCCCGAACCAGGGCATCTGCTGCGGGGACGTCGGAAGCCGAGGATACTGGCAACGGGACAGAAGGCTGCAGTCCATACACGATCTGAAAGGGAGAGCTGGAGGTAGACTCACTGATGTGCTGGTTATGGGAGAACTCA
This sequence comes from Anomaloglossus baeobatrachus, assembly GCF_048569485.1. Classification (NCBI taxonomy): domain Eukaryota; kingdom Metazoa; phylum Chordata; class Amphibia; order Anura; family Aromobatidae; genus Anomaloglossus; species Anomaloglossus baeobatrachus. The sequence goes on along the minus strand of NC_134360.1, from coordinate 152,481,576 downwards.
GCCCAAGGTAGGAGCGTGGACCAATCGTCATGATGGATGTTGACGTAGTGGCGCAGGAAGGAGGTCAGGATCTGATTGACCCGTTCCACTTGGCCATTCGACTGAGGATGGTAGACCGAAGAAAAGTCCAAGGACACTCCTAGATGTTTGCAGAGAGCCCTCCAGAAGCGCGAGGTAAACTGAGTTCCTCTGTCAGACACTATGTGTGCGGGGAAGCAATGCAATCGGAATATGTGCTGTATGAAGGAGTCAGCTAACTCCTGGGCAGAGGGCAGTCCAGCCATGGGAACGAAGTGGGCCATCTTTGAGAAGCGATCCACCACAACCCATATGACCGTATGTCCGGAGGATAAGGGTAAGTCCGTGATAAAGTCCATTGCGATATGTTGCCACGGAACGGAAGGAATGGGCAGAGGCAGAAGACGTCCATAGGGTAGGTGCTTGGGTGTCTTGTTCCGGGCACAGGATGGACAGGCTGAGACGAAGGTTGCGACGTCTTTACGGAGGGACGGCCACCAGTAGTGACGGACAATCGTGATCCAAGTTTTCTTCTGACCAGCATGGCTGGCGATCTTCGAGGCATGGCCCCAGTGCAGGACTCTCTGTCTGTCAGTATCTGAGACATAGGTTTTCCCAGGGGGTATCTGAGTTAGAGCGACAGGAGTCACCGGAATGATTTTACTGGGGTTGATGATGGGCTGATATGTCTCCTCCTCCAACTCCACGGGCATGAAGGATCTGGACAGAGCGTCTGCCCGCACGTTCTTATCCGCAGGCCGAAAATGGAGTTGGAAATCAAATCGAGCAAAGAACAAGGACCAGCGGGCTTGTCGTGGATTCAGTCTTTGGGCAGACCGCAGGTACTCCAGATTCTTGTGGTCCGTGTATATGATTACAGGGTATACAGCTCCTTCCAGGAGGTAGCGCCATTCCTCCAAGGCCAGCTTCATGGCCAGTAGCTCCCGATCCCCAATGGTGTAGTTGCGTTCGGGTGCCGAGAAGCTCTTGGAGAAGAATCCACATGTGACCATCTTTCCGGAGGGAGAGTTCTGCATCAACACTGCCCCGGCTCCTGAGGAGGAGGCATCCACCTCTAAGGTGAACTGTCGGTTCAATTCAGGGCGATGGAGAACTGAGGAAGAAGCAAACGCCTGGTTCAAGGAGCAGAATACGGTATCGGCCGCTGGAGACCAGTCCTTAGGATTAGCTCCTTTTTTAGTCAAGGCAGAGAGAGGTGCAGTCAAGGCAGACAAATGCGGGATGAACTGACGGTAGTAGTTCGCAAAGCCAAGAAAGCGTTGGATAGCCTTCAGTCCGGAAGGAGGAGGCCAGTTGATGATGGCAGACACTTTCTCTGGGTCCATCTGCAGGCCAGTGTCCGAGATTACATAACCCAGGAAGGGAAGAGACGACTTTTCGAAGATGCATTTCTCGTACTTGGCGTACAGACGATTCTCTCTAAGCCTCTGGAGAACTAGCTGCACGTTCTCTCGATGGGTTTGTAGATCCGGAGAGAAGACCAGGATGTCGTCCAGATACACCACAACACAGACATAGAGGAGGTCTCTGAACACGTCATTCACCAGTTCTTGGGAGACGGCCGGAGCGTTACACAGACCAAAGGGCATGACACAATACTCATAGTGCCCATCCTGAGTGTTGAATGCAGTTTTCCATTCGTCTCCAGAGCGAATGCGAACCAGATTATAGGCCCCACGAAGGTCCAACTTGGTGAATACTCTGGCTCCTCGGAGCCGATCGAATAGTTCAGGGATAAGCGGCAGAGGGTATTTGTTCTTTACGGTGATCTGGTTTAATCCCCGGTAGTCAATGCAAGGGCGCAGATCACCTTCCTTCTTCTTGACGAAGAAAAACCCCGCTCCGGCAGGGGACGAGGACCTCCGAATGAACCCCTTAGCTAGGCTCTCGGTGATATAGGTAGACATAGCTCGTGTTTCAGCAGGGGACAAGGGGTATATCTGTCCTCGAGGAGGCGTAGTTCCTGGCAGTAACTCGATAGCACAGTCGTAGGGACAATGAGGTGGTAACACCTCTGACTCCTTTTTATCAAACACGTCCATGAAGGACCAGTAGGCAGAAGGCAGTCCTGGTAGAGACTCTGGAACAGGAGGGCGTCGGACGGGCTGGATGGATTTCAGACATCTCTCGTGACACGAGGAGCCCCATCGGGTGATTTCACCTGTACTCCAGCTGACCGATGGTTCGTGTGTCCGTAACCATGGAAGTCCCAGCAGGATCTGATGAGACATGCGCGGGAGGACGTAGAAGGTGATCTTCTCGGTGTGCAGAGCACCGATCCTTACTTCCACAGGCTTGGTGATCAGGGAGACGGTGTCAGAGAGGGGTTTCCCATCAACAGAGGCGATCACCAGCGGTTTCTCTAGTGGGAGGACAGGCACCTGGTACTTATCCACCGTGGCCTGCTGGATGAAGTTGCCTGCTGCTCCGGAATCGAGATACGCCTCTGCCGTGAACCGGGTCTCTTCTGAGAGAGTCCCAGCACCTAGGGTGGCCTCTCCTACCAAGCCTAGGCTTTGGAGTTTCCCGGCTTCTCGGGACAAGAGCGTAGCAGGTGTGTGCCACCACCGCAGTAGAAGCAGAGACCCTTTGCTAGTCGTTCCGCTCGGCGTTGTTCCAACTGCTTCAGGCGGTCAATCTGCATGGGCTCGGAGGTAGACACGCCAGGTGACGCCAACTGGGAAGCGATGGACTTCTGTGGTGGGGAGGAGTGCCGTATCGGACGCCTCTCGCGAGACACTTCCTTGGATCGTTCCTGAAAGCGAAGATCCACTCGAGTCGCTAGGGCAATCAGGGCATCAAGGGTGGAAGGCACGTCACGTCCAGCCAGCTCATCTTTAATACGACCCGATAGTCCTTCCCAGAAGGCGGCGGTTAGTGCCTCATTGTTCCACCCGAGTTCCGAAGCCAAGGTGCGAAAACGGATGGCATATTGGCCCACCATCAGAGTCCCCTGACGTAGCCGGAGGAGAGATGAGGCAGACGCGGAGGCGCGTCCGGGCTCGTCAAAGGTGCCACGAAATGCCTGCAGGAATTCCTGGATGTTGGTGGTCACCGGATCCTCCTTCTCCCACAAGGGGTTCATCCAGGCCAATGCCTCTCCCTCTAGATGGGACATCATGAACGCGACCTTGGCTTGGTCGGAGGCAAACAAGTGCGGCAGCAGCTTGAAATGGAGAGAGCATTGATTGATGAATCCCCTGCAGGTCTTAGGATCTCCGGCGTACCGGGGTGGTGAGGCCAAACGAAGTCTGGAAGCATCCGAGGAGTCTGCCACGGGAGCTGTGGCCATGGATTGTACAGTGGAAGCTCAAGATGCCGAGGATGTGGCCGACGCTTGTAGCGTGTTCAGGCGGGCATCCACAGAAGACATGAAGTTCAGCATGCGGGTCTGGGTCTCACGCTGGCGTGTGAGTTCCTGCTGCAAGGCCGCTAGTGCTTCGGCGGGATCCATGGCCTGTTCTAGCTGTTACGTCCGGGTGGTGGAAGCACTGGACCGTACACCGATTTCCCCTGAGAAGGCAGCCAAGCTGGTCACCCCGCCAGAGGGTCCTGATGCACGGCAGCCGGAGCACTATAGGTAGCTGGACAGTCCGTAGAGAAGCAGGAAAGGTGGATGATGCTGAACCCACGGAGTTCTGGACGGTAGTCCGGGTGATGAGGCTCAGGGTCCGAGGCCGGGATATAGGGTCAGGCGGGATCCGGAACCTGCTGAGCGATGGAACGGGTCACCGAACGGAGTCAGAGACTGGAGACTGGCGGAGCTGCAGAGGTGGTGGGACATCCGCCGAAGTCACCGTCAGGGTCCAGGGATGGAATTGGTTCGGAGCGACTGGCGTGGCAGGATAGGCTCTACGAGACAGGACAGGGTTAATACAAGGCAAAGCACAGGGCAAAGCAATACGGGGACCTGAACACTAGCTTGCTAAACACGTAGAACAGGCCCCGCCCACCAGGAAAGAGAAACCTTATATACCCTGTACCTGTCTATGCAATATCCTGTTTCTGGGTGCTGGCCCTTTAAGAAAGGGTCAATGACCGCGCGCGCGCCCTAATGCGCATGCGCGAGGCCCATGTGCCAGAAGCCAGTCCAGGAAGCGGTGAGGAGGAAGCAGGAGCGCCCGGCTGGGAGTCCCATGTCGCAGAGGAGCGCCGGGAGTGGGGAGCTGGACGCATGGAGGCCGCAGGCGGGGAAGAGGAGACCGGGACCGGAGTGGTAAGCAGGGGACGCCGCCGGGGAGCGGGGAGCGGGCCACGGGAACCGGAGGACGGGACCAGGGGACCGGGAAGCGTGACACCCGGTGATGGTGCAAGGCCGCCGAATATCCTGCTCGACAGATCCGAGCCCCTTGCCACGATCCCCTGCGACCGGGGGTCAGACTCCTCTAGACCCAGACCACCATCTGAAACCTAGACAGTTTCCTTATGGGAGACACCGCTCCCGACCTCCTCAGAGCTCCTCACAGCTCGAGGGTTGCTCTCTCACCAACTACCACTAACTGACTCTCTAACCGACTGACTACACTCCTTACCTCCCCTCCCAGACCCCCCAGATGGGCGACTCTATTCCACTGTAGTCGTCCACTGGTGTGTCTGGTGGGTGTGGTGCAGGGTGTATCTATGATTTGATTTGCTGATGTAAGCAACACCATCTGGTTAGGGACCCATAACCAAGAGGGAGGTGGATACTGCACGGGATGGTAAATTGTGCAATACCCTGCGACGACCTGATAGTCCAGGGGCATCACATTTAGCGCTGACGATGCCATGATCAGCATGAATATTCCGGTCAACTACATGCTGGAGCATACTCTAAACAGTATTCGGAGTCAGGGGGTGGGACAAGAGGAAGGGGAGGAAGTACAGGAGGGTCATATGCGGAAGGGAAAACAAGATCTCCAAGGTCCAGACGGTCAGCAGCGCCAAGGCAGCAGGTATGGGACGGTGGGGGAGAGGGATTAAAAAAGGCGCATGGTAGCAGCCAAACTGTTGAGGAAGATGCAGGAACCCAGGAAGAAATGTAGGACGAACTGGCGATGGCCATGGTAAGACTCAACAGATGAGGGAGACCTTGATCACATTATTGCTGTGCGAGGTTGGGGGGAGAGGGCAGAGGAAGGAATCATGATTCTCATCTCGCCGCCACAAACACAACAAGGACTTGGTCCTCCTGGATGCGCAAGACACATGAGCACCTTATTGCTGCACTGCCTACAACATGACCCTCGGATTGTTAGAATTCGAAGTAATGCTGACTACTGGGTTGCCACACTCTTAGATCCCCGGTACAAGACAAAATTTGGCGAAATAATTCCTGCCATAGAAAGGGATGCAAGTATGCAGGAGTGTGCCGCCCCGCGACAGCCGACGGGATACTCCGATCCGGATCCGCAGTGGCTCAAGGGGTCTCCGGACCCGAGGCGGGATTGCGTGGCCGATCGAAATAAAAAAGGGGGAAAAGATATTTACAAAAGGGGGTGAAAGGATTGTATAGTGTTCGTGACGCCACCCACGGGTCGTGGTAAGGCGGGATACCACCGCTGCTGGGTTTGGGGAAGAGCGCCCGGGAGCGATGTGATGGCAGCTTGTGATGTTAAACCCTCTGTGGGCAGGGGAATGGTGTCCCTGGGCTCGGTAATGGTTGGCTTGAGACTCGTTGAGAGTAGAGGGGCACAATGTACTCACACAGTTCAGAGATGCTGACACTGACACCGGGTAAACCAAAGTCCTGAATGCCTTGCAACCTTTGGATAAGCACGCTGGGTCCGTGCCCTTTTGGGGTTGCTGGTTGGTCTGAAACCTTTGTCCCTTTACTGTGTTTTCTCTGTGTGGATCCCTTTCGCTTGGAACTACTCGGGTCCCGCTCACCTGTGTGGCTAGCAGTTTGAGCTTGATCTCAGGGTTCACGCTTGGGATTTTTTGGATGGATTTGGGAAGTCCTATCCGCCTTGTTGCGCTAGTACCCCAATTTTGGAGCGGGTGGAGAACGGTTCGTGAAGATTCCGTCCTCGTCAGGTGAATTACTGGGCTGCATAAAGCTCCTTCCCAGCCTAGGGTCCGCATACCCTGCCGTGCCCTGGCCCCTGCCCGGTTGTAGCACAAGGCCGCCGGTCTGCCTTCCATGGCAGTATTGTGCCCCCTGTCACTACCCCTTTGGACTGGGGTTCCAGCTCCTTTCAGGCCAGGCCAACGTCTGGCACCTGGGATGGGTACAGGAGCCCAGCTCCGCAGCGTGACCTTGTCCTGTCACGGCTCACTGACACTCTCTGACTACTCTGACACTTCTGACACTCCTTCTACCATCCCCCCATCTGGGTGGCCCTATTCCCCTCAGGCTGCCCAATGGGTGTCTGGTGGGTGTGGATCAGTGTGTTCCTCAGGATTTGTGTATACTTGTTCTTAGCAACACCAAAGGGACAGGACCCGTAACCAAGGAGGAGCGGGTACCATACAGAAGGGCAGCTTGCACAGCACCCTGTGACGACCTGAATGGGCCAGGGAATCACATTCCACCTTGGTTAAACGTAGCTCGTCTGTGAGCTACAAGAAACAAAGCATTTATTAAACTTGTAAAGGAAAAAGGGTTAACATAAATAACATTTATTTAACAGGTTCATCCCACATTAAAGAGGCTCTTTTTCTTAAACGTTACCAAACTAGAGTTCATCTGCCAGCAGGGGGACACCACCGGTGTTGATGGTAGCGGGGACCCAACCTACCCCGTTGCGGTCCCTTCCTGCGACAGTCCAGTCCCAACGTCCTGGATCCTAATAACCCTCACCCAAATAACCTGTTTCCCCTGGAAACCTAATTTGGTCCTTGGCGGGTTAAGGTCCCGGGATGTGTCAGAAGACTCTTGTGGGCACAGGAGGTGCAATTATGTACAAGATACAAGTTTGTGTTGGTCACGCCAGTCCTGTTACCGTGGTCCATTTTTTTTTACTTAATTACTAAAACAACGAAGTTCCTGAAAAATTGGCAAAGTCCATGTACCTGTTGTACACTTGTACCAAATCTCGAGGAAAATCAGGTTACTTTTCCATTCAATTAAAACAGTTTCATTAAGCACTCATTTCCTAGCAGTTTCTATATGGAAAACAACAAACTGCGAAAAATAACAAACGAAAACACCAATACCTAACACTTCTATGGCATTGTTAACTTTTCAGTATTAACATTTTTCCTTTAGTAGTAGATGGTCGGGTCTCGTAGACAGGCTTCTTTGCGGCTGCGTGCTACCTCTGCCGACATATACCCTTCCTCAAACATTACGTGCTTTGTCACCTCCAGGGTGCACCAGCCTCGTTCCCTGCAGTGTCGGGTATAAGTGATCATTTATTCACGCTCTAGATTACGTGCAGGGTGCTTCCAGGGAAGGTGCGGGGATACATCCCGCCGGGACACAAACACCCCCGCTTTGAGGCCTGCATCACGGATAAAACCCCATCCTTCCTCGGGGTCAAACGATCCACCAGACCATGGCACCGTGGCCCTCTGATTCGTGAAGCAGCACTCCTCACCTGCTCCTTCTCTGTCCTATTGCGGGCGACAAGCTCCTGTCGTCACCGATCTCTGGTGATGATTTCCTGCTGTAGCTCTTGGCTGTGTCGCTCCTAGTACGGGGCGTCGGTGTCCGGCCTCAGCTCCCTAACTGGCTCTGGCTTTAAATGGACTCGGGCGTCCCCAACAGCCGTCAGCATGCCGCGTGGTAGTGGAACCGGTGGACTGGAAGGTCCAACTCCCACTACTGTAGGCAGAAAAACCGACTGCTCCGCAGGGCCCGGGTGCTCCGCCTCTACGGACGGGCCCGGTGATGCATCCAGGTCTGATCTGGCCAGGCTATGGGGACCGCTGTTGTGTTTGGGATGACAGGCGACATCGTGGCTACTGCTGGAGCTTCATATGAAAATGCTGCAGGTTTCGCCACTGCCAGGATGGGTGATGGCAGCTCGGCATCCGCCGAGGACTGGTTAGGTGACGGTGGAGTGGATGCCGCAAGCAGGGGCGGACCGGATCCCTCAGCCGCCATGGCTGGATTAAGGTAGTCAACAGGGACTGGGTAACCGCTTACCCTTTCTTCACGTGGGATTTCGATCTCACGGGCTCGCACAGCCACAGCCAGACTCCTATCTCTTCCCTCCAGTGATTCAGTATGAACAGGAACTGCGTCCGCATTCTCCTGCACAGCTGCTCGGTCTCTTCTTCAATCCAAGTCACGGTCCCGCGAACAGCACGTTCCGGTGACCAGCTCCGCTCCGCCATTTTGCCTCTGTGTTATCCAGGAACAGTATCGACGAGTCCTGACGTCCCTGCCTCTCTTCTGCTTTCGCTACATTCAGGCACGCCCCCTCGGTTTTCTCCCAGTACTCTTTTGCGCGCTGTGGCCCTCTGGGAACTTTCGGTTCCTACTTCAGGCTGAGGACAAAGGGCGGGGCTTCGGCTTCTCACGCTTTCCGAGGAAGATGGCATTTTTGGCGCGAAAACAGCGGAAAAATGGTGGATGTTGTAGGAAAAAGAACTTGGACTCCCGGACTTCACTTTTCAAGGCGCACGTCACCAAGGTAAGTGGGTCCTGCTCGCATCCTGTTCATGACGCCAATATTTTCGAGGTGTGCTGCCCCGCGACAGCCGATGGGCCGCTCGGATCCGGATCCGCAGTGGCTTGAGGGGTCTCCGGATCCGAGGCGGGATCGCGCGGCCGCTCGAAATGAAAAGGGGGGAAAATATATTTACAAAAAGGGGTGAAAGGATTGGATAGTGTTCGTGATGCCACCCACGGGTCATGGTAAGGTGGGATATCACCGCTGCTGCGTTTGGGGGAGAGCTCCCAGGAGCGATGGGATGGCAGCTTGATGATGTTAACCCCTTTGTGGGCAGGGGAATGGTGTCCCGGGGCTCGGTGATTGTTGGCTGGAGACCCATCGAGAGTAGAGGGGCACAATGTACTCACACAGTCCAGGGATGCTGACACTGACACCGGGTAAACCAAAGTCCTGAATCCCTTGCAACCTTTGGGTAAGCACGCTGGGTCCGTGCCCTTTTGGAGTTGCTGGTTGGTCTAAAGCCTTGTCCCTTGGCACTGTGTATTCTCTGTGTGGATCCCTTTTGCTTGGTACTACTCGGGTCCCACTCACCTGCGTGGCTAGCAGAGTGAGCTTGCTCTCAGGTTCACACTTGGGATTTTCTGGACGGATTTGGGAAGTCCTATCGCCCTCATTGCGCTAGTACCCCAATTTTGGAGCGGGCGGAGAATGGTTCATGAAGATTCCGTCCTCGTCGGGTGAATTACTGGGCTGCAGTAATGGCACCTGGGACAGGTACAGGAGCCCAGCTCCGCAGCGTGACCTTGTCCTGTCATGGCTCACTGACACTCTCTGACTACTCTGACACTTCTGGCCCTCCTTCTACCATCCCCCCAACTGGGTGGCCCTATTCCCCTCAGGCCGCCCAATGGGTGTTTGGTGGGTGTGGATCAGTGTGTTCCTCAGGATTTGTGTATACCTGTTCTTAGCAACACCAAAGGGACAGGACCCGTAACCAAGGAGGACGGGTACCATACAGAAGGGCAGATTGCACAGCACCATGTGACGACCTGATAGGCCAGGGCATCACAGGAGTATCAGCAGAAGCTGTTACAAAATCTAAGATCGGCTTTTCCACTAAACACCAGTGGTGCACAGAGTGAATCTCACAGGAGTATCTCCAAGTGAACATCGATGCCATAACTGTGCAACTGGAGCCTTGCTCATTTTGGTCTTCCAATTTGGAAAAATGGCCTGAGCTCACCACTTACGCCTTGGAGATCTTGTCGTGTCCCGCAGCCAGCGTTCTCTCAGAACGTGTCTTCAGTGCTGCTGGTGGTGTGCTGACAGATAAGCGCACGCGTCTGTCCAATGACAATGTGGACAGACTAATGTTTATCAAGATGAACAAATCATGGATCCGCAAGGACTTATCTATCCCTGTTTCATCCTGCGGAGACTAAAGGCTTGTGGATATTTGTATGTGCTTCATGAAAATAACCATTTTAAGTTTGCAACTGTGGGACAATTGATGCCATTTAAGTGGTGTCTGTGCCCAAATTTTCGGAAAAAATAGAGACTCTTGTTGGAGTCCCCTTGCTGTGTTTTACATGATTTTAGAAGGGCATGACATGCCTATATCTGTGTCTCCTCCTCCTTTTACTCGTCCAGCTCTTTTCTTTTCACATGAGTATATGTACTTGTCACTTTTCTATGTGCTTGTTGTGTCATCTGAGTAGTTTCTCACCTTTTGGACACCTTATAAGGTGTTTTCTATGTGTTTTCTATGTGTTTGTATGTGTTTGTGTGTGCCTGCCATTGTTTTCAATGGTGTTCGACAGTGTTCGAAAGTTCGACGAACGTTCGACGAACACACCCCAAGTTCGAAGAACCGAGCACAAACACTAAAGTGGTGACTCATCTGTGTCGCCCGGGGACCAGGGGTACTCAGATCCGGGCCACGAGGTCACTTCTGTGGGTATCACGGTGGCGTGACCCGGTCTGTGATCCCAGGCTCCACAGTAAAAGGGGATTTGGGTAAGGGAGATTGTCCGTGACGCCACCCACAGTTGTGGTGAGATTGGAACACCACCGCTGCTCTGGACGGGGATCCCGGGAGTGATGGTATGGAGCAGCTAGATGTTAGTTCTCCCCTCCGTGGGTAGGGGGTTGGTTGTCCCGGGGCCCGGTGATGGGGAAGCCGGGGGTGATGGCAGGCGGTTTGCGGGGTCTGGCAAGGTGCAGGGTCGCAGGGGCAGCGCTAAGTCACACGGCACGGGGTACTCACTCAGCCAGTAATCACGACACAGTCCTTGGTAAAACACTCGGCTGGATGGACGGGTGCCCACAGACGGCTGCGGTTGTTGTTTCTCCCCTGACCCAGTTTGGTGGTGTAAGTCCTTTCTTCCACCTCCGTGCACGCTCCTCCTGCGCTCCGGCTTCTAACTGGCTCCCCGGTTCGGTACCGGTGGGCCACCGCCCAGCCCCGGCTACCTACGGTTCCACCAACTATCTCCCCGGCTCCCTGCAGACGGCCACTACCGTCTGCCTGACTCTCTGCTGCACGAGGGCCCTAGGCTCCAATCCTAAGCCCCAGTCTGTGTCTGCCTCTCTGCAGACCTCCTCTCTCTTCCTCTCCTAGGACTTGACTCTGCTTGTTTCCTGTCTCAGGCCAGCTCACTCCTGGGTGGGCATCTCCATCTCCTGACTCCGCCCACCTGGTGTGTCAGTCTGAGCTTGAGGAAAGGAATCAAGTTTCACTGGGGATGTCTGTTGTGAACTGCTGGGGGTGAGGGTGTGTTGTGTGTTGTTCCCTGTGGCCCCTGGCTTGTCCAGGGCGCCACATTCCCCCTTAGCAAAATGCAGACCGTCCTCGGGCTGCCCGTCCATCACCGGTTTTATTTTTCTTTTTAAACTGCAAAAGATTAAAACATTAAACACAAGCATTTTCAATCTTCCCACAACGGGATGCACATTACTTTAACGTTTCAACAGTAATCGAACACTTTTAATAATAACAGTGGAATGGGTCCTTCAGTCACCCACCCAAACAACCTGGCCCTGATGCTGCCCCTAAGAAGTGGGCAGCACCCCTTGACCCCAGTCCAGAACCAGGCTGCCCAGATAGTTAACGGGATGGGTGCTTCGCTGCCGTTGCGGCCGGGCGGACTGCCGGGGCCGTCGTCATCAGCGGTGCAGCTGGGATGGAAGCCGGGACCGGTGGCAGGGCGGTGACGATGGTAAGGCCTGGGCCCTCCCTCACAGGCGCTGCGAACTCCACTACCGGTGACAGGGGTAACGGGTCGGTAGGGGCGTTGGCCGCGGGCACTGAGGTTTCAGCGGTGCCGGACGGACGGGACATCTCGTGCAGCGGTGTTCCAGGAACCAAACACTGGCAGATCCCTGGCGTCCCTGCTTCCACAGCCGCGGTTCACATGCGGCCGGAAGCCATCCCATCCCCCTTAAGCCTCTTTTTAGCACTTCCTTCTTCAGGGGGCGGGGCTCCCCTTTCGCGCCTTTCCTGCTCGGGGAAGACACTCGGGCGGGAAATTTTCGCGCCCAAGATGGCGGCTTTACAAAATTTTTGCAGCGGAGCACCGCTGACAGTCCAGAACAAGGCGCACTTCCTCCAGGTAACTGGATGGGTTCGATCCTGTTCGTGACGCCAAATGTGTCGCCTGGGGACCAGGGGTACTCAGATCCGGGCCACGAGGTCACTTCTGTGGGTATCACGGTGGCGTGACCCGGTCTGTGATCCCAGGCTCCACAGTAAAAGGGGATTTGGGTAAGGGAGATTGTCCGTGATGCCACCCACAGTTGTGGTGAGATTGGAACACCACCGCTGCTCTGGACGGGGATCCCGGGAGTGATGGTATGGAGCAGCTAGATGTTAGTTCTCCCCTCCGTGGGTAGGGGGTTGGTTGTCCCGGGGCCCGGTGATGGGGAAGCTGGGGATGATGGCAGGCGGTTTGCGGGGTCTGGCGAGGTGCAGGGTCGCAGGGGCAGCGCTGTGCCGCACGGCACGGGGTACTCACTCAGCCAGTAATCACGACACAGTCCTTGGTAAAACACTCGGCTGGATGGACGGGTGCCCACAGACGGCTGCGGTTGTTGTTTCTCCCCTGACCCAGTTTGGTGGTGTAAGTCCTTTCTTCCACCTCCGTGCACGCTCCTCCTGCGCTCCGGCTTCCAGCTGGCTCCCCGGTTCGGTACCGGTGGGCCACCGCCCAGCCCCGGCTACCTACGGTTCCACCAACTATCTCCCCGGCTCCCTGCAGACGGCCACTACCGTCTGCCTGACTCTCTGCTGCACGAGGGCCCTAGGCTCCAATCCTAGGCCCCAGTCTGTGTCTGCCTCTCTGCAGACCTCCTCTCTCTTCCTCTCCTAGGACTTGACTCTGCTTGTTTCCTGTCTCAGGCCAGCTCACTCCTGGGTGGGCGTCTCCATCTCCTGACTCCGCCCACCTGGTGTGTCAGTCTGAGCTTGAGGAAAGGAATCAAGTTTCACTGGGGATGTCTGTTGTGAACTGCTGGGGGTGAGGGTGTGTTGTGTGTTGTTACCTGTGGCCCCTGGCTTGTCCAGGGCGCCATACATCTCTATCCACCACGTGCTCTCAGCCGCACCACACCGGCTCGAGGACATCAGCCGAGTGTTGCCCAACCAATGTCCCACTGTGACCGAGCACAGCAGGGACCCACCTTAACCAAGTATACCATTGCACCACCAGGGTAACCCGTTCTTGCACTGGGTTCCCATCTGCTCTTTGTGCAATGCACCAAGTTCAAATACATCTCTCCTTTTCGCCACAGCGTGCACATATAACACTTTGCCACCAAAGACCAACCAGAGCTGTCTCCACAGCTCCATTAACCAAAGCCTTGAAATCAAGACCAATCAGGCTAAAATGAACTCCATTGAACCTCACAATTCCACCTGCACCAAACCACATTCACAACATGGCCAGCCGCACATAAGACCTGTACCTAGCAGACTCCCAGCGCCCGATCCTATGCATCGCCTGCATGCCCAGTCCCCAGCGAGCTGCCTGAGTCGCCGTCCCAATCCGGATGGAATGGAACGCGAACTTTGCCTGAGGCCGCAACACTGCAGGTGCCTCTGGAAAAATGCCCACCAACTGATAATGTGACTAAGCCAACCAGTCTTGTTGTAACAAAAGAACCGGTTCCGTTTAGAGATGAGCACTGGTTCCATTTTGAGATGAGCGAGCCTCTGAAGGCTCAGGTTCGGTTCGGTTCGTCGAACGGATGCTCCATTTGACAAACCGTTCGACAAACCTCTCGAACACCATTGAAAACAATTGCAGGCAAACACAAACACATAAAAACACATAGAAAACACCTTCAAAGGTGTCCAAAAGGTGACAAACAACTCACAACACACCACAAACACATGGGAGAGTGACAAGGACATACAGTATACTCATGTGAAAACAAAACAGCTGGATGAGGAAAAAGAGGAGGAAACACAGATATAGGCATGTCATGCTCTTCTAAAATCCTGTAAAACACAGCAAGCGGACTCCAAGCAGAGTCTCCCTGTTTTCCAAAAATTGGGCCCCACAGACACCACTTCAGTGGCATCACTTGTGCCCCAGTTGCAAACTTGACAGGTAGATTTGCATCAAGCACATTCAAAAATACGCCAGCCTTAACTGTCCCCGGGATGACACTGGAGTAGGTAGCAAAGTCCTTCCTGAACCAAGACGTGTTCATCTTGGATCATTTTTAAAAACACAGCAAGAGGACCCCAAGCAGAGTCTCCCTTTTTTCCAAAAATTGTGCCCCACAGACACCACTTCAGTGGCATCACTTGTGCCCCTGTTGCAAACTTCACAGGTAGATTTGCATCAAGCACAATCCAAATCCACAAGCCTTTACTCTCCCCAGAATGACACCGGGGTAGCAAAGTCCTTGCTGATCCATGACTTGTTCATCTTGATGAACGTTAAGCCTGCTTTACACGTTGCAATTTTGCATACGATATCGTATGCGATTTGCAACGCCCCCATCGTATGTGCGGCATGTTCAATTTGTTGAACATGCCGCACACACGAGTAACCCCCCCGTCACACGTACTTACCCGTCCATACGACCTCAATGTGGGCGGCGAACGTCCACTTTCTGGAGTGGGAGGGACGTTCGGCGTCACATCGACGTCACGCGGCAGCCGGCCAATAGAAGCGGAGGGGCGGAGCTGAGCGGGATGTAAACATCCCGCCCACCTCCTTCCTTCCGCATAGCTGGCCGGGAGCTGCAGGACGCAGGTAAGATCTGTTCATCGTTCCCGGGTTGTCACACACTGTGATGTGTGCTATCCCGGATACGATAAACAATCTGACGTTCAATTCATGAGAAATGAATGACGTGCATGCGATGAATGTTTTAATGTTCAATCGCAATCGCACGTACCTGTCACACACTACAATGTACCTTACGATGCCGGATGTGCGTCACTTACAACATGACGCCGACGACACATATATTGTAGTGTGTAAAGCGGCCTTTAGTCTGTCCACATTGTCACTGAAGAGACGCGTGCTCTTATCTGTCAGCACACACCCAGCAGCACTGAAGACACGTTCCGAGACAACGCTGGCTGCGGGACACGACAAGATCTCCAAGGCATAAGTGGCGAACTTAGGACATTTTTCAAGATTGGAAGCCCAAAATGAGCAAGGCTCCAGTTCCAAAGTCATGGCATCGATGTTCATTTGGAGATACTCCTGTATGATCCTCTCCAGCCGTTGACTATGTGTCAGACTTCTTGTCTCTAGTGGCCTTGCAAAGGATGGTGCAAAAAAATTATGAAACGATTCAATAAAATTGATACGGTGCTGCTGGTACGGTTTGACTGTTGATGACGAGACAGTCCAATGTTTGTCAAGTTACAACTGGGAGATTCACTCTGTGCACCACTGGTGTTTGGTGGAAAAGCCGAGCTAAGATTGAGTAACAGCTTCTGCTGGTACTCCTGCATACGTGCGTCCCTTTCTATGGCTGGAATTATTTCGCAAAACTTGGACTTGTACCGGGGATCTAAGAGTGTGGCAACCCAGTAGTCATCATTACTTCTAATTCGGACAATCCAAGGGTCATGTTGTAGGTAGTGCAGCAAGAAGGCGCTCATGTGTCTTGCGCATACCTGCGGACCAAGTAATTGCTGTGTTGGTGGCGGCGAGGTGATAACCGTGCTGTTTTCCTCTGACATATCCTCCCAACCTCGAATAACCAAAATTTGACCAAGGTCTACCTCATCTGCTGAGTCTTCCATGCCCATCACAAGTTCGTCCTCCATTTCTTCCTGGGCTCCTGCACCTTCCTCAACAGTTTGGCTGCTACCATGCGCCCTTGTTAATCCCTCTCCCCCACCGTACCATGCCTGCCGCCTTGGTGATGCTGAACATCTGTTCCTTGTAGATCTTGTTAGCCCTTCCGCATAGGAATCCTCCTGTACTTCCTCCCCTTCCTCTTGTCCCACCCCCTGACTCCGAATACTGTTTAGAGTGTGCTCCAGCATGTAAATGACTGGAATTGTCATGCTGATAATGGCATTCTCAGCGCTAAACATATTCGTCACCATGTTGAAACTGTGCAGAAGGGTGTATAGGTCCTTGATCTGAGACCACTCCAGCAGCATGATCTGCCCCGCCTCTGCATCTCGTTGGCCCAGGCTATACGTCATAATATATTGCACCAGGGCTCGGCGGTGCTGCCACAGTCCCTGCAACATGTGGAGAGTCGAATTCCAGCGTGTCTGCACATCGCATTTCAGGAGATGAACCGGCAGGCGGAAAGACTTCTGCAGTGATGCAAGTCAGTCAGCTGCGCCGGTTGAACGGCGGAAGTGAGCAGAGAGTGACCGTGCCCTGTGCAGAAGCCAATGTAGGCCGGGATAGTGGGTTAAAAATTGCTGGACAACAAGGTTCAACACATCAGCCATACAAGGCACGTGTGTCACCTTGCACCGGCGAAGGGTCGCACCCAGGTTTGCAGCATTGTCGCACATGGCCTTCACAGGCTGCAGGTTGAGTGGAGACAACCAATTACGAAACTCGGTCTCCAGAGCTGACCACAACTCCTCAGCTGTGTGACTCTTATTTCCCAGACATTTCAACGTAAAGATGGCCTAATGCCGTTGAGCTCTGCTACCAGCATAGTAAGGAGGTGTGTGGGATTCCTTGTGCACAGTTACAACGCGGTTGGCCTGACCACACAGGCTTTGGGTGGAGGTGAAGGACTCAGACGAGGTTGAGGAGGCAGAAGCAGTGCAGGAACTTCAACATACAGAGGATTGACACAAGTCGTGGGGATGGCAAGACTTGTTCAGCAGACCCCTCACCATCTCTCACCATAGTTACCCAGTACCCAGACAGACATGTAATGCCCCTGTCCATGTTTACTGGTCCAAGTATCAGTGGTGAAATGCACCCTGTCACACACAGAGTTTCTTCGGTAGCCAAGAGCCTACAGAGGGATAAAGTCAACCTCTTAGCCTTGTCATGGCTTGGAGGAAAAAGCCTTTTATTTGTCCACATCTGAGGGACCGAGATCTGGCTGCTGTGTGGAGACGGTGGTAAGTAGGGTGTCACTGGAAAACTGCAGGTCTGTGAGGACAGTGCAGGCGGAGATATGATGTTGCCTTCACCAATGTTGGTGCTCTCGATGTCTAAGAGAGCTCTACACCAGCACTTTTTTCCCCTTCCAAACCAATTGACGACCTGCCAAGCAAACTGCCTGTTGTGGTTAGAGAGGTGGAAGGTCTGCGTGGAAAACATGTGTGACAGCTGTCCCCACAATCATACAAGATGAGGAGCGTGCGGAGGAACTTGAAGGGGCAGACGGTGGTTGACCCGCTCTGCTAGTCCGCATTGCAGCACGGTGAGCTTCCCACTGGGACTTATGCTTGTTATTCATGGGATGATTCATGGAAGAAGTTGTCAAACTGGTGAGGTTTTGGCCTCTACTTATAGATTGCTGACAAATTTTACATATCACATGATTTGGGAGATCCTTTGCAAGGTAAAAAAAGGATCAGGCTAGGCAAGGCTTAGAGGCCATGTAACCTGCAGAGCCACCCCAACTTGTGCTCAGAGGCCGAGTTGTGGCTGAGGATGCAGTTGTTGATGTGATTCCAGTACTCCGACTCTGTCCAGGAAGGCACAAGGCAACTTCGTCGTCAGTTGCATCCTCCTCCACCGCCTATGGTGACCTTCTCGATTACCTGACTGTGGGTTGACAGTAAGTGGGATCTAGAACTTCATCATCAAGCGTTGTGTTTGCACTCCCCTTGCCCTCAGACCTAATCTCTTCTTGCACTCACTGAATTGTTAAGTTGTCATCCCAATCAGATATCTGCGTCTCATCATCATCAGTATGTTCCTTATTGTCTCCACCAACAGGTGTTACAGTTTGGGAATGAGCGTCTACATTATGCTCAGAAACTTGGTCATCAGGGCCTGACTCTGACTCACAAAGCTTCTGGGCATCACTGGAGACCATTTCCTGGTCTGTACTCACTGTAGCTTGGGAGCAGACCTCTGATTCCCAGGCTATAGTGTGACTGAACAGTTCTGCAGACTCAGCCATTTCTATTACGCCATACTCTGCAGGATGGGTAGAGCCTGGAGAGCTGGGAGAAAGCAAGTGCGATTGGGATGACAACTCAGAGGACTGTTGTTTTTTTGGATGTTGAAGTTGAGGTGGAAGAGAGGCCACTTGTTGGAGCAGTTGAGATCCATTCAAGTATATTCTTTTTTTGTGCATCATCTACCTTTGTTACAGTTGTTCGGTTCCGTAAAAAAGGGAGCACATCGGATTGTCCACGGAAAGTAGTAGACATTTTACTTTTGCTGGAAGATGGCCTTTCTTCAGCAGATGTTAATGTAACTTTCCCACGTATCCCATGGACACAAACTTTTTTACCTTTTCCAACATGCCTGTTCCCCTTTCCACCAGCATCTGTCCTTTTGCCACTCATTTTGTTAGCGACAATATTGGACACTTAAAATGTGGTAGCAAAAATGGAGAGGTGGTGTAGATTGCAGAGGTGGTCTTGGTTTATTGACAGCTGAAGAACCAACACTGACTATCCCAGTCAATTTTAGTATGCCCCAAACAGTGGCAGCACAGTTTGCAATGAGAATTGCGTAGCAAAAATGGACAGCTGTGTAGAGTTGAGCGATGTTCGAGCTTCGAGGTTCGCCAATTTCATGTTTGAGTGATTTTGGAGGGTGCTCAAGATCGAACTCGAACGCGAGCTTTTTGCTAAAAGCTTGACAGCTCGAGTTACATTTAAAAACGGCTCGATTAGCAAAAAGCCTAGCTAGTTACTAGCTGGCTTTTCACTGTAATAGTGTGAGTCACTGTGATTCACACTATTATCAAATTTCAGCGTATAGTGTGCGGGGGGGAGGGGGTTTAGATCTGTGCTGCGGTGAGAATGCCGTCGTCATTTATTTTTTTTTCTAAGCACGCGTGCAGTGGTGCGGGCCAGGATGTCAGCCAATCAAAGACACACACAAAGGTAAGTGGATTTTTGCCAGACAAGCAAGGGCACGTGTCATAGGCTGTGAATGTCGCATGTCCTTGCCTTATAAATTTGGCCATTTTCCCTCACACCGCCATTATCTGCCTTCTCGTGTGGGTGACAGTCACTGCTCACGCTGCTTCCGCCGCCGATCCTGCTGTGTGCGCTATAGACATAGTGCAAGCTACATAGCGCTGTAGGGATTAGGGAGGGACTGCAGGCTATTTCAGCCCTTTTCAGGGCTGATTTCCAGGCGTTCATAGCCAAAGCTGCTAGGCAGGTCCGTGCAAACGCTGTGTACAGCTTTAGATAACAGCGTCTGTGTACCTCAGCTCAGGGAATTCCTTGCTGAATTTCATCATTAGGAGAGATAGAAAGTGAGGCTTCCATTCCTGTCCTGGTACCCACAGAACCCGGGCACTGTACCCACCTGCCCACTTTTGCCACGCTATTTTATTTGCCCAAAGAGCTGACACTTTTCCTGCCATCCTAAAAGTGTCTGGAATACTAAGTTAGTGTTCCTTTCTTGTCCTGCTACACACAGAACCCGGGCACTCTACCCACCTGCCCATTTTTGCCATGCTATTTTATTTGCCCAAAGAGCTGACACTTCCTGCCATCCTAAAAGTGTCTGGAATACTAACTTAGTTTTTCTTTCATGTCCTGGTACCCACAGAACCTGGGCACTGTACCCTCCTGCCAATTATTCCTACGCTATTTTTACAGCAAACAGTGCTGAAACTTAGTGGCATCCAAAAAGTGTCTGCTGTACTAACTTAGTGTCCCACTGGTGCCAAGCAAGTGCCACCACCTCTGCATTCTAACCTCCTGCCCATTTTTGCTATGCTATTTTTGTAGCAAACAGTGCTGAAACTTAGTGGCATCCAAAAAGTGTCTGCTGTAGCAACTTAGTGTCCCACTGGTGCCAAGCAAGTTCCACCACCTCTGCATTCTACCCTCCTGCCCATTTTTGCTACGCTATTTTTATAGCAAACAGTGCTGAAACTTAGTGGCATCCAAAAAGTGTCTGCTATACTAACTTAGTGTCCCACTGGTGGCAAGCAAGTTCCACCACCTCTGCATTCTACCCTCCTGCCCATTTTTGCTACGGTATTTTTATAGCAAACAGTGCTGAAACTTAGTGGCGTTTAAAAAGTGTCTGCTGTACCAACTTAGTGTCCCACTGGTGCCAAGCAAGTTTCACCACCTCTGCATTCTACCCTCCTGCCCATTTTTGCTACGCTATTTTTATAGCAAACAGTGCTGAAACTTAGTGGCATCCAAAAAGTGTCTGCTATACCAACTTAGCGTCCCATTGGTGCCAAGCAAGTTCCACCACCTCTGCATTCTACCCTCCTGCCCATTTTTGCTATGCTATTTTTATAGCAAACAGTGCTGAAACTTAGTGGCATCCAAAAAATGTCTGCTGTACTTAGTGTCCCACTGGTGCCAAGCAAGTTCCACCACTTCTGCATTCTACCCTCCTACCCATTTTTGCTACGCTATTTTTATAGCAAACAGTGCTGAAACTTAGTGGCGTCCAAAAAGTGTCTGCTGTACCAACTTAGTGTCCCACTGGTGCCAAGCAAGTTCCACCACCTCTGCATTCTACCCTCCTGCCCATTTTTGCTACGCTATTTTTATAGCAAACAGTGCTGAAACTTGGAGGCATCCAAAAAAATGTCTGCTGTACAAACTTAAGCCCACTTTACACGCTTCAATATATCTCACAATCCGTCATTGGGGTCAAGTTGTAAGTGACGCACATCCAACATCCTTTGTGAGGTATCTGCGTGTCAATTGTAACGTGTGACATCCCTCATACGATTTTGGTGTCTGATGCTCTGTGCGCAGGTGTGCGCTCTGCACCGCAGCTTAAAAAAGGTCCGCTTCAGAGCCCAAAAAATGTCTGCTGTACTTAGTGTCCCACTGGTGCCAAGCAAGTTCCACCACTTCTGCATTCTACCCTCCTACCCATTTTTGCTACGCTATTTTTATAGCAAACAGTGCTGAAACTTAGTGGCGTCCAAAAAGTGTCTGCTGTACCAACTTAGTGTCCCACTGGTGCCAAGCAAGTTCCACCACCTCTGCATTCTACCCTCCTGCCCATTTTTGCTACGCTATTTTTATAGCAAACAGTGCTGAAACTTGGAGGCATCCAAAAAAATGTCTGCTGTACAAACTTAAGCCCACTTTACACGCTTCAATATATCTCACAATCCGTCATTGGGGTCAAGTTGTAAGTGACGCACATCCAACATCCTTTGTGAGGTATCTGCGTGTCAATTGTAACGTGTGACATCCCTCATACGATTTTGGTGTCTGATGCTCTGTGCGCAGGTGTGCGCTCTGCACCGCAGCTTAAAAAAGGTCCGCTTCAGAGCGCAGCTGAAAACCTGCGTTCGGAAGCGCCTCACAATGTCTGTCATTCACTAATCTCTGTCAGTCGGTCACTATCTCTGTCCCTCACTCTCTGTCCATGTCAGTCTGTCCCCCTCTCTCATATACTCACTGATCCCCGATCCCCGGCGCTGCACGGCGTTCACACTGCTCCGGCGGCTTTTACTGTTTTGAAAAAGCCGGCCGCCCATTAAACAATCTCGTATTCCCTGCTTTCCCCACCCACTGGCGCCTATGATTGGTTATAGTGAACACGCCCCCACGCTGAGTGACAGGTGTCACACTGCATCCAATCACAGCAGCTGGTGGGCGTGTCTATACTGTGTAGTAAAATAAATAATTAAATAATTAAAAAAAACGGCGTGTGGCCCCCCCCCAATTTTAAAACCAGCCAGATAAAGCCATACGGCTGAAGGCTGGTATTCTCAGGATGGGGAGCTCCAGGTTATGGGGAGCCCCCCAGCCTAACAATATCAGCCAACAGCCGCCCAGAATTGCCGCATACATTAGATGCGACAGTTCTGGGACTGTACCCGGCTCTTCCTGATTTGCCCTAATGCGTTGGCAAATCAGGGTAATAAGGAGTTATTGGCAGCCCATAGCTGCCAATAAATCCTAGATTAATCATCTCAGGCGTCTATGAGACACCTTCCATGATTAATCTGTAAGTGACAGTAAATAAACACACACACCCGAAAAAATCCTTTATTAGAAATAAAAAAACACAAACATATACCCTGGTTAACCACTTTAATCAGCCCAAAAAATCCCTCCATGTCCGGCGGAATCCAGGATGCTCCAGCGTCGCATCCAGCTCTGCTGCATGGAGGTGACCGGAGCTGTAGAAGACACAGCCGCTCCTGTCACCTCCACGCAGCAACTGAAGAC
Source organism: Anomaloglossus baeobatrachus (assembly GCF_048569485.1). Classification (NCBI taxonomy): domain Eukaryota; kingdom Metazoa; phylum Chordata; class Amphibia; order Anura; family Aromobatidae; genus Anomaloglossus; species Anomaloglossus baeobatrachus. The sequence continues at coordinate 152,459,181 of NC_134360.1, read as the reverse complement.
AGCCGCGCGATCAGCTGAGCTGTCACTGAGTGTCTCACTGTAACCAATCATAGGCGCCGGTGGGCGGGGAAAGCAGGGAATACGAGATTGTTTAATGGGCGGCCGGCTTTTTCAAAATAGTAAAAGCCGCCGGAGCAGTGTGAATGCCGTGCAGCGCCGCGCAGGGGATCGGGGATCGGTGAGTATATGAGAGAGGGCTGCTCAATTCAGTTACTCAGGAGTTTAGCGGTCACCGGTGAGTCCTTCACAGGTGACCGCTAATCAGGGTGCGACACAGACAGAGCCGCAGCATGACCATGAAGTCGGGTGAAGTTCACCCGAGTTCATTCTGACAGTGCGGCTCTGTCTGTGTCTGCTGTCATCTGCCATTCAGCTCTGCTACATGGCTGTCTATGTCTGCTGTCATCTGCCATTCAGCTCTGCTAAATGGCTGTCTGTGTCTGCTGTCAGCGGCCATGTAGCAGAGCTGAATGGCAGATGACATAGTAAAAAAGCATCCCTACACATTACACACGCTTGTCAAGTCAATAAATAAAAAAAAAAGGTGCCCAATGTATACGTCACAGAACACATGATCTAAAGGATCGCACACAAAATTGATCAATTTAACATAGACTACTAACGCTCGTGTGACAGCAAATGAACGACCTACGTGCGATCTCATAAGATCCCGTATGCAACCAGGGCGTGTCACATCGCAAATGCGATTGTACAACTAATTGCAACGTGTAAAGCAGGCTTTAGTGTCCCACTGGTGCCAAGCAAGTTCCACTGTAGTGGCCCGGTCCAGATTGTGTCTGTTTCTTTAAGTACATTCACTTATATGTAATATTATGCTATATGTTATAAGTAAAGCATTTTTCATTTGCTGTGTTCTAGCCCCATCTACTGTTGAAAATTGTAAGAATCTGAAGTGTTCATTGGGTGTTATCCTATTGGCTAGTTCTTGGTCACATGGCTAAATAGGTGGAGCTATTCTCCAGCCTCTGTCTGGAAAGAACTGGAATGAGCTGGTTCTGGCTGAGTCTCCTCTGAGGGAAGACAATATGTGGAGTTTCTCTTCACCACAAGACTCCTGCTAGGCCCGAGGCCTAGAATTTCACCATTTACTGACTTTTACAGCCAATATGCTGAAGGCTTCCTATCATGAATCTTCAGTGGCCAGATATACATTGTGCATCTCTTCAGACAGTAGGGCATACTAATTATATACAAGATCCTACTGCACACAGATTGGGAAAGTTTGAGGGTCTCCCACCCCACGGCAATATTAGTGGCTTTCATGCCATTGTCCACGCATCAGCTGTCCAGTCCCCGTAGCACGCTGGGCAACTTTCTACATTTGCTTACAAGTACTGCACGTGTCTGAACTAGCAGTGAAATTAACCCCAGGACTCCAGGTCTGTAAAATCTTATTATATCTACCCTCTAAGCTCAAGAGAGTCTGAACCTGCTTCTAAAGGCATACCAGTATTACATCTGAAGCAAATTGTGCTCTTAAAGCTACAGAACCCTAATTACACTTCAGCATTCAACACCAAGCTGTATTTGCCTACCCAAAAAAGACCGTGAAACATACTGTATATTCCGTGTTGTTTTCCTTTGTTCCTCCTGTATTAAAGCAACTGTTATCCCCAAGACCGTGTCAGTGGACTGTCCATCAGCTGTGGATACTGTGTGGGGGTGGATAGCAGGGAATATCAGGGCCTTGTAGACCACCCAGGGAACATGGCCCATGCACCCTTGTGCCAGAACAGCAACTGTGACATATAGAACATTTGAGGTCCTCTGTCCCTGGGCCCTTACACCACCACCTCTGCATTCTACCCTGCTGTCCATTTTTGCTACGCTATTTTTATATAAAACAGTGCTGAAACTTAGCGGCATCCAAAAAGTGTCTGCTATACTAACTTAGTGTCCCACAGGTGCCAAGCAAGTTCCACCACCTCTGCATTCTACCCTCCTGCCCATTTGTGCTACGCTATTTTTATATCAAACAGTGCTGAAACTTAGTGGCATCCAAAAAGTGTCTGCTATACTAACTTAGTGTCCCACTGGTGCCAAGCAAGTTCCACCATCTCTGCATTCTACTCTCCTGCCCATTTTTGCTACGCTATTTTTATAGCAAACAGTGCTGAAACTTTGTGGCATCCAAAAAGTGTCTGCTGTACTAACTTAGTGTCCCACTGGTGCCAAGCAAGTTCCACCACCTCTGCATTCTACCCTCCTGCCCATTTTTGCTACGCTATTTTTATAGCAAATAGTGCTGAAACTTAGTGGCAAGTTTGCAAATGGGGCACAAGTGGTGCCACTGAAGGGGTGTCTGTGGGGCCTAATTTGAACAATTCTTGATTCAGCAAGGACTTTGCTACCTACCCCACTGTCATCCTAGGGACAGTTAAGGCTGACGTATTTTTGAATGTGCTTGAAGCAAATCTACCTGTCAAGTTTGCAACTGGGGCACAAGTGATGCCACTGAAGGGGTGTCTGTGTGGCCCAATTTTTGGAAAAAAGGGTGACTCTGCTTGAAGTCCCCTTGCTGTGTTTTTAAAAATGAGCCTAGATGAACAAGTCTTGGATCAGCAAGGACAATACTACCTAGCCCGGTGTCATCCTGGGGACAGTTAAGGCTGGCATATTTTTGAATGTGCTTGATGCTAATCAACATGTCCAGTTTGCAACTGGGGCACAAGTGATGCCAGTGAAGGGGTGTCTGTGGGGCACAATTTTTGGAAAAAAGGGAGACTCTGCTTGGAGTCCCTTTGCTGTGTTTTTAAAAATAAGCCAAGTGTAACAAGTCTTGGTTCAGCAAGGACTTTGCAACCTACTCCGGTGTTATCCTGGGGACAGTTAAGGCTGGCGTATTTTTTAATGTACTTGATGCAAATCTACCTGTCAAGTTTGCAACTGGGGCACAAGTGATGCCAGTGAAGAGGTGTCTGTGTGACCCAATTTTTGGAAAAAAGTGGCTGTTGGACTTCCATTATTGTCCCACTGGTGCGAAGCTATATGCAGCACCACTGCATTGCACACTGAAACTCATTGTTACTAAGCCATTATACTAGCAAACACTGAGTAAACTTAGTGACATACTAAAAGTGGCTGTTGGACTTCCATTATTGTCCCACTGGTGCAAAGCTATTTGCAGCACCACTGCATTGCACACTGAAACTCATTGTTACTAAGCGATTATACTAGCAAACACTGAGTAAACTTAGTGGCATCCTAAAAGTGGCTGTTGGACTTCCATTATTGTCCCACTGGTGCAAAGCTATTTGCAGCACCACTGCATTGCACACTGAAACTCATTGTTACTAAGCCATTATACTAGCAAACACTGAGTAAACTTAGTGGCATCCTAAAAGTGGCTGTTGGACTTCCATTAGTGTCCCACTAGTGCAAATCTATTTGCAGCACCTCTGCATTGCACACTGAAACTCATTGTTACTAAGCCATTATACTAGCAAACACTGAGTAAACTTAGTGGCATCCTAAAAGTGGCTGTTGGACTTCCATTATTGTCCCACTGGTGCAAAGCTATTTGCAGCACCACTGCATTGCACACTGAAACTCATTGTTACTAAGCCATTATACTAGCAAACACTGAGTAAATTTAGTGGCATCCTAAAAGTGGCTGTTGGACTTCCATTAGTGTCCCACTAGTGCAAATCTATTTGCAGCACCTCTGCATTGCACACTGAAGCTCATTGTTACTAAGTCATTATACTAGCAAACACTGAGTAAACTTAGTGGCATCCTAAAAGTGGCTGTTGGACTTCCATTAGTGTCCCACTAGTGCAAATCTATTTGCAGCACTTCTGCATTGCACACTGAAACTCATTGTTACTAAGCCATTCTAATAGCAAACTATGCTGCCAGTTTAAGCGCCGTAGTTGCATTGTCAGGGATAATTATTGTTGTTTATTTTGCTGTTAATAAAGATAGACCACCGCTGCAATCTACACCACCTCTCAATTTTTACTACCACATTTTAAGTGCCCAATCTTGTCGCAATCAAAATGAGTGGCAAAATGACAGATGCTGGTGGAAAGGGGAAGAGGCGTGTTGGAAAAGGAAAAAAAGGGTTTGTCCGTGGGGAAGGTGGCAAAGCTCCATTAACATCTGCTGAAGATAGACCATCTTCCAGCAAAAGTAAGATGTCTACTACTTACCGTGGACAATCCGATGTGCTCCCTTTTTTATGGACACGAACAACTGCAACAAAGGTAGATGATGGCCAAAAAAAGAAAATGCTTGAATGGATCTCAAGTGGTCCAACAAGTGCCCTCTCCGCCACCTCAACTACCACATCCAAAAAACACCAGTCCTCTGAGTTGTCATCCCAATCACACTTGCTTTTTCACAGCTCTGAAGTCTCCACCCGCCCTGCACAGTATGGTGGAACTGAGATGGCTGAGTCTGCCGAGCTGTTCAGTCACACTATAGCCTGGGAATCAGAGGTGTGCTCCCAAGCTACAGTGAGTACAGACCAGGAAATGGTCGACAGTGATGCCCAGAACCTTTGTGACTCTGATTCATGCCGTGAGGACCAAGTTTCTAAACATAATGTTGACCCTTATTCACAAACTGTAACACCTGTTGTTATAAACAATGAGGAACATACTGATGATGATGGGACGCAGATACCCGATTGGGATGACAACTTAAATATTCGGTCAGGGCAAGAAGAGGCTCGGTCTGAGGGGGAGGGGAGTGCAAACATAACAATTGATGAGGAAGTTCTAGATCCCACCTACTGTCAACCCACAGTCAGGCACTCGAGGAGGTCAACAGATGCGGTGGAGGAGGATGCAACTGACGACGAAGTTACCTTGCGGCTTCCTGGACAGAGTCGGAGTACTGGTCTACAACTGCATTCTCAGCCACCACTCTGCCTCTGAGCACTAGTCGGGGTGGATCAGCAGGTCGCATGCCCTCTAAGCCTTGCCTAGCCTGGTCCTTTTTTGACATAGCAAAAGATCGCCCAAATTATGTGATCTGTAAAATTTGTCGTGATTCTGTTAGTAGAGGGCAAAACCTCAGCAGTTTGACAACTTCTTCCATGAATCGTCACATGAATAAATATCATATGTCCCAGTGGGAAGCTCACCGTGCTGCAATGCGGCCTAGCGGAGCGAACCATACACCGCCTGCCCCTTCCAGTGCATCCGCGCGCTCTTCATCTTCTAGGACTGTGGGGACAGCTGTCACACCTGGTTTTCCACGCATAACTTCCATCACTGTAACCGCAACAGGCAGTTTGCTTGGTAGGTCGTCAGTTGGTTTGGAAGGGGAAACAAGTGCGTGTGTACAGCTCTCTCAGACATCGATAGCACCAACGTTGGATGAAGGCAACATCATGTCTACGCCTGCACTTTCCTCACAAACCTGCATTTTTCAAGGGACACCCTACTCAACACCATCTACACACAGCAGCCAGATCTCTATCCCTCAGATGTGGACAAATAAAAGGCCATTTCCTGCGACCCATGACAAAGCTAAGAGGTTGACTTTATCCCTCTGTAAGCTCTTGGCTACCGAAATGCTGCCTTTCCGCCTGGTGGTTACACAGGATTTTAGAGACCTTACGTCTGTCACTGTGCCCCAGTACCAGAAGCCCAGTCGCCACTACTTCTCTAAGAAAGGTGTGCCTGCGCTACACCAGCATATTGCACACAACATCACCGCTTCCTTGAGAAACTCTGTGTGTGAACGGGTGCATTTCACCACCGATACTTGGACCAGTAAGCATGGACAGGAACGTTACATGTCGCTGACTGGGCACTGGGTATCTATAGTAATAGATGGTGAAGGGTCTGCTGCACAAGTCTTGCCGTCCCCACGACTTGTGTGTCAATCCTCTGTCTGTCCAAGTTCCGCCATTGCTTCTGCCTCGCCCACCTCGTCTGGGTCCTCCACCTCCGCCCCAAGCCTGCCTGGTCAGGCCACCAGCGTTCTCACTGCGCAGAAGGAATCACGCACCCCTCATTACTATGCTGGCAACAGAGCGCAACGGCATCAGGCGGCCTTTAGCTTGAAATGTCTTGGAAATAAGAATCACACAGCGGCTGAGTTGTGGGCAGCTCTGGGGACTGAGTTTGGTAAATGGTTGTCTCCACTTAACCTGCTGCCTGATAAGGCCATGTGTGACAATGCTGCAAACCTGGGTGCAGACCTTCGCCTGGGCAAGGTGACACACGTTCCTTGTATGGCTCACGTGTTGAACCTTGTTGTCCAGCAAATTTTAACACACTATCCTGGCCTAGATGTCCTTCTGAACAGGGCACGAAAACTGTCTGCTCACTTCCGCCGTTCAACCACCGCTGCTGAGTGACTTGCATCGCTTCAGAAGTTTTTCGGCCTGCCGGTTCATCGCCTGAAATGCGATGTGCCGGCACGCTGGAACTCAACTCTCCACATGTTACAGCGACTGTGGCAGCACCGTCGAGCCCTGGTGCAATACGTCATGACGTATAGCCTGGGCCAACGAGATGTAGAGGTGGGGAAGATCACCCTGATGGAGTGGTCTCAGATCAAGGACCTATGCACCTTTCTGCACAGTTTCGACATGGTGACGAATATGTTTAGCGCTGACAATGCCATTATCAGCATGACAATTCCAGTCATTTACATGCTGGAGCACATGCTAAACACTATTCGGAATCAGGGGGTGGGACAACAGGAAGGGGAGGAACTACAGGAGGATTCATATGCGCAAGAGACAACAACATCACCAAGGTCCAGACGTTCATCATCACCAACGCGGCAGGCATGGGACCATGGGGGACAGGGATCAACAAAGGCGCATGGTAGCAGGCGAAATGTTGAGGAAGGTGCAGGAGAACATGAAGAGATGGAGGACGAACTGTCCATGGACATGGAAGACTCAGCGGATGAGGGAGACCTTGGTCAAATTTCAGTTGAAAGAGGTTGGGGGGAGATGTCAGAGGAAGAAAGAACGATTAGCACCTCTATGCCACAAACACAGCGTGGACTTGGTCCGCATGGCTGCGCAAGACACATGAGCGCCTTCTTGCTGCACTACCTCCAACATGACCCTCATATTGTCAAAATTAGAAGGGATGATGACTACTGGCTTGCCACACTATTAGATCCCCGGTACAAGTCCAAATTTTGTGACATAATTCCAGCCATAGAAAGGGACGCATGTATGCAGGAGTATCAGCAAAAGCTGTTACTCGATCTTAGCTCGGCTTTTCCACCAAACAACCCTGGTGCTGGGAGTGAATCTCCCAGTTGTAACTTGACAAACATGGGACGGTCTCGACATCTTCAACAGTCTACCCGTACCAGTAGGACCGTATCTGGTGCTGGTAACAGCAATTTTATTGAATCTTTTCATAATTTTTTTAGACCATCCTTTGCAAGGCCACCAGAGACAACAAGTCTGACACATAGTCAACGGCTGGAGAGGATGATACAGGAGTATCTCCAAATGAACATCGATGCCATGACTTTGCAAATGGAGCCTTGCTCATTTTGGGCTTCAAATCTTGAAAAATGGCCAGAGCTCTCCACTTACGCCTTGGAGATCTTGTCGTGTGCAGCTGCCAGCGTTGTCTCTGAACGTGTCTGCAGTGCTGCTGGGTGTGAGCTGACAGATAAGCGCACACGTCTGTCCAGTGACAATGTGGACAGACTAACGTTCATCAAAATGAACAAGTCATGGATCCACAAGGAATTTACTACCCCTGTGTCATCCTGGGGAGAGAAAATGCTTGTGGATTTTTAATGTTCTTGATGCAAATCTAGCTGTGAAGTGTACAACTGGGGCACAAGTGCTGCCACTGAATGGGTGGGGGTGTGTGTGGCCCAATTTTTGGAAAAAAGGGAGACTCCGCTTGGAGTAACCCTTGCTTACATTGTTTTTAAAAATGATCCAAGATGCACAGAGCTGGGATCAGGAAAGACTTTGCTACCTACCCCGGTGTCATCCTGGGGACGGTTAAGTATGGCATATTTTTGAATGTGCTTGATGCAAATCTAGCTGTGAAGTGTACAACTGGGGCACAAGTGCTGCCACTGAATGGGTGGGTATGTGTGGGGCCCAATTTTTGGAAAAAAGGGAGACTCCGCTTGGAGTAACCTTGCGGTGATTTACATGATTTTAGAAGGGCATGCCATGCCTATATCTGTGTCTCATCCTCTTTTCCTTGTAACGATGTTTTGCTTTCTCATGAGTATATGTCCTTTTCACTTTCCCATGTGTTTGTGTTGTGTTGTGAGTTGTTTGTCACCTTTTGGACACCATTGTTTCCTATGCGGTTCGAGTGGTTCGCCGAACCGAACTCCAACGAGACCTCCGTTCGGCGAACCGAACTCGAGCCAAACCGCGGCCGGTTCGCTCATCTCTACAAAGGAACACTAACTTAGTATTCCAGACACTTTTAGGATGGCACAAAAAGTGTTAGCTTTTTGGGCAAATAAAATAGCGTGGCAAAAATGGGCAGGTGGGTAGAATGCACGGGTGCTGTGAGTTGTAGGACAGCAAAAGAACACTAAGGTAGTATTCCAGACACTTTTAGGATGGCACAAAAAGTGTCAGCTCTTTGGGCAAATAAAATAGTGTGGCAAAAATGGGCAGGTTGGTAGAATGCACGGATGCTGTGGGTAGCAGGACAGCAAAGGAATACTGAGGTAGTATCCCAGACACTTTTAGGATGGCACAAAAATTTTCAGCTCTTTTGGCAAATAAAGTAGCGTGGCAAAAATGGGCAGGTGGGTAGAATGCACGGGTTCTGTGGTTAGCAGGGCAGCAAAGGAAGCCTCTCTTTCTATCCCTGCTAATGAAAAAATGCAGCAAGGAATTGCCTGAGCTGAGGTAGCCAGACGCTGTTATCTAAAGCCCTACACAGCATTTGCACGGACCTGCCTAGCAGCTATGGCTATGAACGCCTGTAAATCAACCCTGAAAAGGGCTGAAATAACCAGCAGTCTCTAATCCCTAAAGCGCTGTGTAGATTGCACTGTATCTCTATAGCGCACACAGCAGCAGCAGCAGCGTGAGCGATTACTGTCACCCACACATAGCAGACAGAAAATGGCAGCAAAGGGGAAAATGGCCATATCTTATAAGGCAAGGACATGTGACATGCACAGCCTATGACACATGCCCTTGCTTGTCTGGCAAAAATCCACTTAGCTGTGTGTGTGTCTGTGATTGGCTGACAGCCTGGCCCGCCCCACTGCACGCGCAGTTAGGGTAAAAAAAAAATGGCGATTGGCATTCTCTCAGCACTTAGCAGCAGCACATATCTAAACCCCGTCCCCCCCGCACACTATACGCTGAAATTTGATAATAGCATGATTCACAGTGACTCACACTATTACAGTGAAAAGCCAGCTAGTAACTAGTAAGGCTCTTTGGTGATCGATCGAACCGTTCTCGAACGTAACTCGAATCGTCGAGCTTTTAGCAAAAAGCTCGAGTTCGACGAACCTCTTGAACACCCCCCCCCCCCAAATTCACTCGAACATGAAATTGGCGATCCTCGAACCTTGAACATCGCTCATCTCTTGTTCCGTTAACCTCTGGCACCTCCCTGAAAATGTGCCCTGTCACCCGATCCAGGCATGCCTCCAAACACAGGAGCCCCTATGAGCGACCACACAAGCACAACACCCGGGCAGGAAGACTAGGGCCCAAGGCAGTTATGCCTGATATCACGGATCAAGTTCCTGGACGCCCCAGCGACCAAGTCTCCTTCACCCGCCTGCAGTACCAAAACCTCTGGTGGTCCATTCAACTTTGCGTGATCGCACCAATCTTCAAATATCCACCCAGGGCCATTATCAATCCCAATCCACAAAGATGCCAAAACATCCCTGATGACACCGAACTAATGTCCATCAAGCTAGGCACCGGTATGAAGGAAAAGCCCACCATTCACCAATGTGTTGCCACACCCCTGCTGCCAAAGAGGCGGTCCCAAAAACCTAAGTAGAAGTACACCCCTATAACTCCAGCATACTACTCAATGACCCATATAAGGATTGATCCACCTTAATAGCTGACCAAATGAACACATCTAAATGTGCACATCTCCTGCACACTCTCAACCCCGAATCAACAGCCACTACCGTTGCCCACACTTGTTCCAAACTGAAATTAACTCCTTACAGAATTCTCTGCTGATATGTGGATCCATCAAACACTCACAAACTAAAAGAAAGGCAACTCCAACTTGTCCTGAAGTCCAGAAGAAATTCGGACACACCCTCACTTCTCCGGAACTGCTGTCACCATGACCCCAGACCTTCCCCCAAAACTTTGTACCAACCAGGTGCCCAGCGCCAACCACTTGCCTGCTACTCGGCCTTTGACCGCTGCAAGTAACACCAGACCCTATTACCTTGACCGATTGCCTAACCTGTTGTGACCCTGATCAGCCTAAAACCATGTCCCCGATCCCTAAGGTCTACTATAGGGGAAGGGCTACCACGGGTGCTACCTTGAACACATTCCCATACCGAGCAGCCCCCCCTCCTAACTGCTCATCACAATGCCCCAAATGGCGCGCAACCCCCCGTCGATTACCAGAGTCCTTCGCACCACTCTGCCAACCAACTTTCAGTGCACCCCGCACTAGATTCCAGTTCCATGACATGTCACCAGCCCGACCATTGAAGAAAAAAGTGGGGTTATAACTGCCACCTGCTCGCTCGCAACTACCAACCACACCTCCCCCGAGGCTGAACCGTGCCACGATTATATCCCTGCTGTCAAGGGCCAGATCATAGGGGGGCAGGCAGGGCTCCAGCCTCGCGGACCCCACGACAAGGGCCTCTGAGGGGGCCCCCACCACCATCTGTGTGGTCGCCATTTTATTAGCTCGCTGTAGCAGGCAGGGGTGGAATGACCGGTCCTCTAGCAGTGGTTAGGGTTGCCAGAGGTCCACACTGTACTTTTAATTTATTTCAATACTGGCCGTCACTGTGCTGTAAACAAACCCATTGCATGCTGTGTGGGCTGCGTCTGTAAGGATGACATCACATTGTGCCTGATGCTGCTTCTTCCTGCAGCAGAGAAGCTTGTGGGAGGACTGGAGAGGAGACCTAAGTGGATCACGGTAAGTATGAGGTCATTCATCATGGTGCCAGGCAGGAGGCTGCAGTGAGGAGGTAGTAGGACACCGCTGACAACTCCAGATGGGATTCCATAGTTTCAGCTCAGCGGCCACTCTTCTAGGGGTCAGTGTGAGTTATTTCAGGAATGTGAATTGCTGCAGATCAGGTCGGGCTGTCAGTGCAGGGTCATGACTCCGGAATGTCTGACTGAAGGCCTGTGACCTTCCCCAACAACACCCTACCCCCTAGGGTTCTTATCTAAAATAAACACAAACACTGTGTGACGTTGGAATATAAAGGCCACAGCAGCCCCATTTTTTCATGACATAAACATCAGCCATGTAACAATACAACTCTTCATTGAAGAACCCGAAAAGGAAGGGGGGGGTACCTGAAGGTTAACCAAAATGTTCTTTGCAACATCAGCCTGTCTCCTGACCCTCAGCCGCAACACACCGACTCGAGAGCCCAAGCCAGATGTTGCCCCCACTACGTCCCGCTGAGACTCAACCCAGCAAGGACCCGTTTACCAAACAATTGCACCGCTAGAGGTAACCCGCTCCGGCACTGGGTTCCGTCCTCTCCTCTGTGCAAACCCCCACCTTCAGACACCCCCCTCCTTTCCGCCGCTGCGACAAATACGATCTTCCTTCTTTTCTTCATCGATGTCGAATCCACAATTAGGGCGGGCGGGCGGGAACGATTCCAGTCACGTCCAGGTAGGAATGGCCCACCCCCCTCTGACCTGCCCTATATACGACCCCCTATAGCCACCACCCCCTGACCAATCACACTGACCCCTGATCCTAACTGCCCCTTAGCACCACCCCCAAATTTCGCGCCCAAACTGACTTTCTCCATTAACCCCTTATTAACCCTATGGCCTGGCATCCCTCCTAGTCATGTAGCCCTCCCTTAAGCCCCTTCGGGTCAGCAGTCCGGGCTCTTCCTTGACTCCGGAATGTCTGACTGAAGGCCTGTGACCTTCCCCAACAACACCCTACCCCCTAGGGTTCTTATCTAAAATAAACACAAACACTGTGTGACGTTGGAATATAAAGGCCACAGCAGCCCCATTTATTCATGACATAAACATCAGCCATGTAACAATACAACTCTTCATTGAAGAACCCGAAAAGGAAGGGGGGGGTACCTGAAGGTTAACCAAAATGTTCTTTGCAACATCAGCCTGTCTCCTGACCCTCAGCCGCAACACACCGACTCGAGAGCCCAAGCCAGATGTTGCCCCCACTACGTCCCGCTGAGACTCAACCCAGCAAGGACCCGTTTACCAAACAATTGCACCGCTAGAGGTAACCCGCTCCGGCACTGGGTTCCGTCCTCTCCTCTGTGCAAACCCCCACCTTCAGACACCCCCCTCCTTTCCGCCACCGCGAGCTCGCATGACCCCTTGTGCGCGCGAGTCCTCCCACACCAACAAAGCCTTCTCAAGCCCCTCCATCAGCCCTAAGGCCCAAATATCATTTCCCACCGAATTTAAATGGACCCCGTCCCGGCGCAACAAGTCGGCGGACGCCGCTTCCAGCTCCGGGTGCCGAACCGAGACACCCCCAACCCGGGAAATGAACCGCCCAATCTCCCGATTCACTTTACTTCGCGCCCTGTTTACTGCCTCCACCGACCTGGCGTACCGCCATGCCAGCCGCGCAACCATATCCGACCAGACAATTACTAGACCCGGGTGGGAAGACAGGAGCCGCAGGCAGTCACATTTTATGTCTTGTATCAGGTCCCTGGAAGCCCGGAGACCCAGGTCATTCCCACCCGCGTGTAGTACTACCACGTCCGGTGCTCTGTCCAGCTGCGAATGGTGGCGCCAGGTAGGCAACACCTCACTCCACAGCATGCCCCTGACCCCGATCCATCGCACAGTATCCTTTTCTCTGGGAACCCCCAACTGGCGGCCGTCCGGTCGTATTCCCGCACGGAACGCCCCCCAATACACGTATGAGTGGCCGAGCACCCACACCAACAATGGGAAACCTACAAAACAAAAGGTGACAACACAACAGGGGAGAGGGGGAGGGGGGGGGAGGGGGGGGGGGCACAAGGAAGAAAATGGGTAATGATTACCAAACCAATACAGCCCCCGACCCCCCCCCCCCCTCCCCACCCATAGCTCACAACAAGTTCGGCCGGACGTAAGATCGAAACCTGGCCGAGTCCCATCGTCCAATCTTACGGAGAGCCTGCGCGCCCAGACCCCAACGAGCCGCCTGAGTCGCAGCCCCAATCCGAAAGGAGTGCGACGCGAACTCAGCCTCGTTGAGACCGCAACACTGCAGGCACCTCCGAAAGATGCAGACAAATTGGTAACTCGACAAGGCTGACCCGTCCTGGTGGGACAAAAGGGACCCCGGGCGAGCTCCCCTCACCTCTAAAAACGCCGACAGCCATCTGACAGGGCACTCCGCTAAACCAGGTACACCCCATAGTTCCACCATCCGACCTCTACCCAGCTGGTCCGTCTTTGACCGTCTCAAGCAACACCGCACCACATCCATACCGCATTCCACGTCCTCCAGCAACAAACCTCCGTGACTCCTCGTGTTTCTGCTCACCAGTTCACTAATTCTAAACGCCCCAAAGAAGGCCAAAACAAAAGCGGTCCCGAACAACTGGCATTCATACTCCGAACAGCACACCCGAGGCAACACCGACAACAGCTTGCCCAGTAGCTCAAAAGATACCGGGCGCCGAAGGTCTCGGCGCGCCCCTGCCCTCCGGTAACCCTTCATCACCTGGCGCACCCAGAATTCCTTCGTAACGTCCTTCCAGCCCAATAACTTGAAAAAGAAGGAAATGCCCGCTAACCTGCCCGCCACGGCCGACCACGAAAGGCCTTCTTCCTTAGCCCTGCCCAACATAAACAAAACTAAATAAACTCTGTCACCTTCAGATACATGACCTCCCACCTCATCAACCAACTCGAGCCAACGGTCCCACGCTGAATTATAGCTGCGCCACGTACTGGGTGCCACCGAATGTCGGATCAATTCCCAGGCCGGCTGCAAACCAGGTCCCACAACCAGACGGGCCATACGGTCTCCTGCTGCTCCGCGTCCGGCGCCAGCATTCGAAAGCGGTCCCACTGGAAGCGAGATAAAGCATCAGCCACAGAATTCAGCACCCCCGGCACATGTACAGCGCAGACCCACAAGTTCAACTCCAGACATTTCAGCACCAAGTGACGCAAGAGGTCCACCACCGGGGGGGAATCCGCTGTCAACTTGTTAACACACTGAACCACCCCCAGGTTGTCACACATGAAACGCACCTTCCTGTCTTTCAAATCCTGTCCCCAAACCTCTAAGGCCACGACAATAGGGAAAAGTTCCAACAGGGCCAAATTCCTAGTCAGACCGCAAACCCGCCACGAATCCGGCCACCTGCCGACACACCATCTCCCCCCAAAATATGCGCCAAATCCACTGGATCCCGCCGCGTCCGTATACAGCACCAACTCCTCATTTGACACCACCTCACGAAGCCACAATGACCGTCCATTGTACAGCTGCAAAAAACGGGACCACACTCTCAGGTCCGCCTTATGCTCCACCTTCAAACGCACAAAATGCAAAGGGTGCAACACACCGGTGGTGGCTTGAGCCAAGCGACGGGAAAAAACTCTCCCCATCGGCAATATTCTACACGCAAAATTCAACTTCCCCAACAGGGACTGCAAGTCCCGTAAACGAATCTTCTTGGCCTCAATGGCCCCTTGAACACAACGCCTCAAATCCACCAGCTTGTCCTCCGGCAAGCGGCACTCCATGGCAACCGTATCCAGCTCGATACCCAGGAATTTCAAAACCGTAACCGGACCCTCCGTCTTCTCCGGCGCCAACGGAACGCCAAACCGGCGAGCAACCTGCTCCACTGTCCGAAGCAAAAGGGAACACTGCGAGGATCCCGCAGGCCCCATGCACAAGAAGTCGTCCAAGTAATGCAACACTGAATCTAGACCCGCCTCCTCCTTAATTACCCATTCCAAGAAACAACTAAACTTCTCAAAATAAGAACATGAAATTGAACAGCCCATAGGCAAACAACAATCTACATAAAACTTGTCCTCCCACCAACACCCCAACAGGTGAAAACTGTCCGGGTGCACCGGCAACAGGCGGAAGGCCGCTTCTATATCTGTTTTCGCCAACAGCGAACCACAGCCCAACTTCCTTAACCATTCCACAGCCTTATCAAAACGGACATACGAAACCGAAACCAGCTCAGGATCAATACCATCGTTCACCGACCGGCCAGTAGGATAGGACAAATGGTGGATGAGCCGGAACTTGTTAGGTTCCTTTTTTGGGACCAACCCCAACGGGGACACAACCAAGTCCGGCAATGGAGGGGCATCAAAAGGCCCCGCCATCCGTCCTAGCTCCACCTCCTTCCGTAACTTATCCGCAACAACCTCACCATGTAGGCGCGTCGACTGCAAATTTTTTAAACGAATCTCTCCCGTCTTAACCACTGACGGTATCTTGAAACCAAAACTAAAACCGTCACTCAACAATTCCGCCGATCCCCGGTCCGGGTATCTACTTAGAAACGGCGCCATCCGATCTACCCTCACCGGGGTCCTCCCTTTTTGACGAAGACTCCGCGGCCTTTCCTTTTCCCTTCCGGAAGCACTTAAGGTGACTGTGGGCGCCACCACAGCCCGAACACTCGTGCTTGAACCGGCAGGAAGACCCAAACCGGCATTCCTTCTCATTAAACTGCCAGCAAACGCCCTTTTTGGGCCCCGACGAGGTGCCAAATGATCCCCCGCCGGTGCCCCCTGGAAAGGACTGTGATGCCGACTTCGGCGCAGCCATCAGCCGCATCCATAGACTAATTTCTTTGTGGTCCCACCGTAAACTGGGTCTGACCGCCTTCCTCTGGCGAAACTGCTCGTCATATCTTAGCCAAGCAGTCCCCCCATAGGTCCTATACGCCTCACAGATAGAATCCAGATAACAGAAAAGCGCTGTACAGTTATCCGGAGCCTTTTCCCCCACCACACCGGCCAGTATCACAAAGGCCTGCAACCAGTTCTGAAAAGTGCGGGGAATAAGGCGATAACGCCGCCGTTCTTCCTCGTCCTTTTTGCTCTCATCCGGTTTAACCCGATCCAGATTAAACTTTTCCAACGGAAGCAATGAGAATATTTCGACATATTCATCCTTCCATATTTTTTCCCTGGTCTCCTGCTTCAGATGCGCCCCCAACGGGCCATCAAAGCAAACATACACTTCCCCTCTCGCCTTGTCATCCAATCGAACAATGTCCACTGCAGCCGCAGCTGCGGCAGCGGGAGCCGCAGCTGGGGCCGCGGGAGCCGCCACCACCGGCTCACCAACCGCATTGCCACTAGCAACCCCTCCAACCGCAGGAGTCGCAACCTCCTGCCCCGTCGCTCCCTGCCACACCAAGCTAGGGCCCCCCTCAGGGGCAAACAAACCCCTAACCAACCTCAACAACTCGGATGCCACACTGCCGTCACCCGTCACCACATTCACGACCCGCCCGCCACTCGGGCCACCAAGTAAACCACCCGTACCACCAACCACATTCACGCCCTGCACGCCATCCGTATCACCAGACACACCATCCATAGCCAAACCAGGTGCACGAGAAATAGAAGAAACCGTGGTCTTACCAGGCTGACTCCGAGAAGATCCCGAAACAGCCGTCACATGTTCTCCGCGTCGCACTCCAGCCGCCTCGCCGACCTCCACGATCTGGTCCCCGTTGCCGTCCTCCGCGACGTCCTCCTCCAGGGTTGCCTCCTCGTCCTCACTGGACCCAGGCCCAGGGAGCCCGCCGTCCGGCAGACTCGACCTTAGGCCCCGTCCGCCCGCAGCACCATCCATCCTCCGCGACGATCCAGACGCTGGCTCCGCCACATAAACGCCGCCTGGGGCATGCCGTCCGGCATCCCCGCGTGCTCCGGCTGATCCCGACGCCGTCCCTTCGTTGTCCCTCCGCTGCGATCCCAGGCCGGGCCCCGCTGATCCGGGCCGTCTCCGTACGGACTCCCCCGCCGCCACTGGGACCCCATGCTCCTGCATGGGCCCCGCTCTGCTCCTAAACCTTGCCGCCGCCGCCACTGTGGCCTCATCTGCGCCCCGCGATCCCGCTGGCCCACGCAACCCAGCTGGCCCCCATGACCCCGCTGGCTCATACGACCCCGCCAACCCACGCGACCCCGCCGACCCACGCGACCGCGCCGGCCCACGTGACCGCGGCGGGTCAGGTGACCGCACCGGGTCAGGCGAGCCTGCCGGATCGCGAGGACGCGGCGGGACGGGTAAGTACGCGGGGTCACATGACCGCGCACGGTCAGGTGACAGCGCCCGGTCAGGTGACATCGCCGCCCCACGTGACCGCGCTGCCCCACGTGATCGCGCCGCCCCACGTGACCGCGCCGCCCCACGTGACCGCGCCGCCCCACGTGACCGCGGCGGGTCAGGTGAGCGCGCTCGGTCAGGTGAGGCCGCCGGAGCACAGGGGGACGCCGGGTCACGCGAGCGCAGCGGGCCCCGTGACCGCGCCGGGTCAGGTGACCGCGCCGGGTCAGGTGACCGCGCCGGGTCAGGTGACCGCGCCGGGTCACGCGGCCGCGACGCGCGCGTCACTGCCGTGCGCCGCGACCCGGAAGAGGAGGGGAGGCCGGCCGTGTCGCTCACCGCCCCGTTGCCTTGGCGCCCGCGGCCCGACTTCCGGCCGGGGCCTCGCGACGTCCCGGCTCCCGGATCCACCGCCGCACATCCACTCGGGCTCCGTCTCCGCCGCCGGCTCCTCGGCGTCATCTCCGGGCTGAGGCGCTCTGGGGGCCGAGTTCTTCGCTGCCGCTTCGGAGGCAGGGGGGTCCCATCTTCCTCGCCGACGCCGGACCATCGCTGGAGCTGCTCGTCCATCCAACGCTGTCCACGCTGCTCCGCCATCCTCTTCATCTGTGCCATGAAGTCCTCCATCTTCGGGATCCAGCCACAACGATTCCAGTCACGTCCAGGTAGGAATGGCCCACCCCCCTCTGACCTGCCCTATATACGACCCCCTATAGCCACCACCCCCTGACCAATCACACTGACCCCTGATCCTAACTGCCCCTTAGCACCACCCCCAAATTTCGCGCCCAAACTGACTTTCTCCATTAACCCCTTATTAACCCTATGGCCTGGCATCCCTCCTAGTCATGTAGCCCTCCCTTAAGCCCCTTCGGGTCAGCAGTCCGGGCTCTTCCTTTGGCTCCAGCCTCATCCTTCCCCTGCAATAACTCACACTGAGCTCCAGCAGAGAGCACAGACATCACTACACAGAATCCTGCAATGATCACATCTGAGCCTACAGGACAGCACACATTATACTATATTGCCCACGTTACATATAGAATATGTGAGGCCCTGTAGGTCCAGGTGTGATCAGTGCAGGACATTTGTGTACATGGTACACTACATCCAGTGTACAAAGTGGTGTGATATACTGTGCACACACATCAGATGGTATACACTGTGTACAGAATTATTAGGCAAATTATTTTGATCACATGATACTTTTTATACATGTTGTCCTACTCCAAGCTGTATAGGCTTGAGAGCAAACTAGTAATTAAGTAAATCAGGTGATGTGCATCTCTGTAATGAAGAGGGGTGTGGTGTAAGGACACAAACATCCTATATAAGGTGTGCTTAATTATTAGGCAACTTCCTTTCCTTTGGCAAAATGGGTCAGAAGAGAGATTTGACGGGCTCTGAAAAGTCCAAAATTGTGAGATGTCTTGCAGAGGGATGCAGCAGTCTTTAAATTGCCAAAATTTTGAAGCGTGATCACCGAACAATCAAGCGTTTCATGGCAAATAGCCAAAAGGGTTGCATGAAGCATGTTGGGCAAAAAAGGCGCAAAATAACTGGCCATGAATTGAGGAAAATCAAAACGTGAAGCTGCCAAGATGCCATTTGCCACCAGTTTGGCCATATTTCAGAGCTGCAACGTTACTGGAGTATCAAAAAGCACAAGATGTGCCATACTCAGGGACATGGCCAAGGTTAGGAAGGCTAAAAAACGACCACCTTTGAACAGGAAACAAAAGATAAAACATCAAGACTGGGCCAAGCAATATCTTAAGACTGATTTTTCAAAGGTTTTATGGACTGATGAAATGAGAGTGACTCTCGTTGGGCCAGATAGATGGGCCAGAGGCTGGATCAGTAAAGGGCAGATGTCACGCTCCCCGGGTCCCGACGTCATTCCTCACTCACCGCTCCGGTTCCCGGGTCCCCTGCCTCCGGCCACACGTCCTCATCGGCACCGCTCCCTGCTCTGGCCTCCGGCACCCGGGCGTCGCGCATGCGCATTAGGGCACGCGTGCGGTCACTGACCTCCTCTTAAAGGCCCTGCACTCCCTAACAGGATATTGCATCAGTCAGGGTCAGGTATATTAGGAGCTTCCTGCTTGGAGGGCGTCGCCTGTTCGTCGAGTTCTGCAAGCTAGAAGTCCAGGTCCCTTGTGCCTTACTCGTACTAAAACTGTGTATTTTCTGTAGAGCCTGCTCTGCCTCCGTAACCGGT
The DNA here is from genome assembly GCF_048569485.1 of Anomaloglossus baeobatrachus. Taxonomy (NCBI): domain Eukaryota; kingdom Metazoa; phylum Chordata; class Amphibia; order Anura; family Aromobatidae; genus Anomaloglossus; species Anomaloglossus baeobatrachus. The sequence continues at coordinate 152,439,510 of NC_134360.1, read as the reverse complement.
CCCTGAATCCAGTATTGCCAAGAGGTTATCCGCTGTCCGTCGGCGGGGAATCCAACCACCGTTTCGGCAGCCTGTGCCTTTCTGGTATCTCCGACTTCACCCTGCTGCCTTCCCGTCACACCCAGCTAACCCGGATCCCGCCTGAGCTTCCTAACCGGCACCCGTACTGGACTCCCGTAATTGTCTCCGAGGACTCTGTGGCTCCAAAGACTCCGTTTTACCCTTTCCCTGTGGGACATTACCCCGGTTCCGCTAGTACTCCGGCTACCGTGTACCTAGGCCCTCTGGTGGGGTGACTGGACAGTCCCTGTATAGGGGTTAGCGCCAGGTTGCTTCACTGGGAGAGTCCGGTACACGGCCCAGAGGATCCACCATCACCCGGACCTAACAGAACGAACAGGCCATGGATCCCGCCGAAGCACTAGCATCCCAACTGGCCGGATTGCAGCATGAGCTGGTACGTCAGCGAGAGACCCAATCCTGTATGTTGGCTTTCATGACGTCAGTGGACACCCGCCTGAACACACTGCAATCCACAGCCACGTCCCTGTCCACTTCCGCCACATCCACGGCTCCCATAGGGACATCTTCTGCGACCTCGCAACTGAGACTAGCCTCTCCACCTCGGTATGCCGGGGACCCCAAGAACTGCCGTGGGTTCTTGAACCAGTGCTCCCTGCACTTCAAACTGCTCCCACCTCTCTTCGCTTCCGACCAAGCTAAGGTAGCCTTCGTCATGTCTCATCTGGAGGGTGAAGCACTAGCATGGATGAACCCCTTGTGGGAGAGGGAAGATCCAGTAACCACCAACATCCAGGACTTCCTGCACACCTTCCGCACCGCGTTCGATGAACCCGGGCGTGCCTCTTCGTCCGCCTCATCCCTCCTCAGGCTACGCCAAGGGACTTTGACAGTTGGTCAGTATGCCATCCGGTTCCGCACGCTGGCATCTGAGTTGGGGTGGAACAATGAAGCCTTGACTGCCGCCTTCTGGGAGGGGCTTACCGGTCGTATCAAGGACGAGCTGGCCGGCCGAGACGTCCCCTCCACCTTGGACGCCCTGATCGCCCTCGCAACCCGGATAGACCTCCGCTTTCAAGAAAGGTCTAAGGAAATGTCCCGCGAGCGGCGCCCTGTAAGGCACTCCGCTTCTCCACAGGAGCCTATCCTCTCCTCATCCGGGCTCTCTGGCTCCTCCATCCATGAGCCCATGGAGTCCATGCAAGTGGACCGGCTACGGTCCTCCGAGCAGCGTCGAGCGGAACGAGCCGCCAAGGGTCTCTGCTTCTATTGTGGAGAAGGCGCACACCAGGTGTGTGCCTGCCCAGAGAAACCGGGAAACTCCAAAGCCTAGGGTTGGTAGGAGAGGCCACCCTAGGTACTGGGAAGCTCTCTGACCCAGTGACATGGACTGTACAGGTGACAACAGGAGAAACCCGCTTCACGGCAGAGGCATATCGCGACTCCGGGGCAGCAGGTAACTTCATCCAGCAGGCCACAGTGGACAAGTACCAGTTACCTGTCACCCCGCTGCAGACACCGCTTGTGATAGCCTCTGTGGATGGGGAACCCCTCTTTAACCCCGTCCTGTTCGTCACTAAACCTGTGAAACTGCGTATCGGTGCGCTACACACCGAAGAAATCGCCTTCTATGTCCTGCCACGCATGTCTCATCCACTTCTGCTGGGTTTACCCTGGTTACGGGTACATGAACCTACAGTCAGCTGGCGTACTGGAGAAATCATCCGCTGGGGCCCGTCTTGTCATGAGAACTGCCTCAAGTCAGTCCAGCCCGTCCGTCTTCCTCTGGCCCCGGACTCCTTACCTGGTCTTCCTCCAGCCTATTGGTCCTTCGCAGATGTGTTTGATAAAAAGGAGTCGGAGGTATTGCCTCCACATCGACCCTATGACTGTGCCATTGACCTTCTGCCGGGAACCACACCCCCTCGGGGACGGATATACCCTTTGTCCCCTGCTGAGACCCGAGCCATGTCTGACTACATCACCGAGAACCTGGTACGGGGGTTTATTCGAAGGTCCTCGCCCCCGGCTGGTGCGGGCTTCTTCTTCGTCAAGAAAAAAGAAGGCGACCTACGGCCCTGTATCAATTACCGGGGACTGAACCAGATCACCGTGAAAAACAAATACCCCCTGCCTCTCATCCCTGAACTCTTCGATCGGCTTCGGGGAGCCCGTATATTCACCAAATTGGATCTCCGTGGGGCCTACAACCTGGTTCGCATACGCTCCGGGGACGAGTGGGAGACCGCCTTCAACACCCGGGACGGGCCCTATGAATATTGCGTGATGCCCTTCGGCCTTTGCAATGCTCAGGCAGTCTTCCAGGAGCTGGTGAACGACGTGTTCAAGGACCTCCTCTATGTCTGTGTAGTCGTATACCTGGACGACATTTTAATCTACTCCCCAGACCTACGTACCCACAGAGAGCACGTGCAGATCGTGCTACAGAGGCTGAGGAAGAATCGCTTATACGCCAAACACGAGAAGTGTGTGTTCGAACAATCATCCCTTCCCTTTTTGGGCTATGTAATATCGGACACCGGACTGCAGATGGATCCCGGGAAGGTCTCTGCTATCCTCGACTGGCCTCCTCCTTTGGGACTAAAAGCCATCCAATGTTTCCTCGGTTTTGCTAACTACTATCGCCAGTTCGTCCCTCACTTCTCGACCGTAACTGCTCCGCTTTCGCCCTGACCAAGAAGGGGGCCAATCCGAAGGCTTGGACACCCGAGGCCGAAGCCGCCTTCTGCTCTCTGAAGCGGTCCTTTGCTTCTTCTCCCGTCCTTCACCGTCCTGAGTTGAACCGCCAATTCACCCTGGAGGTTGACGCCTCCTCTGCAGGGGCAGGAGCCGTACTTATGCAGAAGTCCGCCACCGGGAATATGGTCACCTGCGGCTTCTTCTCCAAGATCTTCTCAGCCCCAGAACGCAATTATACCATTGGTGATCGAGAGCTCCTGGCCGTTAAGATGGCGTTGGAGGAATGGCGATATCTCTTGGAGGGAGCGGTTTACCCGGTGATCATCTATACTGACCACAAAAACCTGGAGTATATACGCTCCGCTCAAAGGCTGAATCCGCGCCAAACACGTTGGTCTCTCTTTTTCGTCAGGTTTGACTTTCAGTTACACTACCGGCCCGTGGACAAGAACGTACGGGCGGATGCCCTGTCTCGGTCCTTCGTTCCGGTAGACCAAGAGGAGGAGCCAAACCAGCCCATCATCTGTCCTAGCAAGGTCATCCCGGTTGCTCCCGTCTCTCTGGCACAGATCCCTCCTGGGAAGACTTACGTCACGGAGACTGACCGACTCAAGGTCCTCCAATGGGGACACTCCTCGAAAGTGGCCGGACACGCCGGCCAGAAGAAAACCTGGGGCATCATCGCCCATCACTATTGGTGGCCGTCTCTTCGTACGGATGTCACCGCCTTCGTCTCTGCATGTTCCTCCTGTGCCCGGAACAAGACGCCTAAGCACCTGCCCTTTGGTCCTCTTCTCCCTCTGCCGACTCCTTCCATTCCATGGCAACACATAGCCATGGACTTTGTCACGGACTTGCCCTTGTCCTCCGGTCATACGGTCATCTGGGTCGTGGTGGACCGGTTCTCGAAAATGGCTCATTTTGTTCCTATGGCTAGATTGCCCTCTGCTCAAGAGCTTGCGGACGCCTTCATACAGCACATCTTCCGGCTGCATGGCTTTCCTGCCCATATCGTGTCCGACAGAGGAACCCAATTCACCTCACGCTTCTGGAGGGCTCTCTGTGAACACCTGGGGGTGTCTCTGGACTTTTCCTCTGCCTACCACCCTCAGTCAAACGGACAAGTGGAACGAGTCAACCAGATCATGACCACCTTCCTTCGTCACTACGTCAACGTCCACCAGGACAACTGGTCCACGCTCCTTCCTTGGGCTGAATTCTCTCATAACCACCAGGTCAGCGAATCCACCTCCAGTTCTCCCTTCCATGTTGTCTATGGTCTCCAGCCTTCTGTGCCGTTACCAGTCTCTCCAGCTTCCGATGTACCCGCAGCAGATGCCCTAGCCAGAGACTTCTCCGCTATATGGGCCTCAGTCAAGACCTCCCTGGGACATGCTGCTGCACGAATGAAGAAACATGCGGACAAGAGACGTCTTGATCCTCCTCGCTTCTCTCCTGGGGACTTGGTCTGGCTTGCCTCCAAGTATGTCCGACTCAAAATTCCATCGTACAAGCTGGGTCCGCGGTACATCGGTCCCTTCAAGGTCCTCAGGAAGATCAATGAGGTATCCTACAAGTTGCAGCTTCCTACCTCCATGCGGATACCCAACTCCTTCCATGTGTCCTTGCTGAAACCTGTTGTCCTCGGTCCCTTCTCCTCTGATGCCTGTCCTCCTCCTCCCATAGCCGATGATGACATCTATGCGGTAAGAGATATCGTGGCCATGAAGACCGTCAGGGGACGGCAGTACTTCCTGGTCGACTGGGCAGGTTATGGTCCCGAGGATAGGTCCTGGGAACCCAGGGAGAACGTGGGTACTCCTCTGATTCGTGCCTTCATGTCCCGGTTGCGGGGAGGGGGGCCTGGGAGGGGGGGTACTGTCACGCTCCCCGGGTCCCGACGTCATTCCTCACTCACCGCTCCGGTCCCCGGGTCCCCTGCCTCCAGCCACACGCCCTCATCGGCACCGCTCCCTGCTCTGGCCTCCGGCACCTGGGCGTCGCGCATGTGCATTAGGGCACGCGCGCGGTCACTGACCTCCTCTTAAAGGCCCTGCACTCCCTAACAGGATATTGCATCAGTCAGGGTCAGGTATATTAGGAGCTTCCTGCCTGGAGGGCGTCGCCTGTTCGTCGAGTTCTGCAAGCTAGAAGTCCAGGTCCCTTGTGCCTTACTCGTGCTAAAACTGTGTATTTTCTGTAGAGCCTGCTCTGCCTCCGTAACCGGTCCCTGAATCCAGTATTGCCAAGAGGTTCTCCGCTGTCCGTCGGCGGGGAATCCAACCACCGTTTCGGCAGCCTGGGCCTTTCTGGTATCTCCGACTTCACCCTGCTGCCTTCCCGTCACACCCAGCTAACCCGGATCCCGCCTGAGTTTCCTAACCGGCACCCGTACTGGACTCCCGTAATTGTCTCCGAGGACTCTGTGGCTCCAAAGACTCCGTTTTACCCTTTCCCTGTGGGACGCTACCCCGGTTCCGCTAGTACTCCGGCTACCGTGTACCTAGGCCCTCTGGTGGGGTGACTGGACAGCCCCTGCATAGGGGTTAGCTCGAGGTTGCTTCACTGGGGGAGTCCAGTTTACAGCCCAGAGGATCCACCATCACCCAGACCTAACAGCAGAGAGCTCCACTCCGACTCAGATGCCAGCAAGGTGGAGGTGGGGTACTGATATGGGCTGGTATCATTAAAAATTAACTTGTGGGACCTTTTCAGGTTGAGGATGGAGTGAATCTCAACTCCCAGACCTACTGCCAGTTTCTGGAAGACAACTTCTTCAAGCAGTGGTACCGGAAGAATTTGTTATCGTTCAAGAAAAACATGATTTTCATGCAGGACAATGCTCCATCACATCCAACTACTCCACAGCGTGGCTGGCCAGTAAAGGTCTAAAAGATGAAAAAATAATGACATGCCCCCTTGTTAAAAAAAAAAAACAAAACAGTTCACATCTCGGAACAGTGTCTGGGAGGCTGTAGTGGCTGCTGCACATAATGTTGATCGTAAACAGATCAAGCAACTGACAGAATCTATGGATTGTAGGATGTTGAGTGTCATCATAAAGAAAGGTGGCTATATTGGTCACTCATTTTTTGGGTTTAGTTTTTGCATGTCAGAAATGTTTATTTCTAAATTTTGTGCAGTTATATTGGTTTACCTGGTAAAAATAAACAAGTGAGATGGAAATATATTTTGTTTTTATTAAGTTGCCTAATAATTCTGCACAGTAAGGCGGGCTTTGCACGTTGTGTGAAGCAGCAGTATGGTGGGAGAATATTCTAAGTGGACAGTACAGGGAAAGAAAAGTGTGAGGGGGCATTATTGGTGGAGAAAAGTGTGAGGGGGCAGTATTGGTGGAGAAAAGTGTGAGGGGACATAGTATAGAGATTGGGTAGTGTTGGGGGGGATAAGCAGTATAGGGAAGGTGGTCATTGTGAGGGCACAGTATGCTAAGTAGGGGGAATGTGAGATGGAGGTGTGGCGCCCTGGACTACCCAGGTCGTCACAGGTAAAACACACACACACCCCCACCCCCAGACAGTTACATCAGTCAGACACAAAACCCTTATTGCCTCCCTCCAGGGACTGATGTCCACTCCAGGTGGGGTGGAGCCAGATGGTTGGCCCCACCCACTGAGGAGTTCACAGTCCTGGAGGCATGGAGAGTAGAGAGTTAGAGTTTGGAGGAAGAAGTGAGAGGAGTCGAGTGTAGGAAGTGAAAGTGACAAGACATGAAACTGCCTGTGTCTGGGTTGGAGCCCAGGCACTGACAGCAAGGTTGGCAGATGGTGGTGGCCATCTGCAGGATAGGTGAATTGACGCAGAACCGTAAGACCGGGGTCAGGCGTTGGCCCGCCGGTACCAAACCGGAGAGCGAAGTGAAGCCAGCACACACAGGCAGGGCCTTCGGACCCCGACCAGGCTTGGAGCCGCCGACAAAGGTCAAATCCAACAGTGACCGGAACTCCAGGGGTTTCCTAACAACCAAAGACCCGTTATAAGGCAACCGTTCGCATCGAGAGGATATACAGCCACCGCCACAGGCTAAAGATCCAAGGTCCTGTGCCTGCGGGGAAAACGGGTTCCTCCGGCACCTATACGCCGGGGGGCAGGCTACCGTTGGGAAGCCATCAGAGCCAAAACAATACACAGGTGCAGGGAAAGACAGCCGCCATCACCTGTGTGGGGAGAGCCACTGCAGCCAGCTGCGGGACCAGTCCATCCAGCCGTTTGGTTTACCAGAGACTTTGTGCATCTGTTGCTGAGTGAGTACACCAGTGCCATCTGGCACCGCGCCGCGCTGTCCCTGCAACCCTGCACCTCACCAACCCTGCCTCCCCGTCTCACCACCGGGCCCCGGGACCACCAACCCCTACCCACGGAGGGGGAAAACAACATCCCAGCTGCTCCCTACCATCGCTCCCGGGATCCCCGCCACCAGCAGCGGTGGTGCCCATCTTCACCACAACCCATGGGTGGCGTCATGGACTAAATCCCCAAACAAACCACCCCCTTTTCACTCACGGGCGAGGAGCGCCGCCCGAGTCCCCGGATCCGGCCCACCGCTCGAGTCACCGAGCAGCAGCAGCAGCGACGGACCCTAGCGTTAGCGAGTGCAGCGCCCCGCCGCCCGCGACAACTTGGCGTCACGAACAGGATTGTGTCGATCTACTTACTAGTAGAAGTGTGCCTTGTGGTCCCCACCGGCTGTGTCCGGCTGGAAAATTTTGAATTTCGCCATCTTAGGCGCGAAGATTTTCCCGCTCGAGCGTCTCCTCCGAGCAGAGGAGGTGCGAAAAGCAAAGCCCCGCTCCCTGAAGAGGAAGTGCTGAGAGAGTACCAAGGGGGGGCGGAAACCAGATGTCTGCGCCCGACGGAGCCGCGGGAGAGGCGGCGGTCGCAGCTGCGGCGGCACCCGCAGATGGAAATGGGCCAGCCCTTGCTCCGGTCGTAAGAGTGGGGGAGGCCGCAGGCCCCGCGGTCACCCAGGTGATGCTGTTCTCCCTGCCCTATGTGCCCGGGGCTACCTGGCTACCGCAGTACGATGGGAAACCTGATGCTTTACAGGTATTCTGGAAAAAGCTTAGCCCGGTCCTCGAGTTGTATCCCTTGATGGACAGGCAACGGGCAGCGGTAGTGCTGGGGCAGCTAACAGGCGCGGCTGAGCAGGAGACGGAGACCTGGACCAACGGGGACCGGGCCTCAGTGGCTACCATTTTTGAAAAACTCCAAACTGCTTTCGAGACCCGCACGGAAGCGGAGCTGCGGGTGCCGTTTTATCAATGCCGGCAGCGGCCTGCAGATAATAAAAGAGACTATGCCTTGCGCCTACAGACAGCCCTCCACACACTGAAGCGGGTGGACACTATTAGTGATGTGGACAGCAATAAGATGCTAGTGGAGCAATTCCTGCAGGGGCTGGGGTCCCCCGAAGACCGAAAGCAACTACGGCTGTGGGCCCTGGAACACCCCATGCGGACTTTGCAGTACTGAAGGAGCGGGCCATTAAGGCCCTACAAGCCCCAGCACCAGGCGCCCCTGAGGTGGCCCCATGGCCAGCTGAGACGGCTCCCATCTTGGTAGCCCCTCCTCTCCCGGCTCCCTCGGCCCCTGCAACACCCGGTGGGATGATGGAAGAGCTGGCTCCTCACAAAGATCCTCACCGCACTCCAGCCTCCGACAAGACCCAAGCCCCCGGGAGGGATTCAGCTCGCCGACAGCCCGGAGGACGTCCCCTGGATGCAGAGGAGAAGGGCCAATGACTCACGGTATGGACCCTCTATTTGTTACAGGTGCAGCAAGCTTGGCCATTACTCCCGGTGATGTCCGTTAAACAGGCAACCCCTGGGGCCAAGGGCCAATCCTCAGGAGTAGAACCCAGTGGCCCACATGGCTGGCGAGACCGGTATGTTGGGGCTCGCCCCATCATCCCTCTGGCAGTGAACGGCGTCCCGCTTATGGCCCTCTTGGACACTGGATCTCAGGTAACTACTATGCCGTTTACGTTGTACCAGCACTATTGGGGGACTGATGAACTCGCCCCCCCGGATGATAGTCTGACCCTTGTTGCGGCCAATGGACTGCCCCTGACCCAAGTAGGGTACAAACAAGTAACCATGACCGTAGGACGGGCCGAACTGCAACACCAAGGGATGATTGTGGTAATGAATGAGCCCAGTGACCATAACCCAAAGGTAGTTCTAGGGACTAACGTGATGGAGCATTGCATGAGTGAGGTGCTGAGCCTGTTGCAGCAGTTGGCCGCCACCGCAGGAGGAGGCCGACAGAGAGCTGTGCAGCGTGAGATCCGGGCCTTACTGTATCGGCAGCAAGGGAGTTCGACAGGTGGAGAGATTGGAGGAGTGAGGGTGATGGATGAGGCCCCCTTGGTAGTGCCACCCAGAAGTGAGATGATGATTTGGTGTAGGCAACCGTAGGTCCACAAGGATGCCACTACCCGGCGATGGTGGAGCCCACGCCCTCTGAGCATTGGGCCACAGTAATGGCAGCTAGAGGGGTGGTAGACGTCAAGAAAGGGAGAGTGCCTGTGAGGGTGTTGAATTGTGGAGAGGAAGAAGTCAGGCTTCCTCGTTTTGATACCCTTGCTAAGCTGCTTACCCTAGATCCTCACACCATCCAAGAAGCCATTCCCCCGGCCTCAGCGCCCCCTGCCAATGGCCATACACCCCCCGAGCAGTTAGAGGAGTGGTGCCAGGAGTTACATGTAGGCACTGACGTCCCCCCCCGCACATCATAGGGAAGGGGTATACCAGGTGGTACAGGAGTATGAGCAGGTTTTCAGCAAAAACTCACTAGATTTTGGGAGGATTAAAGGGGTCCAACACCAAATCCCTACAGGCATGCATCCACCCATTAAAGAAAGGTATAGACCCATCCCGCCATCACACTACCAATGCGCCAAAGACATGTTGAGGAACATGAAGGAGGCAGGGGTCATTCGGGATAGTTGTAGTCCCTGGGCAGCCCCACTGGTGCTGGTAAAGAAGAAGGATGGCACCATGAGAATGTGTGTGGATTACCGGAAGATCAACCAGATAACGCATAAAGATGCCTATCCTCTGCCCTGTATTGAAGAGTCGCTAGCCGCGCTGAGAACTGCTAACTTCTTCTCTACCCTTGACCTCACTAGTGGGTACTGGCAGGTGGCAGTTGCGCCGGAGGACTGTGAGAAGACGGCCTTCGCTACACCTATGGGACTCTGTGAGTTCAACAGCATGCCGTTTGGGCTGTGCAACGCCCCCGGGACCTTCCAACGGCTTATGGAGTGTTGCCTGAGACATCTGAATTTTGAAACGGTCCTGCTGTACCTGGATGATGTGATTTTATACTCCCAGACGTACGAGGCCCACCTGAAGCACCTGGCTGAAGTGTTCGCGTCCCTTGCCAAGTATGGGATGAAACTGAAGCCCTCTAAGTGCCACCTACTGAAGCCCAGGGTGCAGTACCTCCGACATGTGGTGGGCGCTGAAGGCGTCACCCCCGACCCCGAAAAGATCACTGCCATTCAGGACTGGCCGAGGCCGACCACGATGAGAGAGGTGAGACAGTTCCTGGGCCTGGTGGGCTACTATCGCCGCTTCATTAAGGGATACACGAAGATGGCTGCACCTATGCAAGACCTCCTCGTGGGACAGACCAAAGGCGGCAGAGCCCCAGGATCCCCATTGGTGTGGGAAGAGAAGCATGAAGAATCCTTCCGCCAGCTGAAGACGGCCCTGACCGGGGAAGAAATCCTGGCGTACCCCGACTGCAGCCTCCCATTCATCCTCTACACCGATGCCAGTAATGTGGGCTTGGGAGCAGTCCTGTCCAAGGTCCAGTACGGGAGAAAAAAGGTGATCACCTACGCCAGCAGAAAACTCCGGCCCACAGAAAGGAACTCTGAGAACTACAGCTCCTTCGAGCTTGAGTTTCTAGCCCTGGTGTGGGCCATTACCAAGGGGTTCCACCATTACCTCGCAGTAGCAAAGTTCACTGCCTATACGGACAATAATCCATTAACCCATCTGGACACGGCCAAGCTGGGCGCATTGGAGCAGCGGCGGGTGGCCAGGCTGTCTAACTATGACTTCACTATCAAGTACCGAGCCGGCCGCAAAAACACCAACGCGGACGCGCTATCCCGGATGCCCCATCTGCCGGATGAGGGGCCGGAAGACGATGACCTCGAAGAAATCGAGTTTCCTGCGTTCCACCGGCCACGAGTCGAGAAGCTGCATGTCCAGCAGCAACAGGTGAGCTTGGACCCGCTACCCAGTCAGGGATGGCAAGAAGCCCAAGACCAAGCGCCTGCCGTCCAATTGGTCACAACCATGATTGAACAAGGCTCTGCTGGAATGGACCCTGCCGTTCCTCCCGAGGCCCAACGGCTGTGGAAAGAACGAGCCCGGCTGCACGTGTGCCAGGGGAAACTGTATCGGGAACTGATCAACCCGAAGACTCATGAGAAGGTTCGCCAGCTGGTGGTTCCTCAGGCTAACGTGCTCACAGTTCTACAAGCTTACCATGACGGTGCCGGGCACTTTGGGTGGAAGAAGCTAGAGATGCTGCTGAGAGAGCGGTTCTATTGGAGTGGGATGCGGGAGTCTTTAGAGGCCTGGTGTCGAGAGTGTGGTCCCTGTGCACTGAGAAGAAGGGACAAAGCCAGCCAGAAGGCCCCTCTATGACCAATCATTCATTACCCATGAACCGCTGGAGTTGGTCGCTGTAAAATGATTGAAATTAATACATCAAGTTATCAAATATTTCATAGTAAGACATATACGTTCATAGTTCTGTTTATGTTGGAGGGCATAGGTTATTAATAAAGTTTATAAGAGATAAATATGCCCATATTGAATATACTTGTGCTGAGCATGGAGGGATATATTTGAATCCTTCCCGAAGCTTTCCGAAGTTTCCAGAAGGTTACGTAATATGGAACTATATTCAACTGTGTTACACTAGAATGCCCTATATGGTTTGAACAGCTGGTATATAATACACGATGGAGGGGGCTACGGGGCGCTCTCCACACTGCCTGCTGTGAGAAGACTCCAGTGCTGCAAGATATGACACGCTGAGATGACATCCCCTGCATTGCCGTTCAGGAGCCAAAGAGAGATGGGTAAAGACTTCCCATTGTTCAGTATGGACTAAATGAACTCTTTTTACATAAGCTATCAAAGTATATTATTTTTTTTTCCTTTCTGTAACTGAACCTTGGCAACCATTTTTAAATAGATAAAATACATTTATTTTTTACATTTTTGAGGTCTTTTCATTCATGCGCCTTTACGTATTTGAAGAAAAATATATTTAAGAGTATATTTTTTAACATTTGGTGAGCCACCCATTCGTAATTTTTTACGTTTTTGTTGTTCCTTCACTTTGCATAAGGGGGGTCGAAGTTATCAAAGTCATAAGTATTTTAAATATCTCCTGCAAAGGATCAGGAATCGACAATTTATAAAAAATCACGCAGAACCTAGGAAATACGTATGAGTCAAGTTGCATGAATGTTTTTTTTAATGAACTTTAAAGTTTTTACAAAGCCACAGAAGTTAACTTTTGACGTATTTTTGAGTAAGAAAGATAAAGTCAGTCCATAAGAAGTATTGGACCTGCTGAGTAAGGTGAATCAAGTCTTAGAGGATCATCCATCAGATCATCTGATCATTTCAGGTAAGAAAATGGATTTTATCTCTTCATATGCCAAGCAAAGTAAACTTCAGTTCACTTATTCAGATATTTCTAATGTAGAGGAGCTTTGGTTACGCTTTTATGAGGAGTGTGAACTTGAGAATTCACGTATAGAATGTGCAAGGTCTTTTAATAGAGAGAAACAGAAAATCAGAAATGTCTGTCATTTAGTCTATGATTTTCACAGGTTAATCGTAGAAAAGTGTAAAAATGGTGGAAATAGACAACCTGAATTGTCAGGAGAGTTAGTGACAGAGAAATCCAAAGACTGCTTAGAACTTGGAATGTCAGTCAGTGATATTGTGAATTCTGACTGTAATGTTGTAAATGATCAGTCAGAAAATGACGTAGTGAAGCCAGAAGGGGGAGGAGCCAGAATGGGACACAGGCAGAAAGCCGTCAGAGAAGGACAAGTGGAGAGAGAAAATGGCGACAATCAGTTTCTAAAAATAGAACAGGCTAAGTTAGGGATTACACTTAGAAAAAAATTATTGGACATATGCAAATTAATTCCCGCATATAATCCTAAAATACATGTTTGCAGAAACTCAGAGATATTTGAAAGTTCCATCGAGAAATTTAATTTAACCAATAGTGAGACGAATCAGTTATTCCGTATGTGGTTACCTCAGCATTTCTTTAGACAATTGGCATTAAAAAAGTCTTCTGACAATGAGACATTTGATTGTTCAAATGATAACGATATCATAAGGCTGAAATATCTCATCTTCTGTGCAAGGAATGAATCTGATCCAAACTATGAGATGTTGAAGGAATTACAAATTGAACAGAATGAGAGTACGTTCTCATTTATGTCCGTTTTTGAACGTTTGTATAGGGCGGTTATTCCAAATGTCGGATTGGATGGAATGATACGTTTATTCATCAAGAAATTTAATTTCCTTGACAATGCAGCCTGTGCGGTGGCATTAAATAAAAAGTCCCTATTCGAATGTACGACATTTATCAATTTTGTTAGAAGTCGCCAAAGTCAATCAAGACAGAAATTAATTAATTCTGAAAAACCAACACGGAAAAGGGAGAGTTTCCGTGAAAAACCAACAGTGTCTCCCAGATCCAGATATTTCTGTGACAGGGTATATGCAATTCGGAGGAAGATGCATACGTGTTACAAACCATACAATCCACCCCAATTTTTATCATCTAAAAGTCTTTTTTCACAGGAAAAACCCCTGTCACCAGTGACGGGATCGATCACTGGGATTGAGGATCCCAGACAAATGATGAGTAAAAGCTTTGAAAGACAGAAACAGGTGTCTTGTGCAGACTCTTTCCCTGGATTAGGGTTTGATAGCCAGCGACAGTTGGGTGGTTTTTCAGAGAAAGATATTTTTTCTCAGTTAAGGACAAAAATTGAGTTACAAAATAATTTCAATTCCAATTTTCTGGAAATTACTGTAATAAACCGAATCTTGCAAAAATTGAGGTTTGGTTTTTAGCTGGATAAAAGGGGATTTCTGGATAAATTAATTTTGCTGTTTGATAATCATAATTTTTCATATACAGTGAATATATATATATATATATGTATATATATATATATATATATATATATATACAGTGCCTACAAGTAGTATTCAACCCCCTGCAGATTTAGCAGGTTTACACATTCGCAATTAACTTGGCATTGTGACATTTGGACTGTAGATCAGCCTGGAAGTGTGAAATGCACTGCAGCAAAAAAGAATGTTATTTCTTTTTTTATTTTATTTTTTAATTGTGAAAAGTTTATTCAGAGGGTCATTTATTATTCAACCCCTCAAACCACAAGAATTGTGTTTGGTTCCCCTAAAGTATTAAGAAGTATTTCAGGCACAAAGAGCAATGAGCTTCACATGTTTGGATTAATTATCTCTTTTTCCAGCCTTTTCTGACTAATTAAGACCCTCCCCAAGCTGGTGAACAGCACTCATACTTGGTCAACATGGGAAAGACAAAGGAGCATTCCAAGGCCATCAGAGACAAGATTGTGGAGGGTCACAAGGCTGGTAAGGGGTACAAAACCCTTTCCAAGGAGTTGGGCCTACCTGTCTCCACTGTTGGGAGCATCATCCGGAAGTGGAAGGCTTATGGAACTACTGTTAGCCTTCCACGGCCTGGACAGCCTTTGGAAGTTTCCACCCGTGCCGAGGCCAGGCTTGTCCAAAGAGTCAAGGCTAACCCAAGGACAACAAGGAAGGAGCTCCGGGAAGATCTCATGGCAGTGGGGACATTGGTTTCAGTCAATATCATAAGTAACGTACTCCACCGCAATGGTCTCCGTTCCAGACGAGTCCGTAAGGTACCTTTACTTTCAAAGCGTCATGTCAAGGCTCGTCTACAGTTTGCTCATGATCACTTGGAGGACTCTGAGACAGACTGGTTCAAGGTTCTCTGGTCTGATGAAACCAAGATCGAGCTCTTTGGTACCAACCACACACGTGACGTTTGGAGACTGGATGGCACTGCATATGACCCCAAGAATACCATCCCTACAGTCAAGCATGGTGGTGGCAGCATCATGCTGTGGGGCTGTTTCTCAGCCAAGGGGCCTGGCCATCTGGTCCGCATCCATGGGAAGATGGATAGCACTGCCTACCTGGAGATTTTGGCCAAGAACCTCCGCTCCTCCATCAAGGATCTTAAGATGGGTCGTCATTTCATCTTTCAACAAGACAACGACCCAAAGCACACAGCCAAGAAAACCAAGGCCTGGTTCAAGATTGAAAAAATCAAGGTGTTGCAGTGGCCTAGTCAGTCTCCTGACCTTAACCCAATTGAAAACTTATGGAAGGAGCCAAGATTAAAGTCCACATGAGACACCCAAAGAACCTAGATAACTTGGAGAAGATCTGCATGGAGGAGTGGGCCAAGATAACTCCAGAGACCTGTGCCGGCCTGATCAGGTCTTATAAAAGACGATTATTAGCTGTAATTGCAAACAAGGGTTATTCCACAAAATATTAAACCTAGGGGTTGAATAATAATTGACCCCCACTTTTATGTTGAAAATTTATTAAAATTTAACTGAGCAACATAACTTGTTGGTTTGTAAGATTTATGCATCTGTTAATAAATCCTGCTCTTGTTTGAAGTTTGCAGGCTCTAACTTATTTGCATCTTATCAAACCTGCTAAATCTGCAGGGGGTTGAATACTACTTGTAGGCACTGTATATATATATTAAAGGTAGTGATAGTAAATCAAGGTCATATTTTCATTTAGTTAAATGATAGTTTAATGTTATAAATTAATAATTTGATCTCTGTATATGAATAATAATATTTAAAATAAAATAATAAGAGAAAGTAACGGATTTTAAGTGTTTCATTTTTATCATAAATATGATAATAATTTTATTCTTTTATTTCCCTCAGAATTTATCAGTAAAACAGATTGATGAAGTATTAACTTTTTATTTTTACATATGTTCTTGTCCTCAATCAGGTAACATATATTTTCTTGTGTAAGGTTAATTCGCGAAAGCATGATTGGATAATAATTATTATTTTCTCAGGTACCAATGGTCAGAGAAGTATACTTGAACGTTTTTTTTTATGAATATATATATATCTCCTTTAGAGTTATTAGAAATGTAATCTGAGCTTTGGAAGTGTAGTAAAACTGCTTGCTGTTTTGGAATGGTGTTCCTTGCACGTAACCAGAGCATGACTTGGTACTAAAGCTAAAAATAAATGTTTGTTCCATGGTCATATGTACAGTCTGTAATTCATTGGAATTTGTTTTTTTCGAGAAGTACTTCAAATTAGTAACATAATCTTTGAAATGCGCATAGAATAATTGGGAATACAGGGATTTGTGTCCGTCAATGTTTTTATGTGAAAGTATATGTTACAGTCTTGTGTGCATAGATGTGTCTATGAATGATTGATTGTTTGAGCAGCTGCAAATGCTCAGTCAGAGTACTTGGATCCAGGAAAAAAAAAAAAAAAGGGAATTTTGGTTTTAACTTCGAGGTTATATTATATTATATTATATTATATTATATGTATGTATACTTTTAGATAATAAGTTATAGTACATAAGTATAAATGAAGGAATTTATACCGAATATATATATATATATATATTATTCTTAGACATATTTCTTTAGTATAGAGATATTAGGATTTTTTATTAAGGGTTTATTCTGAATAGTTACATTCTAGAATAAGGTTATAACGTTTTGATTTTTTTTATGTCTTTTGTGTTAGTCACTTTTTTTATTGGTACATAGATTGGAAATCATTTTTCTTTTCAAATATGGAAGTGATATTTATAAATGGTCTTGAAGATTTACAACACAGATTTGAATTAATTTAATCTAAACATATTAATTTTTATAATATCATATTTCATGATATTGAAAGGGAGAGGTTTGGTCTCAATCACACACATTTATATTTGATAAATATATGTGTTTACAGGATATTTTAATAATTAATATTTCAAGTACAAAGGAAGAATTGGGAATAAAAAAATATATTTGAAGTATATCATAATGCATTTATATAATAAGAGAAGTGTATTATTTGCAAGGTTACATGACTTAATTATTTTTATTGGTTATTGATAGGTTTGGTAATTTTATAAGATACTGGTAATATTAAGGTTATCTGGTAACATTAAGGTTATGTATTATTAAAGACATAGGTGTTATATACATAGAAGGCCTTATTTTTATTTCAAGTTTTATTTTTATTCCGATTTTCATTTTTCTTTTATTCCTATTTTTTATATTAATTATTTTAATATTCACATTTTTAAATTAAAATCTTAATTCTACAATTTTATTTTTTTCTTCAGATTTTAAATATCTCAATTGAGAAAACACTTCAATATTTAGTTCAGTAATATCTAATATAAGAATATTACTTTATTAAATATGAATCATTTTAAAAGGGAAAAGTTCCACTTTTTTTGCAAGAAAAGATACTTCCTTCATCATATATACAATTGTTTACTTTCTGGTAATACATTATTTTTATATTAGTATGTTAACACAATAAGGATGAAGTATTACTTATAGTTACACATTTCCTTATAGTAGGTTATTTAATAAATAATAGACAAATCAAATAAATTAAATTAGAGTAATAAAGATGGAAGATTAAGGTACATCTAGGTTTACCTTCCTATATTTACAAATAATATATATTATATTTTTAATCAATAATAATTTATAGTGGGTATTGTTGTGTTTTGATGGTATCATCCAGTCTTTTCTAAAAGGTTATTTGCTTTGGTTTATAATTTACAAATGATCTAACTAATAAGCCACATTGTTGCCTTTCATATTTATAATATGATACATGTTATAGGTACACATTATATTGTTTCATATTTTATATTATATTTTGGTTACATTCAACACATTGCCACCTATGGGTTTGGAAGGGTAATGCACCAATGACAAAAAAGGTCATTACAAGAAAATACTATTGTCTATACCATTATGCAGTATTTTATCATTCTGAGTATCAATTACATTAATACTTCTACGATAATAATAATGACATGGTATTATAGTATTAGAGTTATGATACGCTGTGACATTTATTAGTGATAGTTATTGCCATATTTGGTATTTAGGTAGGGAATGAAGTCTTCAATCAAGATTATAGAAGAGAAAACGACTTTATATTTTTCCTAAAGTTAAAAGGGATTCTGCAAAAAGGTCCACAAGGTAACGTCTCAAATAAGACTGTGTAACATACAAAATACACTTACCGTGCTTGCATCTCAGAAACACAATAGTCCTATGGTTCCAAGATGGACAATGACACATGGTCTGTGCATTAAGACCTCCCTAAAGTTACTAAGAAAAGCAATGACGTGTTAAAGTTAACCCCTGTCGTGCTGACCAAGAACGTCTTAACATCTGTTCCTGGGTTATTTGACAACAGGCAGCATGAAAGGTGACTAGTGTAAATAACACTGCACAGACATCTAAGACTTTTGCTATTCATCTACACTCATGAACTGTGGTTTATCAACATTGGCTATGGATTTTGCAATAAAAATAAAGTTTATGGACTTTGATCTAACAATGATAAACGCAATATGGGACTGTATGAATTGGTAACCATTCATTTTTATCAAAGGATTTATTTCTAAGAGACTGTGTTTATGCCGGATTACATCGGAGATAAGAAGACATCAACTCAGAGGACATCATATGGTGACCGGATTTGGTTTTTGCATTTCTTTTTAGGTCTAGCGAAGTATAGTTATATACATTTTTATATGATTGATCAGTCACAGCCTGTCATAACATGAATCCACATTATTATATTATTGAACTTACATGAATAATGCAAATTAATTATTCTTCATCATTATTATTGATATTAATCCGCTATTGACAAATAAGGAAAGAAGATTTGTTATTTTAATGATGTATTAATTAATTTTCGGGGTTGCTCCACCCACTTCAAGGGGGAATTGTAAAATGATTGAAATTAATACATCAAGTTATCAAATATTTCATAGTAAGACATATACGTTCATAGTTCTGTTTATGTTGGAGGGCATAGGTTATTAATAAAGTTTATAAGGGATAAATATGCCCATATTGAATATACTTGTGCTGAGCATGGAGGGATATATTTGAATCCTTCCCGAAGCTTTCCGAAGTTTCCGAAGGTTACGTAATATGGAACTATATTCAACTGTGTTACACTAGAATGCCCTATATGGTTTGAACAGCTGGTATATAATACACGATGGAGGGGGCTACGGGGCGCTCTCCACACTGCCTGCTGTGAGAAGACTCCAGTGCTGCAAGATATGACACGCTGAGATGACATCCCCTGCATTGCCGTTCAGGAGCCAAAGAGAGATGGGTAAAGACTTCCCATTGTTCAGTATGGACTAAATGAACTCTTTTTACATAAGCTATCAAAGTATATTATTTTTTTTTCCTTTCTGTAACTGAACCTTGGCAACCATTTTTAAATAGATAAAATACATTTATTTTTTACATTTTTGAGGTCTTTTCATTCATGCGCCTTTACGTATTTGAAGAAAAATATATTTAAGAGTATATTTTTTAACAGTCGCCCTGGACCACGTCAAGCTCACCCCTAGCCGAAGTGGGTACACCTACACCCTGACCATCGTAGATCACTATGCAAGATTCATGGTGGTTGTCCCAGTCAAAGATCTGACCGGCCGTACCGCAGCGAGAGCATTCCAGGCCTACTTTTGCCGACCGCACGGGTAACCGGAGAGGGTGCTTACCGATCAGGGCGCGGCTTTCGAAGCGGAGGTGTTTCAAGAGTTCTGCCAGTTATACGGCTGCAAGAAGATTCGGACCATGCCATACCATGCCCAGACTAATGGAATGTGTGAGAAGATGAACCATCTGGTCCTGGATCTCCTTAAGACGCTACCACTAGATGAGCGGAACCTGTGGCCAGAAAAGCTGCCTGACCTGGTAGACATGTACCATAACATTCCCTGTAGCTCTACCAAATGCACACCAGCGTATCTGATGAGAGCCCGACCAGGCCAGTTGCCGGTAGACCTGGAAATGGACTTGAAAGTTCCAGAGGTCCTTCCTTCGACTGCTGACTGGGACACCCGGCGGACAGCGCAGTACCGACAGGTCCAGGAGTACGTGGAAAAGAACCTGTGTCGGAGCCGAGAACAGCAAGAACAGTGCTTCAACAGGCGGGCTCCAGCTGGTCACTTTAAGCCTGGGGATGTAGTGCTAAAACGGAAAAGAAGAACCCATAAGCTTGATGACCAGTGGGAGAAAACCCCGTATGTCATACAACCCACTAAATGGGAGAATGAGAAGGCCTACCAGATTAGTCGTGACCAGGGGAAGACTTCGGCCACAGTTTCCAGGGACCACCTGAAGAGGTTCCCACCTCCATTGAGGGTGGCAGCTGAAGTTCCGGCCCCCAAACCAATCGGGGAGAAAGAAAAAGAGGTGATCCACACAGTGATGGGTGATTTCCCAGCGGACTGGCCTACGCAGAACGGCGCGGTGATTATTCCGGTGATAATGATCCCACAACCCGTGGAGGAAAAGGAGACGGAAGTAACCACCAATGAACCAGTGCCAAGGGCTGCACCTGTACCAAGTCCCCCTAGGTCTCCGCCTGCCCCACACGATATACGGGAAGAGGAACCGGTTGTTTCCTCTGTCCCCTTACTTGTTACTACTGACATTGGGCCCCGAAGGTGCACACGCTCCAACCTAGGTAGTCCCCCGCTTAGGTATAGGGAAACTGACATTTAGGGGTGCAACCTGTTGATTGTGTAAATATGTGAGTGAATGAAAATTAATCAATCCGAAAAATCACCAGATTACCGTCCGAGAAGAGAACCGTCCCCGTTGGGACTGAAGTTGTCCCTGTTGTACAGTTAACCCCCCAAACCCACATGAGAAACTACTCATGGACACGGCGGAGAACTTGCAGGCCACCCACGAACTTGTGGGCTTGTAAATAATGTTGTGGGATGGATACCGTTGCCGCCTCCGGAGAGGCAGATTTGGAGGATGGGCCTGGAGGGAAGTGATGGCCCAGGCCCGCCACTACCGTAACCGGTGGCGATCCTCCGGGGGTCAGGGGTCCCCCTTGGACGTGGGGTCCCCTGAAGTGACAGTCGGGTGCGAGTTACTGTACCCGTTCCCGCTCGGGAAGCCTGAACCTGGACTTTGGTAAAGGGGTGCTGCCCATTTCTTAGAGGCAGCATCAAGGCTAGGTTGCTTGAGTGGGAGAGCTAAAGACATCCATCCGTCCGTTATTAAAAGAGTTTATATGTGTGTTGTAACGTTAAAGATGACCTTAAGTATGCTTATGTTTAATGTTTTACCATTTACATGTTATTTATCTTTTGCAGTTTGAAAAAAAATCAATAAAACCGGTGATGGACGGGAAGCCCTGCATTTTACCAAGGGGGAATGTGGCGCCCTGGACTACCCAGGTCATCACAGGTAAAACACACACACACCCCCACCCCCAGACAGTTACATCAGTCAGACACAAAATCCTTGTTGCCTCCCTCCAGGGGCTGATGTCCACACCAGGTGGAGTGGAGCCAGGCGGTTGGCCCCACCCACTGAGGAGTTCATGGTCCAGGAGGTGGGAGAAGGAACTCAGATCAGTTAGGGAAGTGCAAGAGTGAGGAGTGAAGTAGTAGTGAAGGAGCAAACTGAACATGTCCGGGTGCGTGGCCCGGGCACTGAGAGCAAGGTTGGCAGACGGTGTTGGCCGGGCTTGCGGACCCCGACAAGGCTTGGAGTCGCCGTTAAAGGTCAAATCCGTCAGTGACCGGAACCCCAGGGGTTTCCTAGCAGCCAAGACCCGATAGAAGGCAACCGTCCGACCAATAGAAGGAAATACAGCTACCGTTCCAAGGGCCAGAGCCTGCGGGCAAAAGTGCTCCACCGGCACATATCTACGCTGGGGAGAGGGTTACCGGTGGGAAGCCATCGGGACCGAACATACACAAAGGTGCAGGGAAAGGCAGCCACCACCAACCGTCCGGGAGAAGCCACAGCAGCCGGCTGCGGGATCCGTCCATCCAGCCGTTTAGTTTACCAGAGACTTTGCGTACATTTGTGGCTGAGTGAGTACAACCGTGCCATCCGTCACCGCGCTGCGCAGTCCAGGCGACCCTGCACCTTGCCAACCCTGTCTCCCCGTCACCTCACCGGGCCCCGGGACCACAAACCCCTACCCACGGAGGGGGAAAACAACATCCCAGCTGCTCCCTACCATTGCTCCCGGGATCCCCGTCACCAGCAGCGGTGGTGCCCAACCTCACCACAACCCGTGGGTGGCGTCACGGACCAAATCCCCAAACCAAACTACCCCCCTTTCACTCACGGGTGAGGAACACCGCTCGAGTCCCCGGATCCGGGCCCACCGCTCGAGCCACCGAGCAGCGGCAGCAGCAGCGCCGGACCCGAGCGTTAGCGAGCGCAGCGCCCCGCCGCCCGCGACACAAGCGCACTACCCTATTTCCCACGGTTTGAACTTTCATTACCCTCACTGTGCTGTACCTGCTCCGTGCACATGCGCACTCCCCTTGTTCCCACAGTCTGAACTCTCTTCACCCCTACTGTTTCGAAACCCGCTCCTTTTCCCTCACCCATGCGCTCTCCCTCTCCCTAATCCCTGCTAAATTCACCACTGGTTTTGCTTTCCAGGAATTCCCTCTGCACTCTTTTTACCTTATCCCCAGCGAATGGAACTCCATATCACATCCAAAAGACAGTGTGGCACTTCACTGTGTTTTAACACATTGTTCCATTAACCCCCCCCTCCCTTTTTAATAAAATCACCCTAATGTGTAGCGTCACTGCACTGCACACGTTCGCACATAATGGTTTCTTGATATTCCACATTCATAAACATCTTCATTCATATTCATAGGTATATAACAACTTTTTCTAGATCTTCCCACCCCCATATAGTATTTTGCCCTTGGGCTTTCAGCAACAAAAAGAGATGATTTCTTTTTTCCTGAAGAAGGAGACGGGCAATGTCTCTGAAACGCATAGGATTGTGAAATAAAAAAGAATTTTTTATTATACTGGCATCAGTGGTTTTTAGCGCGGCATAAACCCGCTTTCCTCTGTGATCTATACTAAACCAGCGCCATTATAATGGCATTGGCGGTAAACACTTACTTACAAGTAAATACCAGAAGTCCCGTGACGTGATCACGTGACTTCCGGTGGTTGTCATGGTAGCACAGGGTCATGTGATGACTCTTGTAGCTCACATGACTTATTTTCAGTTTCATCCAGCCGAAAGCTGGGTGAGACAGAAAATGAGTATATCTGCTGTTAATAGCTCTGTTGCTGTGATCAGCAGATATGGCAGAGCGATCAGACAGCTGATCCATATAGTCTCCCAGGGGGACTAGTAAAATAAAAAATAAAAAAGTAAAAAAAAAGTTTTAAAAAATAAAAAAAGCAAAAAAAAACAAAAAAAAAACTTCAAGTACAATTCCCCCTCTTTCGCCCCATTGAAAAATTAAAGGGTTAAAAAAATAAAAAAATATACACATATTTGGTATCACCGCATTCAGAAATGCCCAATCTCTCAAAATATGAAATAATTTAATCTGATCAGTAAACGGCGTAGTGGCAAAAAAATTCCAAACGCCAAAATTACGTTTTTTGGTCGCTACAAGTTTTGCGCAAATGCAATAACAGGCGATCAAAACGTAGCATCTGGCAAAAATAGTATCATTAAAAACTTCAGCCTGAGACACAAAAAATAAGCTGTCACTGAGCCATAGATACTGAAAAATCAGACCGCTACGGGTCATGGAATATAGCGTAAAATGTGCGCCCTTTTTTTGGACAAACTTCTGATTTTTTTAACCCCTTAGATAAAAGTAAACCTATACATGTTTGAAGTCTACGAACTCACACCGACCTCAGGCATCATACCCACACATCAGTTTTACCATATAGTGAACACAGTGTATAAATATCTCAAAAACAATAGTGCTATCACACTTTTTTTGCAATTTTTCCGCATTTGAATTTTTTTTGCCGTTTTCCAGTACACTATTTGGTAAAACTTATGGTTTCATTTAAAAGTACAGCTCATTTCGCAAAAAAATGAGCCCTCACATGAACATATTGACTGAAAAATAAAAAAAGTTACATGTCTCGGAAGAAGAATGGCGAAAAAAAAATGGAAGGGAAACAATCGGCCGGTTGTGAAGGAGTTAAAGGGGTTGTCCAAGTTTGTGATGAAAGTTTCTGTGATTTCAAACTTCTGAATCCTCAGTGTGCACACTGCACACTGTCAGGACTCTCAGATGCCAGCAGTGAGAGCTTGAATGCACGTAACCACAAGTATAATCACATTTCACTTATATTGAGTAAGGCTGCACACATCTAATTTGAATGTGGCCGGAAGTAGGCAAATCGCATACTTGCAGTTCCGTGACTACTTGCTCATGGCACGGGAAAATCATGACAGCATGCAGTCCGCAAGCTGTGAGAATTCAGAAGTCTGCAGTCTTATAGAATAACAACAAATTTTCATTGTGTACCTGGACAACCCCTTTAATAATAAAATTAAGCCCCGTAGCATGCCCAATCCTAACAACTTGTAATATATTCAATGTAAGGATTCAACTCTGCTTGCGAATTCCAGAAGTGGTCACATGATCACATGCAGGTCATTTTCATACTTCCAGTCACAATTAGCTTTTCTTCCTGCTTCTCTTTATAGGCTGTGTGGCGCCCTGGACAAGCCAGGATGTCACAGGGACTGCATCAACACACCCCACACCCCGGTTAGGAGAATCTGAGTCAGACACAAATCCTTGTTGCCTCCCTCCAGGGGCTGATGTCCACACCAGGTGGGGTGGAGCCAGGCGGTTGGCCCCACCCACTGAGGAGTTCACAGTCCTGGAGGCGGGAAAGGAAGTTAGTTCTGGGAGGCACAGTGGAAAGTGGAGAAGTGAAGTGGTGGTAGAGGAGCTGAAGGAGACTGACCGTGTCCGGGTACGTGGCCCGGGCACCGAGAGCAAGGTTGGCAGATGGTGGTGACCGTCTGCAGGAGAGGCCAATTGACGCACAACCGTAAGGACCGGGGACGGGCGGTGGCCCGCCAGTACCAGACCGGGGAGCGAAGAGAAGCCAGCACCATTCGGCAGGGCCTACGGACCCAGACCAGGCTTGGAGTCGCCGTAAAACCGGTCAAATCCATCAGCGACGGGAACCTCCGGGGTTTCCCAGCAGTAAAGACCCGACTGAAGGCAACCGTCCAAACCGTGAGGGAGATAAAGCTACCGCCAGAGCTAGAGCTCCCAGGGCCAGAGCATGCGGGCAAAAAGGGGCTCCCCTCAGCCAACACACCGCTGGGGAGCGGGCTACCGGTGGGAAGCCATCGGGGCCGAAAACACAACACCGGTGCAGGGTGAGATAGTCACCGCCAACCTACCGGGAGTGAACACCGCAGCCGTCTGTGGGACCCGTCTATCCAGACGTTTGTTTTACCAGAGACTCCGTGTACGTTACTGGCTGACTACCACCGTGACCCTGCACCTCACCAGGCCCTGCAACCCACCTTCCAGTCAACATCACCGGGCCCCGGGACTACCAAAATCCCCCTACCCACGGAGGAGAGAGAACCATCCCAGCTGCTCCCTGTCATCGCTCCCGGGATCCCCGTACCAAGCAGCGGTGGTGTCCCAACCTCACCACACACCATGGGTGGTGTTACAAACCGACACCCTAAACCCCAACAAACCACCCCTTTCACTCACGGGCGAGGAGCGCCGCTCGAGCCCCGGGATCCGGCCCACCGCTCGAGCCACCGAGCAGCAGCAGCCAGACCCGAGCCGCAAGCACGGTCGAGCAGCGCACCCCCCGCCCGCGACAGCTGTAGTATTTAACTAAACATTGAGAGAATTAGGAAGAGCAGCTCATCGGCACATAACTAAGTGTGAAAATGGCACATGAGCAGTCACATAATGACTACTCAAACCGCATAAGCCGTGTATAGGCGGGGACACCAAACTGAACTCTTACCCCGTGGGCAGGAAAACCTAGATCCACCTCTGATACTGCGTATGGTATACTGTGTACAGACATCACATCAGCTGTTATGTAATACTCCGGAGATAATACAATAGAGAGTACATTGTTATTTTTAACAACCATTACTGCCAGGGAAACCTTTCCCTTTCTGCATTTTTACTATTCCCTGGCTGTCTTCACATTGAGATCAATAAAAAAAAATGTGAGTAAAGGCCGCTTTACACACTACGACATCGCTAAAGCGATGTCGTTGGGGTCACGGAATTTATGATGCACATCCGGCCGCGTTAGCGATGTCGTTGCGTGTGACACCTATGAGCTATTTTGAATCGTCACAAAAACGTTCAAAATCGCTAATCGGTGACATGCCCCCCTATTCCCAATTATCATTGCTGCTGCTGGTACGATGTTCTTCGTCGTTCATGCAGCAGCACACATCGCTATGTGTGACACCGCAGGAACGACAAACATCTCCTTACCTGCGTCCACCGGAAATGCGGAAGGAAGGATGTGGGCGGGATGTTACGTCCCGCTCATCTCCGCCCTTCCGCTTTTATTTGATGGCTGCCATGTGACGTCGCTGTCAAGCCGAACAAACTGCTCCCTTAGAAAGGAGGTTGTTCGCCAGTCACAGCGACGTCTCTAGGCAGGTAAGTAGTGTGACGGGTCTGCGCGATTTTGTGTGCCACGGGCAGCGATTTGCCCGTGACACACAAACGATGGGGGCGAGTACGCATGCAGCGTGTAAAGCGGCCTTTACTCTAATTTCTGTGTATAAGTGACAGCTGTGAGTTATCCTGGACTGTATCTGTATTGTAGTACTAAAAATCTGAATGTGGCAGAACAACAGGATAAGATACATGCTCATTGGATTTATAGCTAAATGCTACAGTTCGCGCGCTACTGTTATGGCTAAAAATGTTAACGTTATTGGGATCCCACCAGATTTTCTGCCCAGGAGCCCCCACCAAATTTAATTTGGCCCTGCCGCTGTTCCAGAAAGAATCCACAACTACGTGGGACCAATTAGACCTCCTGGCTATTTGTTGCCGCAGGGTTTACACACCGTGTAAGTGTGGCGCCCTGACCTAGCCAGGTCGTCACAGATAACATACAAACACCCCACCCCCATCAGACAGGGACAACAGCCAAACAAAAACCCTTGTTGCCTCCCTCCAGTGTCTGATGTCCTGGCATATCCCGACTATAATCTCCCATTCATCCTCTACACCGATGCCAGTAATGTAGGCTTGGGGGCCGTCCTGTCCCAGGTCCAGAACGGAAGGGAAAAGGTGATCGCCTACGCCAGCAGAAAACTCCGGACCACGGAGAGGAACCCTGAGAACTACAGCTCCTTAAAGCTTGAGTTCCTAGCCCTGGTGTGGGCCATCACTGAGCGATTCCACCATTACCTCGCAACAGCTACGTTCACCGCCTATACGGACAATAATCCGTTAACCCATTTGGACACCGTCATGCTGGGCGCGTTGGAACAGCAGTGGGTGGCTAGGTTGTCTAATTATGACTTGACGATCAAATACCGAGCCGGCCGCAAGAACACCAACGCGGATGCGCTATCCCGGATGCCCCACCTATCGGATGAGGGGTCAGAAGGCGATGATCTCGAAAAAATCGAGCTGCTCGCATTTCACCGGCCACCAGTCGAGAGGTTGCATGTTCAGCAGCAGCAGGCGAGCCTGGACCCGCTACCCAGTCAGGGATGGCAAGAAGCCCAAGACCAAGCGCCTGCCGTCCAAGTGGTCAAGACCATGATTGAACAAGGTTCCACTAGACTGGACACCGCTGCACCGCCCGAGGCCCAACGGATGTGGAAAGAATGAGCCCGGCTGCATCTGGACCAGGGGACACTGTATCGGGAACTGATCAACCCAAAGACCCATGAGAAGGTTCGTCAGCTGGTGGTTCCCCAAGCTAGTGTGCCCACAGTTCTACGGGCTTACCATGATGGTGCCGGGCACTTTGGGTGGAAGAAGCTGTAGATGCTGCTGAGGAAGCGATTCTATTGGAGTGGGATGCGAGAGTCTGTAGAGGCCTGGTGCCGAGAGTGTGGTCCCTGTGCACTGAGAAGAAGGGACGAGGCCAGCCAGAAGGCCCCTCTATGCCCAATCATCACTCATCAGCCACTGGAGTTGGTCGCCCTCGACCACGTGAAACTCACCCCTAGCCGAAGTGGATACACCTACGCCCTAACTATTGTAGACCACTATTCAAGATTCATGGTGGTTGTCCCAGTCAAGGAACTGACCGGCCGTACCGCAGCTAGAGCATTCCAGGCCTATTTCTGCCGACCGCATAGGTACCCGGAGAGGGTGCTTACTGACCGGGGCCCGGCTTTTAAAGCAGAGGTGTTCCAAGAATTCTGCCAGTTGTACGGCTGCAAGAAGATTCGGACCACACCTTACCACGCCCAGACTAATGGCATGTGTGAAAAGATGAACCATCTGGTCCTGGGTCTCCTCAAGACGTTACCGCTAGAAGAGCGGAACTTGTGGCCAGAAAAGCTGCCTGACCTGGTCAATATGTACAATAACATTCCTTCTAGCTCTACCAAATGTACACCAGCGTATTTGATGCGAGCCCGGCTAGGCCGGTTGCCAGTGGACCTAGAAATGGGCTTGGAAGCTCCAGAAGCCCTCACTTCAACTGCTGGGTGGGACACTCGGCGGAGAGCGCAGTACCGACAGGTCCAGGAGTACGTAGAGAGGAACCTGTGTCGGAGCCGGGAACAGCAGGAGCAGTACTTCAACAGGCGGGCTCCAGCTGGCCCCTTTAAACCTGGACATGTAGTGCTGAAACGAAAAAGAACCCATAAGCTCGATGACCAGTGGGAAAAGACCCCGTATGTCATACAACCCACTGAATGGGAGAATGCCTACCAGATTAGTCGTGACCAGGGGAAGACTTCGGCCACGGTGTCCAGGGACCACCTGAAGAGGTGCCCATCGCCGTTGAAGGTAGCAGCTGAAGTTCCAACCCCCAGACCAACCGGGGAGAAGGAGAAAAGGGTGATGCACACTATAATGGGTGATTTCCCAGCGGACTGGCCTACACAGAACGGCACGGTGCTTATTCCGGTGATAATGTTCCCACAACCCGTGGAGGAAAAGGAGACGGAAGTACCCGCCAGTGAACCAGTGCCCAGGGCTGCACCTGTACCCAGTCCCCCTGAGTCTCCGCCGGCCCCACACAGTAGGTGGGAAGAGGAGCTGACTGTCTCCTCTGTCCCCTTGCCCCCAACTGACAGCATTGGGCCCAGAAGGTCCACACGCCCCAACCTAGGCCAACCCCCGCTTAGGTACAGGGAAACTACCATTTAGGGGTGTTATACATTAAGCGTGTAAATATGTGATTGAATTACTCTAATGAACCATGACATTTACCTGATTGTCTACATGATTATTCCGGCCATTGCCGGCAAGTTGTCCCTGGAGGGACCCTGTGTTTTACAACCTGCATGAGAGACTACTCATGGACAAGGCCGAGAACTGGCAGGCCACCCACGAACTTGTGGGCATGTAAATAAGTTGAGAGGTGATTTTCCGTGGAGCCACCTCCGGAGAGGCAGATTGGAGGAAGGGCCCGCAGCAGAGCAGGCTAGGGCCCGGCCACCACCAGGACCGGTGGCCATCCTCCGGGGGTCAGGGGCCCCCCAAGGACGTGCGTGGGGTCCCCTGAAGTGACAGCTGGGTGCGAGTAACCGTACCAGTTCCCGCTCGGGCAGCCTGAACCTGGATTGGGATCAAGGGGTGCTGCCCACTTCTTAGGGGCAGCATCAGGGCTAGGTTGCTTGGGTGGGAGAGCGGAAGACATCCATCCGTCCGTCTGTTATTAAAAATGTTATATATGTGCAACGTTGAAGTGTCCTTACAAGAAATGCTTATGTTTTGAAAATGTTTTACATGTTATTTATATCTTTTTTACAGTTTTGAAAAATAAAACCGGTGATGGACGGGCAGCCCGCGGACGGTCTGCATTTCACCAAGGGGAAATGTGGCGCCCTGGCCTAGCCAGGTCGTCACAGATAACAAACAAATAACCCACCCCCATCAGACAGGGACAACAGCCAAACAAAAACCCTTGTTGCCTCCCTCCAGTGTCTGATGTCCACACCAGGTGAGGCGGAGTCAAGCGGTTGGCTCCACCCACCGAGGAGTTCACAGGCCTGGAGGCGGGAAAAGTGACAGTTGAGTGTTGGAGTTTGAAGTGAGAGGAACAAACACTTGGGTGTCTGGGTTTGTGGCCCAGGCACTAACAGCAAGGTTGGCAGATGGTGGTGGCCGTCTGCAGGAGTGGTGGAGCAACGCGGAACCATAGGACCGGGGACGGGCGACGGCCCGCCGGTACCGACCAGGGAGCAAAGTGAAGTCAGCACACACAGGCAGGGCCATCGGACCCCAACCAGGCTTGGAGCCGCCGACAATAGTCAGATCCGAATGTGACTGGAACCCCAGGGGTTTCACAACAGCAACAGTCCCAATTGAAGGCAACCGCCCACACCGTGAGGGTATACAGCTACCGCCTAAGGCTAGAGACCCAAGGGCCAGCGTCTGCGGGCAAACGGGCTCCTTCGGTACCCATACACTGGGGAGCGGACTACCGTTGGGAATCCATAGTAGTCAGAAAGAAGAACATCAAGGTGCAGGGAAACACAACCACCATCATCTGTCTGGGGAGAGACACTGCAGCCGGCTGCGGGACCCGTCCATCCAGCCATTTGGTTTATCGAGGACTTTGTACCTTTCTTGCTGAGTGAGTACAACTGTGCCATCCGGCACCGCGCCGCGCTGTCCCTGCAACCCTGCACCCCACCAACCCTGCCTCCCCGTCCCATCATCGGGCCCCGGGACCGCCAACCCCTACCCACGGAGGGGGAAAACAACATCCCAGCTGCTCCCTACCATCGCTCCTGGGATCCCCGTCACCAGCAGCCGTGGTGCCTATCTTCACCACGACCCGTCGGTGGCGTCACGGACTAAATTCCCCAAACCAACCACCCCTTTCACTCACGGGTGAGGAGCGCCGCTCGAGTCCCCGGATCCGGCCCACCGCTCGAGCCACCGAGCAGCCATCGCAGCAGCGCCGGACCCGAGCATTAGCGAGCGCAGCGCAGTGGCGTCCTCGCCCGCGACATAAGACCAATCACACAGACAGCGAGACAAAACATCATGCCTTGTGCTCTATATACCATTCCTGAAAACGGAACACACCTTTAAATCAGAACTTGTTAGCTATATAATTAAACAATTCATCAAAGGCGGTGATCACCCAGTCCCAATTGTCAACAAAATGGGCCGCCCATTCCTAGCACCGACACATTCCCCCAGCCCCAACCGTCTAGGAGCACCAAAAGAGGAAACAAATACAACCAGGTCCACCACTGTCGGGCCCACAGATTTCTCCAATACCCATACAGACTGTATGGCAAAACAGAACAAGCCACCCTCCAAAAACCTCCTGCCCGTCGTGACCGAAAAAACTACCTCCACTTTATAACAACCTCTTGCAGCCACAATGCCAGCCCATTACCTATGGCCGGAAACAAATATCACCCTATCCGGTCTGCCGAAATGCTCTGCCTGCAACCATACTTAATTCCATGATGGAAACACACCTGTCCACGCGTATACAAACCAGTGAGCAAATCTACCCTAGTGCAGATCCTGCAAACAGCCTCCAGTAACCCACCCCGTAGTAAATGCAGATCATGCAGTTGGACTTATTAAAGGCCCCAAGCAGCATGAGATCCACATATCCAATCAACTACACTGTACCACTAAGCAGCAGCCCAATATACGCTGGACTCTAACAGTTACCCGGGGTCTTCCACCAGACCTCGGGACCCTTCCTCCCTGGGTGGATCAGGCCCGTCAAACTGTCAAACCACATGCGGGCTGCCTGGTCACCCTGGGCAGTAAGAAACACCTTTGGAGTCAACTAATGAGCCCACGACCAGAAAACTAGTCACTAGACCATTCCTGATTCTGGATCATCCACAACTTTCTTACTGTACCAACCATCAGCCAACCCCAAAACCAACAAAGCAATGAACAAACCATAAAGCACCCAGCTCCACAAGATACCTATTTACCCCCCAACACAAACGCAAGTGAACACTGGGAACACCAGCACTGGAAAAAAATAGCCTCGATCTCCATCCGACAGAAGAATTATAGTGCCCCCTTGTTAACCGCCAACACCGCTCCAATGAATAAACAACTGACCTGGTCACCAAATTCGGGTAGATGGCCTAATTCAAAACTACAGGGGAAGTATCTTCTAACAGCGACAAAAGAAGGATCCTAAAACCTTCTGTCCAACCCGGCTCGACCTCCACCTATCGTCTGTCTGCAACAAACTACGGCGTACACAATAGAGGACCTAACCCCTCAGAAAACCCCGATGTACTCATTCAGCCCCCTTTTAGGAGCGCCTGTCATGGACAGAGGCATATAATCCACACCCTCAGAAGACACAGCTGCCTTCCACATCACCCAAAAGCAACTATAGCACCCACCCCAACTACAGCACTAACGCGTAAGCTGACTAAATCTCCCCCAAAAAGGCCCTCCATGTCAGGGAACTACCATCATAACCCTTTCAAATCCAAGTGAACAGTGATAAACCTCCCACAAAACACCCAGGACTACCAGAAATGAACCACAAAACCATCATGGTTATGGCTATCCACTGCCACTTCACCAATATCCCTTGCCCCGCCTCAAGCTCCACCGGAGTTACTCGCAAAGCGCCGTTAACATTACCACAAGGCATTCAAAATATCCCCTTTAGAGTCCATGCAAAACTACGCCGAACAAAACAAAACGTCTCCTTCCCCTATAAACATACGCAATAGTATTAACAAACTACAACACTCATGAAATGCATGTAGATCAAAACGATACTAGCCACAATCCCCTCTAGACTTCATACCAGCACCCAAAATGCAGCCCACTAAATTCTAATGCCCGCCACAGGTCCACCAACATCCTGACCAGTTGTGCACCGTTCCCGGACCCACTGACAAAAATACACACCACCACCCTAGCGCACACAAAACCCATACGTATCACCACCCTTACCACCCACCACAACCAAAGCATTAATACAAGCTGTAAGTGAACCTTAATCCTACTAGGCTGACTCTGAGGTGTCTCCGAAACAGCCGTCACATGTCCTCCATGATGAGCACCACCATCTTCTTTGTGGATCAATGCAGGCTGCATGGTCACCGACCCAGAGCCACAACTGGAGGGGGTGGTGCGCTCCGGCCACACAGCCACCAATGGGAATCTGTTCCAAAGTCGACCCCACTCCAAAGACCCTGTGTGGCTGCTCAGGCTGCACTTTCTGAATCTCGCACATGACGCCGGGTGCCCGTGAACACAACGCCAGACCTCGTGACCGTGCCACGGGTTACGTGGCCTTGCCACCTACGTCATCACGCTGACCCCACAATGCGCCCCGGAAGGAGTGGAGAGGCCAATGACATCACTCATCACGTTGCTGCTGTCAGCCCTGCTACTCGACTTCCGCTCTGCTCCAACAATGCCGACTCCACTCTGGGTCCTGGCGATGACAACGGAAAGGTCCCGTCGGAGCTTCAGATCCTGCACCTGGCTCTGTACCCACCATCTTGGCTCCACTTCAGTAAGGTCTCGGATCGCCTTGGCCTCCTTGTGGGCACCGATATCCCAGTCATCCTGACCTCCTCTCCGTCTTCCATCTGCAGCTCCATCACATCCTGAGGCAAACGCTGATTGTGCTGCCCCGCCACGCTCCCCGATTCCTGCAGCAGATCCACCATCTTGGGACGATTCCAGACATCTGCCAGGTAGTGAATGAACCTCCCACCCCATAACCCAACGCTTTATACTCCCCTACAACTTACCTCCCCCTGACCAATTACATGGCCCCACAGCCTCTATAACTCCATCTCCCACTTTTCCCGCACAAAATGACCTACACCTTAACCCCTTGCTATTCCTCAGGCCTAGCATCCTTCCTCAGTCATGTAGCCCTCCCCTGAGCCACTTCAGGGCAGGCATCCGAGCTTTCTATCAACTTTACAGATCATTAACACTCCTGAGTCTGATCATCAGCAATTGTCAAATCCAGACCCTGATGGAAACAAAACTGTAAGTGAAATTGTAAGTCATGTAAACCAGTGATATAAAAAGAATGCTGAATTTTTACCAGATTGCTGCAGAACAAAAATATTGCAGCATGGAATGATGAAAGCAAGTTTATCTTCAAAGGTTCTGTAATACCTGAATCTAACATGCTTGATTTGGTATGTAATACAACACAGAGCCATGCTTTGACTAACAGGAATTTACCACAGGGATGGAATACATTTATGCAGGCGATGACCGAGTTAAATATACCTTCTACCATTGTGGGTAATCCCACTACTAGACCCTTTTAAAAAGATTAAAAATGCCCATCAATGAAGCTAGTGGAGTATCTAAACCTCAAGTGCTATCTCCACCCCGTCATGCAATTCAATCTTTACATTCTCCACCATTAAGTGCAACACAAGGAGCTTTGGTGCCTAAAAAAGGACTCTCCCAATACTACAATCAATGTAGCTCACAATATAACAGCCGGACTGCTGAATTGTAATGCTCTAAATTATTACGTAAGAGATGTAACATATGTATATTAATAAATACTGTATTATGCTTGTGATTGTAATACTTTTATATTGTTCTGTTTTAAATACAAATTTAATTGTGCTTGAAATTTTACAATTCTATTGAATTGATGTACAACTGAATGTAATTGAGTTTTGATCAATAAACTTTTAAATTTTTATATTGTGTCTGTCTTTCATTATATACAATCAGTATAAAACAAAAACTTTATACAATTACACTGTCAGGATTACATACCGATTGCTGTATCATAATCAGTGAATAATATTATACAGTATGAATAATTATTGGCCACATACATAATATGCCCAATCAAATTAATTACACTATCAGGCTTAAAATCAGATTTCTGTATCAAAATCCTATAAAATACTGGGAATGTAGAGATACACACAAACACAACAGCTGGCCGATGGACTGTTAAGGCCCAGTCACACTAAACAACTTACCAGCGATCCCAACAACGATACAACCTGATTGGGATCGCTGGTAATTGCTAGGAGCTCGCTGGTGAGATGTGACACTAAAGGCCCTGTCACACACAGAGATAAATCTGTGGCAGATCTGTGGTTGCAGTGAAATTGTGGACAATCAGTGCCAGGTTTGTGGCTGTGTACAAATGGAACAATATGTCCATGAATTCACTGCAACCACAGATCTGCCAAAGATTTATCTCTGTGTGTGACAGGGCCTTAAGTGACGCTCCAGCGATCCCACCAGCAACCTGACCTGGCAGGGATTGCTGGAGCGTCGCTACACGGGTTGCTGGTGAGCTTGTTACACAGGCAGATCTCACCAGCAACCCGTGACCAACCCCCAGCGCTGCGTGGAATCGATGCTGCGCTTGGTAACTAAGGTAAATATCGGGTAACCAACCCGATATTTACCTTGGTTACCAGTGCACACCGCTTAGCAATGGCTCCCTGCACACCTAGCCACAGTACACATCGGGTTAATTAGCCGATGTGTACTCTGTTACGTGTGCAGGCAGCAAGGAGCCAGCTTCTGCGGACGCTGGTAACCACAGTAAACATCGGGTAACCAAGAAGCCCTTACCTTGGTTACCCGATATTTACCTTCGTTACCAGCGTCCGCTGCTCTCAGCTGTCAGTGCCGGCTCCTGTTCTCTGCACTCCTAGCCACAGTACACATCGGGTTAATTACTCCATGTGTAGTCCGGCTACGTGTGCAGAGAGCAGGGAGCCGGCACTGACAGCTGAGAGCAGCGGACGCTGGTAACGAAGGTAAACATCGGGTAACCAAGGTAAGGGCTTCTTGGTTACCCGATGTTTACCGTTACGAGCGTCCACAGAAGCCGACTCCTGCTGCCTGCACATTTAGTTGTTGCTCTCTCGCTGTCACACACAGCGATGTGTGCTTCACAGCGGGAGAGCAACAACTAAAAAATGGTCCAGGACATTCAGCAACAACCAACGACCTCACAGCAGGGGCCAGGTTCTTACTGGATGTTACACACAGCAACATCGCTAGCAACATCGCTGCTACATCACAAAAGTTGTTCCTTAGCAGCGATGTTGCTATCGATGTTGCTTAGTGTGACGTGGCCTTTAGGGGAAGAGTGCTGTGTGGAGGGAAGGAGGAGGAGGGAGAGAACTCACACACTTTGATACACTTTGATAGGGACGTCGCTTCTGTCAAATTACTTTTGACGAGACATATGTAACCCCTACTACTCATACCTAATTATACTGAAGACACGTTGTCTGAATGCCTATGAGCTTTCCTGGACTAAATTTGGCCGCTGATTTATTATCTGATGTTACTGGAGATTGTTGCGCAATATTTTTTGTCCATGGCATCAAATGGATAATCGGGTGAGTTTATCCACTATTATAAAACATTCATGGACTTTTTGGTTATTATTTATTTGAGCTTTGTGGATTTTTAGATTTATTAAATTAGATGCACTTTTTATATTCACGCATTTATACTGTATTTATGGTTTTTAGTGTTTTTCTGTATTTTTCTGTGTGTTTTTTATTGTTATGGATATATAATGCGGATATACGTTGTGGACATAAACAGATAAATGTATTTATGTCTGCATATACGGTTTTGGAAAGGGATTTTGTTTTATATGCAAATAAATTATTATTTTTTTTGTTTACATTAGGCAATGAATCCAACTACTGTTTGTTCATGACAACTATGTTCCCTTGCGATGTCATGGTTAATGTTGATTGTGACAGTTATCTCACCTTTTATGTATTTTTCTAATTAAGCATTTCATTTTTAATACCTTCCAACATGCAGACATACGGTATGTCAGGATTAAGAGCGTTTTTTTTTTTTTTATTTGGAAAAAAGTTTATTTTTTTATGCAGATGCTGCTAAGACTTTCTTCTTTTTATCAGTAACTAACAATACTTGCAAATGTGATTGACTGCGTAGTTTTGATCAAAACTGAAAAGACGTTTTTACCTAGTTCACTACCAAATTGACAGCAGGCAGTACTAACAATACCTAGAAATGTGATTGATTGGCTAATTGGGAGCAGGCTGTAATAAGTAGCAATAGCTATTTAGATCCATCACTGGTTAGCACTGCAGTCTTGCAGTGGGGTCCTCGGTTCAAATCCCACCAAGGACAACATCTGCAAGGAGTTTGTATGTTCTCCCCGTGTTTGCGTGGGTTTCCTCCGGGTACTCCGGTTTTCTCCCACAATTCAAAAATATATGATGTATGTAGTTTTCTCCATCCCATATTTTTGTATAAGATGCCATGTGATGTATTTCACCTTCTCACTGTATTTGCTGTAATATACCTTCCCCCCATCTCCTGTGTCTCTGGGCCCATAATCCAATTACCTCTTGTCCACACAGCCAGGGGAACTTCTCATTGTTTCGTAAGCAGTGGATAACGCCAACTACACAAACCTGTAGACATCTCGGAGCCAACCTTCTAGAATCTTCTAGTGGGCCCAACCATTGCATAGACCCCTACCCTTGAGGGGCGGGCCCACGAGCTTAGACAATTCTCTCCTGTTTCTGAAGGCAGTTGGGAGCTCGGCTGGAATAGGATTAGGATCCATAGCTGAGGCTGGATCCTGGGGTCTGTGTGTGTGGACTGTTACAGACTGGAGATCCGCGGCCCGTGGGATTGGGTGGAACTCTTTGGACTACTGTAAGGACGATTGTTTGTTACCCGGTCCGAGGATTGTCGGGAAGGGCCCCCGAATCTGTTTTACGTGGACTTATCGTGTGCTGTTCCAGTGTTCTTGTGAATAAACCTGTTGGATCATCCTCGGCCTGTTGTCTCTCCTTGCTCTGCTGTACACCCCGTCACAAACTGGTGGCAGCAGTGGGATCAGAGCAGAAGGAATGGAGGACAATGGCTCAACATCAGGAACCAGCACTGCAGAGTACAAGACCTGGACTTTGGGGAGCCTGCAATCAAAGGCCCGTGAAGTAGGAGTTCGTTTCAAAGGACTCTCCAAGGAGCAGCTGATTGAGGCGCTAGAAGGAGTCTGCTCGCAAAATGACGTGGAGGAAGGATCCTCACAGCAAACGGAAGAAAGACGGGAGCTGGAGGTAAATACCCAAAAAAGTCAATGGATTGTGTGGTATGAAGAGGAGATGGCACTGCTTGGAGATGAGGCCACCATAGAAGATAAGAGGGAGGCCATGCATGGAGCTAAAGAGAAGGAGCGCAGGATGGAGGAGATGGCACTGCTGGATAAGCAGCTCGCTGTGGAAGCCGCGAGAGGTTCCAGACAGACTGTAACCCCAGCACCCATCATGAGGGAACTTTCCAGGGTGTCCCGCAAAGACTTCAAGCAGTTTAATGAGGCTGCTGGTGACATTGAGGGCTTCTTCCAGGACTTTGAGCATCAGTGTCGATTAATGGAAGTCCCAGAAAGGGAGCGCGTCCGGCATCTGGTTGGGCTCCTAGAGGGAGGAGCTGCTGAAGCCTATAGAGCTATGGACCCTCGGTGGAACTGTGAGTATGCGGATATTAAACAGACTATTCTAGAACATTATGCTGTGACCCCAGACACTTACAGGACTCAGTTCCGTACTTTAGCCTGTGATGGGGAAGTGTCTTTTAAGATATATGCTCATAGACTTAAACAAATATGTAATCGCTGGCTGGAGGGAGAGGGAGCCTTATCTTGGGAGACCTTCCTTCAGGTCATCCTGAAAGAGCAGTTCTATGCCAGGTGCCCTGCGGAAATCAGAGAATGGGTGCGTGAGAGAAAGCCGTCAACTGTGGAACAAGCTGCTGCTCTAGCTGATGAGGTGCTCACTATCAAGCCTCAGTGGAGGGTTCTGTTGGAGGATGGAGAGACACCTAACAGCTCCACAACACCGGATGCCCCCAGTTATGCTGTCCCCATTGTTCCCCGTTCCTCTAAGCCACCACATGTTGATACCCGTGTTAATGTGCCTCCAGTTGCTTCTACTGCACTTTCTGGAATACGCCGGGGAGAGGAAGTAACAGAGCGCAGGTGTTATGTTTGTAGGCATCCCGGGCATTTGCAGGCATCATGCCCAGTCAGCCCATGGAGGAATCATCCTCAAACCCCTACAGCACCTTCAGGTGGGAGCCGGCCTCCAAGTTCCCCTACCCCTTACCCAAGAGGACGCCTTGGATGGAGGGAGACCCAGCTCAGATGCTATCAATGTGGACAGCCAGGGCATCGGCAAGTCTCCTGCCCAGCTGTTCAAATGAGGACTGATCCTGCACCCAATCGGATTGTTAATTATTTACAGCCCAGTGCCATGGAGGAAGATGTGGCACCGCTAAGTGAGGACTGGCCTAGTGACTCAGCCCCCCATGTTGCACCACCAGGAGTTTACGGGGTGCGACCCGCAGTTATGACGACTTCTGCTTATCGAGGTAAGCACTTGCAGGAGGTTGTGCTGGATGGACAGAGACTTGTTGGATTTTGTGACTCGGGTGCTTTCCTCACACTGGCTGATCCCCGAGTGGTTCGGCCTGAGGCAATCCATAGAGGACCTGGGATTGTCATTGAACTGGCTGGTGGACAATGGAGGACTATTCCCACAGCCACTGTGGATTTGAACTTTGGTTTTGGGGTCAGGCGATGTGTGGTTGGGGTGATGGGTGGTCTGCCTGCAGCTGTTCTCCTGGGCAATGATGTGGGAGAGCTACGATGCCATTTCGTGGCTGCATGAAGCCACATGTAAGTAACGCTCTGCCTGTGTGTACTTAACCAGTGACCTGTAGAGGTCCCTAGTACGTACACAAGTTGGGAGGGGGAGGGATTGTCATGATGTATGTAGTTTTCTCCATCCCATATTTTTGTATAAGATGCCATGTGATGTATTTCAACTTCTCACTGTATTTGCTGTAATATACCTTCCCCCCATCTCCTGTGTCTCTGGGCCCATAATCCAATTACCTCTTGTCCACACAGCCAGGGGAACTTCTCATTGTTTCGTAAGCAGTGGATAACGCCAACTACACAAACCTGTAGACATCTCGGAGCCAACCTTCTAGAATCTTCTAGTGGGCCCAACCATTGCATAGACCCCTACCCTTGAGGGGCGGGCCCACGAGCTTAGACAATTCTCTCCTGTTTCTGAAGGCAGTTGGGAGCTCGGCTGGAATAGGACTAGGATCCATAGCTGAGGCTGGATCCTGGGGTCTGTGTGTGTGGACTGTTACAGACTGGAGATCCGCGGCCCGTGGGATTGGGTGGAACTCTTTGGACTACTGTAAGGACGATTGTTTGTTACCCGGTCCGAGGATTGTCGGGAAGGGCCCCCGAATCTGTTTTACGTGGACTTATCGTGTGCTGTTCCAGTGTTCTTGTGAATAAACCTGTTGGATCATCCTCGGCCTGTTGTCTCTCCTTGCTCTGCTGTACACCCCGTCACAGAGGGACCTTAGATTGTGAGCCCCAGTGGGGACAGTGTTGCTGATGTATGTAAAGCGCTGTGTAATTAATAGCACCATATAAATGAATAGATATTATTATTATTATTATTATTATTATTATTATCACTGGCAACTCTTTAGAAGGCACTGACAAGTAGCTATCCCTGTTTCTATCATTAAATGCCAATTTGTGGCACACAGCTTTCCCTACACTGCACATCCCTATTCTACACTATTGCTCTCCTATTTATCTCAACTACTGTGTTTTTCCAAAAATAAGAAACTGTCTTATACTTTTTTTGCCCCTCAAAAAAAGCACTAGGGCTTATTTTTGGAGGAGGTCTTATTTTTGAAGAAACATGGTTGGGTAAGTTTACCCCCCAATAAACGCAGACACCCCACTTCCCAGGAGACTCATACTTACCAGATCCGGACATCCGCGTGGCTCCCAAGTCCTCCCTGTGATCTCCGGTGGGTGCTGCATGCCGTCCTCCCCTGCTTCTGGCTGACTGACACACACACACTCACACTCACACTCACTCATTACATCCAGCATTACAGAATACTTTTGGCTGTAGGGAATGATGGGAGGAAGTCACATGTCCGCAGGTTCTATAAGCAAGCATTGCGGCAGGTCCTTGCACTCCACTGCACTGCCTCTCAGGATTCTGCCAGCCAGAAGAAATCAGTTTCGCTGGATGTGATGAGTATGTGTGCAATCCGATGTGTGTGTGTTCCGATGTTTGGGTATGAAATCTAATTTTGTGTGTGAGGTTGGATGTGTGTGTGTGTGGGATCGGATGTTTGTGTGTGAGATTGGATGTTTGTGTGTGCGATCTGATTGTGTGTGTGATCCGATGTTTGTTTGTGAGATCACATGTGTATGTGTGAGATCGGATGTTTGTGTGTGAGATCGAATGTTTGTATGCGAGATTGGATGTTTGTTTGTGCAATCTGATTGTATGTGTGTGTGAGATCGGATGTGTTCAGGGGTGTGATCACTGCAGGTCCTCTGCCCTTGCATCTGGTAAGTATGATTGTGGGGTGTCCACTGTCTATAATGAAGTGTCCTGTAGTATCTTTAACTTTTTTAGCTGCATGGACACTTCATTATTGAACTGCGACTAGGACTTATTTTTGGGGAAGGGCTTATATTTAAGCCTTGCTCCGAAAATGCTGAAAATCGCTGCAAGGGCTTATTTTTGGGGGAGGGCTTATTTTTGGAAAAACATGGTGTTACAGTGGGACTGGCAGATTTAGGATCAGGTGGTAAAAAGAAAAAAGGTAGACCTGTTGAAGTGCTTGTTTAGCACGAAACGTCTGTCGTCTCCTGTGCTGTGAACTCCCTCCTGCTGTTTTTATGTACCACTTTGTGTTTAAATAAATGGATTAACTGGATACAGCCGCCCGGTGAGTGCCCTCCTCTTCTTTTTTTTTTTCATGCATGGGACTTGTACCTGGAAGGAGCACTACTGTCTTTAACCTAGCCGTAACTCTGCCAGAGAAAGTTGTACTGGAGTTTGAATGGTAGAACGTCCCAGCTGAAAAGGCGGTCGACAGCTGATCAGTGCCCAGTGTTTTCTCTCTTTGAATGCTTTGACTTGTAGGATCAGGTGATATATTTCCTAATCAACAGTTGGGGTCCACTGTGCTCCAGATGACAAAGGAGCTGCTGGCAACACAAAGGTTAGGTGGAGGGTACAGAGCTGGGTGGCTCTGAAACTACTAGGAGCCTAACTCGAGTTAAACGCCACTCGGATCAGGAGACTGTAAACCCTGTTGGTGTCACAGGATCCACACATCCAGCCCAGGAACACCCTGTTAACCCCACAGAGGTCCTGAGGTACGCTGCCCGTGTGCGTAGGGGGCACACAGAGGGCAGGTGGCGCAGCAGTCCAGTTAATACCACTGGGCTACACCAGCAGGACTGGTAGGACAGAGTCCGTCTCTCACCGTACCGTTGTACAGGTGTGCACAGATGCAAGTACCCGGCACCGGCGCATAACCCTGATTAAGATCTGTCCTACTGCTTCCAATCCTACTGGGTGAGTGCCGCAATGGGCTTTACACATGGAAGTTAGCTCATAACTAGCATGTGAGAAGACTGCGTACCTCAATGTTGTCTCCAGCCCCTTTTATTACCTAGAGTTCACCCCAAACCCAGGGTGGACCACTATCGCACCTCCAGGAGCCAAAAGCGGAGTGCCACATCATCAGTGACATCACCAGCGGCCTATCCGGAACCACCACGTGACTGATGACATCATGACTGCCACGCTCCAAACACCTCACCAGTCATTATCTGACGGCCAATGGTGAGCTGCCGTGCCATAGGGGTGGGCCTCTGCGAGCCAGTCCAGACTGGCCACATCATCAGGACACCTGATGTGGGCCAGCCTATCAGGCCCTGCCACCTCACAGACATGCCCAGTGAGGTCCTTACCAGACCTAGCCTCTAATGCACTAAGTGCCTGAGCATGCTCAGAAGCCTGAACAACAGTCTCAGAAATCAGGCTCAGTAGGCACAACACAGGATTTAGACACAGCACGATGACCAAGTACCTGTGCAAAGAGGCTTTTTGCACTAAGTAGGAGCATGCTCAGTAGCCTGAACCGAGGACATAAGCCTGCTTTACACGTTACGATTTCGCATACGATATCGCATGCAATCGTACCCGCTCCCATCGTATGTGCGGCACGTACAATTTGTTGAACGTGTCGCACAAACGATTAGTTGCTGTCACACATACTTACCCTGCCATACGACCTCGATGTGGGCGGCGAACATCCACTTCCTGGAGTGGGAGGGACATTCGGCGTCACATCGATGTCACGCGGCAGCCGGCCAATAGAAGCGGAGGGGCGGAGATGAGTGGGACGTAAACATCCCGCCCACCTCCTTCCTTCCGCATAGCCAGCCGGGAGCCGCGGGACGCAGGTAAGATCTGTTCATCGTTCCCGGGGTGTCACACACAGCGATTTGTGCTACCCCGGGTACGATGAACAACCTGATGTTCAATTTTAAGGAATTGAGCGACTTGCATGCGATGAACGTTTTAACGTTCAATCGCGATCGCACGTAGCTGTCACACGTTACAATATAACTTACGATGCCGGATGTGCGTCACTTACAATGTGACCCCGCCAACACATCGTAAGATATATTGTAGAGTGTAAAGCGGGCTTTAGCCTCAGAAATGGCACTATCAGGCTGAGCATGCTCACTATGTGAAACACTGGACTTAGGCTCTGGCTGGAGGAAATCGGCACACACATGCGCCCTAGCCGCCTCTTCACACTTAGACGTGGAGGAGGAAGCAGCCAGCTGAACGACCCGAGGCACGGCCAAAAATGGCTGCTGGCGCCTTGGCGTAACAGGAACCGCAGAAGGCTGCTTGTGGCTATGGCGCCGCCGATTCGTAACACACGGTACCTACCATTCAACCCCTAGGTAAGCTATCTGTCTGCCAGCAGCATCTGCGGCACCTTCCCTAATGTTTCACATTCACAAAATGGTGCCGACGCCTTATGTCCACAATTTACACGCACACGGACATCTGACTTCAGCCAATCACTAATCATATTTCTTTTTTGTAACAAAAATATATAATACAAAGTAAATTCAAAGTGCTAGTGCATTTAATTTCATATATAAGTTACAAATTACAAAAAGGAAAGATTATTTTATATATTTATTATATTTATATTGTAACCCCCTTCTCATGTACAGCATCATGGAATTAATGGTGCTCTATAAATAAATAATAATAATAATAATAATAATAATAAAATGTTTAACCAAATAATTTCTGTTATATAAAAACTTATTTATTTTTATTTATTGGTTGTAGATACTTTAATGATTATATTTTATATATACAGTATATATGTGTATACAGTGCTGGCCAAAAGTATTGGCACCCCTGCAATTCTGTCAGAGAATACTCAGTTTCTTCCTGAAAATGATTGCAATCACAAATTCTTTGGTATTATTATCTTCATTTAATTTCTCTTCAATGAAAAAAAAGAAAAAAAAATGTCATAAATCCAAATTGAATATAATTCCACACCAAACATAAAAAAGGGGGTGGACAAAAGTATTGGCACTGTTTGAAAAATCATGTGATGCTTCTCTAATTTGTGTAATTAACAGCACCTGTAACTTACCTGTGGCACCTAACAGGTGTTGTCAATAACTAAATCACACTTGCAGCCAGTTGACATGGATTAAAGTTGACTCAACCTCTGTCCTGTGTCCTTGTGTGTACCACATTGAGCATGGAGAAAAGAAAGAAGA
This sequence comes from Anomaloglossus baeobatrachus, assembly GCF_048569485.1. NCBI lineage: Eukaryota > Metazoa > Chordata > Amphibia > Anura > Aromobatidae > Anomaloglossus > Anomaloglossus baeobatrachus. The sequence goes on along the minus strand of NC_134360.1, from coordinate 152,394,720 downwards.
CCAAAGAACTGTCTGAGGACTTGAGAATCCAAATTGTGAGGAAGCATGAGCAATCTCAAGGCTACAAGTGCATCTCCAAAGACCTGAAAGTTCCTGTGTCTACGGTGTACAGTGTCATCAAGACGTTTAAAGCCCATGGCACTGTAGCTAACCTCCCTAGATGTGGAAGGAAAAGAAAAATTGACGAGAGATTTCAACTCAAGATTGTGCGGATGGTGGCTAAATAACCTCGACTAACATCCAAACAAGTTCAAGCTGCCCTGCAGTCCGAGGGTACAACAGTGTCAACCCGTACTATCCGTCGGCGTCTGAGTGAAAAGGGACTATATGGTAGGATACCCTGGAAGACCCCACTTCTTACCCCGAGACATAAAAAAGCCAGGCTGGAGATTGCCAAAACTTACCTGAGAAAGCCTAAAATGTTTTGGAAGAATGTTATCTGGTCAGATGAGTCAAAAGGAGAGCTTTTTGGGAAAAGCCATCAACATAGAGTTTTCAGGGAAAAAAAAGAGGCATTCAAAGAAAAGAACACGGTCCCTACAGTCAAACATGGCGGAGGTTCCCTGATGTTTTGGGGTTGCTTTGCTGCCTCTGGCACTGGACTGCTTGACCGTGTGCATGGCATTATGAAGTCTGAAGACTATCAACAAATTTTGCAGCATAATGTAGGGCCCAGTGTGAGAAAGCTGGGTCTCCCTCAGAGGTCATGGGTCTTCCAGCAGGACAATGACCCCAAACACACTTCAAAAAGCACTACAAAATGGTTTGAAAGAAAACACTGGAGACTACTAAAGTGGCCAGCAATGAGTCCAGACCTGAATCCCATAGAACACCTGTGAAGAGATCTCAAAATGACAGTTTGGAGAAGGCAGCCTTCAAATCTCAGGGACCTGGAGCAGTTTGCCAAAGAAGAATGGTCTAAAATTCCTGCAGAGCATTGTAAGAAACTCATCGATGGTTACCGGAAGCGGTTGTTCGCAGTTATTTTGGCTAAAGGTTGTGCAACCAAGTATTAAGGGGGCTTTACACGGTATCGATATCGCTAGCAATTTCTAGCGATAGCGACCGTGTAAGTACCCGTCCCCGTCGCGCATGCGATTGTTTGTGATCGCTGCCGTAGTGAATATTATCGCTACGCAGCGTCACACATACTTACCTGGTCGGCGGTGTCGCTGTGACTGCCGAACAATCCCTCCTTCAAGTGGGAGGGACGTTCGGCAGCACAGCGACGTCACCGCAACGTCACTAAGCGGCCGGCCAATCAAAACAGAGGGGCGGAGATGAGCAGGACGTAACATCCCGCCCACCTCCTTCCTTCCTCATTGCGGCCGGCGGCAGGTAAGGAGACGGTCCTCGCTCATGCGGTGTCACACATAGCGATGTGTGCTGCCGCATGAGCGATGAACCACGACGCTAAACAACCCTTACCGATTTTTTACTTTGGGACGACCTCTCCATGCTGAACGATTTTCACCATTTTTGAGGTCGCCTAAGGTCGCTGGTAAGTATTACACGCTGCGATATTGTTAATGATGCTAGATGTGCATCACTAACAACTTGACCCCGGCGACCAAACATTAACGATATCGTAGTGTGTAAAGCCCCCTTTAGGCTAAGGGTGCCAATACTTTTGTCTGGCCCATTTTTGGAGTTTTGTGTGAAATGATCAATGATTTGATTTTTGTTTCATTCTCTTTTGTGTTTTTTCATTGCAAGCAAAATAAATGAAGATAATAATAACAAAGATTTTGTGATTGCAATCATTTTCAAGAAGAAACTGAGTATTCTCTGACAGAATTGCAGGGGTGTTCAAAAACCAGAGAAATTGTATTACTTTAAAAAATTATTACTTTATTCACATATATGCCACAAACAAGGTACACACGTTAAAAAATGATGAGAAGAAAGGTGGGAATCAATGTCCTCTAATCCTCACCCTTCCTATCATACAAGGGTCGGCGTCCTACAGTTTATTGACGCCCCCGTTCCTCGTCGACTTGAGTCCTGTCCTGACCCTCCACTCACACTACAGAAAATCCCGTGTGTCTAAATAAAAGTGAGTAAAGTGAGACACTCAAGAAAGGACCAACAGGGATAGTGTGTGATACCAAATGATAAAGACACTTGATTACTGTCAGTAAATGTCATGGATTGTCTATGGGGCGGGTTGTGACTCAGTCGACTGTCAATCAAAATAATAAAGCTATTGCTGCATTTTGTCCAGGATGCACCCTACGCGTTTCGCCCTTTTATCAAATCCATAGGGCTCATCAGGGGTATGGCGGCATAGATCCTTGACATTTATGTCACAGCTACAACCATTAGTGTTGGATAGATACCAAGGAACTTATACTGTTAAAAATTCCTCTTCCGGGAACCAGACCAGGACATCAATTGCATCTGATACAGAAGATTAGGGGTATAAATATATCTCAGCACGTCTGAGGACTATCCCAAGATCCAAGCTCAACCACATGTGCAGCTGAAAGTCTGATGTAGATGATTATAGGTATATGTCAACACATCTAGGGACTTATCCAATGGTCCAGGCCCATTCACATGTATCTAGTACGGGTAAATAGGGATATATGTCAGCACGTCTGGGGACTTATCCCGTAGTGCAGGCTCATTCACATGTATAACAATAAAGTCCGTCCACAGGAGACAATGCCCCCTATAGCAAATCTGATCCCGGGAGGCCAGTTAATTAACCCCTTAGTGACGGAGCTAATTTTCACCTTAATGACCAGACCAAATTTTGCAATTCTGACCAGTGTCACTTCATGAGGTTATAACTCTGGAACGCTTCAACGGATCCCGGTGATTCTGAGATTGTTTTTTCGTCACATATTGGACTTCATGTTAGTACCAAATTTAGGACAATATTTTTTGCGTTTATTGAAGAAAAAAATTGAATATTGGCAAAAATTTTGAAAATTTAGCAATTTTCAACTTTTGAATTTTTATACCGTTAAACCAGAGATTTCTGTGACACAAAATAGTTAATAAATAACATTTCCCACATGTCTACTTTACATCAGCACAATTTTGGAAACAACATTTTTTTTTGTTAGGAAGTTAGAGGGGTTCAAAGTTTATCAGCGATTTCTCATTTTTACATCAAAATTTACAAAACCATTTTTATAGGGACCACATCACATTTGAAGTGACTTCAATAGGCCTAGATGACAGAAAATACCCAAAAGTGACACCATTATAAAAACTGCACCCCCCAAAGTACTCAAAACCACATTCAAGAAGTTTATTAACCCTTCAGGTGCTTCACATGAACAAAAGCAATGTAGAATGAAAAAAAGCAAAAATTAAATTTTACCTAAAAATGTTGCTCTAACCCAAATTTATTCACTTTTAGAAGAACTAACACAACAAAATGGACCCCAAAACTTGTTCCCCACTTTCTTATGAGTGCGCCGATACCCCACATGTGGTCAGAAACCTCTGTTTGGACAAATGGGAGGGCTTGGAACAGAAGGAGCAATATTTGAATTTTGGAAAGCAAATTTGGCTGAAATAGATTGCGAGCACCATGTTGCATTTACAGGTCCGCTAAGGTACCTAAACAGAAGAAACCCCTCACAAGTGACACCATTTTGGAAACTAGACCCCTCAAGGCTTCTATCTAGGGGTATAGTGAGCATTTTAGATCCACAGGTACTTCACAGATTTTGTTAACGTTACGTTGTCATATTGAAAATTTTAATAATTTTCTCAAAAATGTTGCTTTAGCATCAATTTTCTCACTTTTTCAAGAGGTAATTCCAAAAATTTGACCTCAAGGTTTGTTAACCACTTTTTTATGAGCGCGGTGATACCTCACATGTGGTCTGAAACCTTTGTTTGGACAAATGGGAGGGCTTGGAACGAAAGGAGCAATATTTGAATTTTGGAAAGGAAATTTGGCTGAAAAAGATTGCGGGCACCATGTCACATTTGGAGGACCCCTAAGGTACCTAAACAGCAGAAACCCCACACAAGTGACCCCATTTTGGAAACTAGGCCCCTCAAGGAATTTATCTAGATGTTTGGTGAGTACCCTGAACCCCCAGGTGCTTCACAGAATTTTATAACGTTGAGCCATGAAAAAAAAAAAAAAAAATTTACCACAAAATTGTTATTTCAACCAGGTAGCTTTTTTTTTTACAAGAGTAAAAGGAAAAAATTCAGCATAACATTTATTGTGCAATTTCTCCTGAGTTTGGCGATACCTTATATGTGGTGGAAATCAACTGTTTGGGCGCATGGCAGGGCTCGGAAGGGAAGGAGTGCCATTTGACTGCAAAATTGGCTGGAATCAATAGCGGACGCCAGGTTGCATTTGGAGAGCCCCAGAGGTGCCTAAACAGTGGAGGTCCCCCACACGTGACTCCATTCTGGAAACAAGACACCTCAAGGCTTTTATCTAGGTGTATAGTGAGCAGTATGAATCCATGAATACTTCACAGAATTTGATAAGCTTAGGTTGCCATATTGAAAATTTTCATTTTTTTCACAAAAATGTTGCTTCAGCATCAAATTTCTCACTTTTTCAAGAGACAACAACAAACCGTGGACCCAACAGGTTGTTATCCAATGTCTTATGAGCACAGGGATACCCCACATGTGGCCAAAAACCTCTGTTTGGATAAATGGGAGGGCTTGGAATGGAAGCAGCACCATTTGAATTCTGGAAAAGTTGAAATAAATTGCGGGCACCATGTCACATTTGCAGGGCCCCTTGGGTACCTATACATTAGAAACTCCCACAAGTGACCCCATTTTGGAAACTGGATTTTATTCAGGAGTATAATAAGCATTTTGAATCCACAGGTACTTCACAAAAATGTTGCTGTAGCAACCAATGTCTCACTTTTAGGCTATGTGGCCATGAGCCAGCGACACGGCGTCTAGTACACAGTGTCAGCCTCCTGCAGAGATGTGAGTGTTGTGCACGGGAGAACGCAGCTGCCCATGCCCACGATTTGGGTTCAGGCCGCTGTGGAGCTCTATGCTACCTGCAGACAACACTCATCTCCGCAGCATAAATTGACATGCTGAGGCTCGGGAAGCTGCGCCACAGGTCAGTTTATGTGGCGGAGAAAAGAAGCACATTGGGCAAGCACATTGGGCATGGGATTTCTAAAAATCCTTCCACTGTGCTTCTACTGCACAATGCAGCGTTATGGACGCAGGGAAAACACTCTGCGCCCAAAACGCTGCAAATCCCGATTGTGGGCGCACAGCCTAAAATACTACAATGGATGAATGGATACATGTCAAACATATATAACGTCCCACCCCCTGCATATTCTAAGCTGGCGCCCTTTAGTGCCTTTCATGTGGCACTAAAGGGTGCCTAGCCTTGTATTTAGCCCCCCAAAAAAATAATAATTAAAATAAACGACGTGGGGTCCCCCCCATTTTTGATAGCCAGCTAGGGTAAAGCAGACAGCTGTAGCCTGCAAACCACAGCTGACAGCTTCACCTTGTCTGGTGATCAATTTGGAGGGCTCCCCAGGCGTTTTTTTTTAAAAAAAAAAAAACGTGGGGTCCCCCCCAAATTAGATCACCAGCCAAGGTGAAGCGGACAGCTGGGGTCTGGTATTCTCAGGGTGGGAAGAGCCATGGTTATTGGACTCTTCCCAGCCTAAAAATAGCAGGCCGCAGCCGCCCCAGAAGTGGCGCATCCATTAGATGCGCCAATCCTGGCGCTTCGCCCCAGCTCATCCCGCGCCCTGGTGCGGTGGCAGACGGGGTAATATATGGGGTTGATACCAGCTGTAATGTCACCTGGCATCAAGCCCTGGGGTTAGTGATGTCACGGCATCTAAACAGATACCCGACATCACTAACCCAGTCAAGTAATAGACAAAAAAAAAAGACAAAAAAAAATTTATTTGAAAAAAAAACTCCCCGAAACATTCCTCTTTCCCCAATTTATTGAAAATAAAGAAATTACGGTCGCTGTAATCCGCTGTAATCCGTGAGGTCCCACGCCGACTCTGGATCTTCTAGAATATGGGGGGCACGTTCAGGGAACGTATCCCCCATTTTCTGGAAGAGCAAGCTCTCCATGAGCAGTGTGGGTGCAGTAATCTGAGAATACTGCACTCACACTGCCCCGGTCCAACTTAGGGCAGAGTGACCTGCAGTAACCTCATTCCAGAATATGAGGGGCACGCTCACAGAACGTACCCCCCATTTTCTGGAACAGCAGTCTCTCCATGTGAGGACCACACTCCTCACATGGAGAGACTGCTGATTACTGCACTCACTCTCCCCCGGTCCACAGTGGAGCAGCCTGTGCATCAGCGACGTCAGCGTCCCTGCAAGACTGACGTCGCTGATGCACAGGCTGCTCCACTGTGGACCGGGGGAGGAATCCAGCTGACAGCCGCTGTCTGCGCATGCGCCGTCAGCATTCAAGAAGGAGGCGGCGTGATCGCGGGACGGATCACCAGACAGGTAACGTATGACCGGGGGCTCGGGGGCTGGGGGGGGGGTGATGGGGGGTGACCTAGTGGGACCTGGGGGGACCTGGGGACACCTTTCTGCCGCATGTGACGTGTCACATGCGGCAGAAAGAGCAGAATGAATGCGGGGGAGGGGGGGTGGCTCTGGAGACCCGGAGGGGGCTCCGGTGACCAGAGGGCTCCGGTGGACCGGAGGAGGGGTCAGGGGGAGGACATTTCCCTCCGATCTGAAATGTTTGATCATTTCAGATCGGAGGGAAATGAATGCAGAGCCGGCGGCGGCAGTTTTCAGCGCGCGTCGGCGCCATCTTGCACGCTCCGGAGGGGGGCTCTGAGGAACCGGAGGGGGCTCCAGGGACCAAAGAGCTCCGGTGTACCGGAGGAGAGGTCAGGAGGGGGACATTTCCCTCCGATCTGAAATGTTTGATCATTTCAGATCGGAGGGAAATGAATGCAGAGGCGGCGGCGGCGGGAGTTTTCAGCGCGCGTCGGCGCCATCTTGGATTTTCCGGAGGGGGGGGGGGGGTTGGATGGATTTCTCCGGTACCGGGGACTTTGGGGGCACTAAGGGCTCACATTTATTTCTCATCTGACATGTTTGATCACGTCAGATGAGAAATAAATAAATTTTACCAGCCATTTTTTTTTTTTTTATGTTGTCGCCGGTATACGGTGTATACCGGCGATCGCATTAACGGGGTGCATACAAAACACCCCGATTCATAATCTGGGGGGTCTCAGCTACCCCCGGTAGCTGAAACCCCCGAGATTTTTCGTCACTGGGGGGCGCTACAGGGTTTTTTCCGGCCTGACGTCTCAAGACGTCGGAACAGAATAAGTACCCTGTTTTTCCGACGTCTTGAGACGTTAGGCCGTCGCTATGGGGTTAAGAAACACAACACCTCTGATCAGTGCTGGCCAAAAGTATTAGCACCCCTGCAATTCTGTCAGAGAATACTCAGTTTCTTCTTGAAAATGATTGCAATCACAAACTTTTTGGTATTATCTTCATTTATTTTGCTTGCAATGAAAAAACACAAAAGAGAATGAAACAAAAATCAAATCATTGATCATTTCACACAAAACTCCAAAAATGGGCCAGACAAACGTATTGGCACCCTTAGCCTAATACTTGGTTGCACAACCTTTAGCCAAAATAACTGCGAACAACCGCTTCCGGTAACCATCGATGAGTTTCTTACAATGCTCTGCAGGAATTTTAGACCATTCTTCTTTGGCAAACTGCTCCAGGTCCCTGAGATTTGAAGGGTGCCTTCTCCAAACTCCCCTTTTGAGATCTTTCCACAGGTGTTCTATGAGATTCAGGTCTGGACTCATTGCTGGCCACTTTAGTAGTCTCCAGTGCTTTCTCTCAAACCATTTTGTAGTGCTTTTTGAAGTGTGTTTGGGGTCATTGTCCTGCTGGAAGACCCATGACCTCTGAGGGAGACCCAGTTTCTCACACTGGGCCCTACATTATGCTGCAAAATTTGTTGGTAGTCTTCAGACTTCATAATGCCATGCACACGGTCAAGCAGTCCAGTGCCAGAGGCAGCAAAGCAACCCCAAAACATCAGGGAACCTCCGCCATGTTTGACTGTAGGGACCGTGTTCTTTTCTTGGAATGCCTCTTTTTTTTCCTGTAAACTCTAGGTTGATGGCTTTTCCCAAAAAGCTCTCCTTTTGTCTCATCTGACAAGAGAACATTCTTCCAAAACGTTTTAGGCTTTCTCAGGTACGTTTTGGCAAACTCCAGCCTGGCTTTTTTATGTCTCGGGGTAAGAAGTGGGGTCTTCCAGGGTATCCTACCATACAGTCCCTTTTCATTCAGACGCCGACGGATAGTACGGGTTGACAATGTTGTACCCTCGGACTGCAGGGCAGCTTGAACTTGTTTGGATGTTAGTTGAGGTTCTTTATCCATCATCCGCACAGTCTTGCGTTGAAATCTCTCGTCAATTTTTCTTTTCCTTCCACATCTAGGGAGGTTAGCCACAGTGCCATGGGCTTTAAACTTCTTGATGACACTGCGCACCGTAGACACAGGAACTTTCAGGTCTTTGGAGATGGACTTGTAGCCTTGAGATTGCTCATGCTTCCTCACAATTTGGTTTCTCAAGTCCTCAGACAGTTCTTTGGTCTTCTTTCTTTTCTCCATGCTCAATGTGGTACACACAAGGACACAGGACAGAGGTTGAGTCCACTTTAATCCATGTCAACTGGCTGCAAGTGTGATTTAGTTATTGCCAACCCGTTAGGTGCCACAGGTAAGTTACAGGTGCTGTTAATTACACAAATTAGAGAAGCATCACATGATTTTTCAAACAGTGCCAATACTTTTGTCCATCCCCTTTTTTATGTTTGGTGTGGAATTATATCCAATTTGGCTTTTTGACATTTTTTTTTTCCTCATTGAAGACAAATTAAATGAAGATAATAATACCAAAGAATTTGTGATTGCAATCATTTTCAGGAAGAAACTGAGTATTCTCTGACAGAATTGCAGGGGTGCCAATACTTTTGGCCAGCAGTGTATATATACATACATATATATATATACATATATATATATATATATATATATATATATATATATATATATACACACACACACACACAGTGTGTCCACCCATACCCTGTCCATCGCCATTAACTTGAGAATGGTGGCAGCTATAGGCATAGAAGTGATGTCTAGGTATAGTAAAATAGCCATGCGCTACGCAATGAAACCACCTATAGCGCCACCTGGTGGAAAACAATGGAGTTAGCATTTTTATCTCGAAAATGAAACAAGATAGAGAAAAAAAGTTAATTAAAAAATTGTAGGGCATCATCAATTCAATATGAATCGACACCTTGCATACAGAAATGCTATGATATGAAACCCATGACCCCCTAAAACATTGAATGCTGGTCACGCATATGGCGCTCATTTAACTTTGATGCTCAAAGTGGCCACCATCAGCTGCAATGCACATCTGGATTCTGGAAAGCATACTGTATCTTGCTGCACATTGTGCAATATGGTAGGTGAGTCGTTTGCACAAGCATATGTAATATGTCGTCGTAGGTCCTGCAATGTTGGTGGAGTCGCATACATCTGCTGTTTGATGTGACCTCACAGAAAGAAGTCCAATGGGGTCAGGTCAGGTGAGCGTGGAGGCGACGCCACACAGCCACCATACTCAATGACTTGTAGGAAGGTATCCATGAGGTATCGCTTCACATCCGCAGCCTTGTGAGTTTTACACATTCTAATCATAGCATTTCTGAATGCAAGGTGTCGATTCGTATTGAATTGATGATGCCCTACAACTTTGTAATTCACTTTTTTCTCTATCTCGTTCCATTTTCGAAATAAAAATGCTAACTCTGTTGTTTTCCACCAGGTGGCGCTATAGGTGGTTTCATTGCATTTCATAGCATGGATACTTTACTATACCTAGACACCACTTCTATGCCTATAGCTTCTGCCGTTCTCAATTAATGTAATGGTGGTGGACAGGATATGGGTGGACACACTGTATGTATATATATATATATATATATATATATATTGCAGTTTTTCGGTCCATTTCTTTTACCTGTATCACCATCTATAAATGTCGTATGTGATTTTTTGATTTTAATATGTTCAATAAAAATTAGTTTAGGTCTTATACTTTTTTGTTTGGTTTATAGTAAATTGAGCTTTATGGCCTCTTATATATAAAGTAAAGGGTACAAAGTGTTTACTAGCTGCCCCACACAGCCGTCAATTCTCTCTTGAGTGCCGAATTATCCCATCATCCCCAGGTCATAAACTCGGTCCCAACAGTTCAGTTTCTCAGGGCCCGTATATGCTCAGATATTAACTTTTCCAGGACGCCACATGACAGCACGGTAGGAGTTGCTCCTTTGACCTTTACAGGGACAGGAAAACGCAAGAGGTTAAAAGCCCCTCCCCATCCCCCTTTCCTCAGTGTTTTTCCTGTCCCTGTACAGGACGGACGCAAGTCTTACCATCGGTGGTATGGGGTCTAGGCGGATCGGGGGGGCTTGCTCTCTCCTTCCTGCCGGTCAAGCAACCCCTGGCCGACACTTCTACTGCAGAGGTCCCTCAGCCGGCCGGTGGAGCGAGATCTCCCGGCAACAAGCCGCTTCCCTCAGGTGAGGGCTCTCGGCAGCCCGCCGTCTACTGCCGGCCATGGGGCACTTCCGGGTCTGCGCAGGCCATGCGTCCCAGCGTGACACGCACGCTGACGCATGCGCCATGCGGAGATCGCTGCATTTCCGGGTACGGAATATGGCGATGGCCTGGAAGGCAGTAGGTGATCCCGGACGGAACACTGAAGGCGGGAATGGACTCTGACGTCGCCCAAATCAGGTAATAAAACTGGGGGACCGGGGAATGGCTCAGTATTGTGTATTTCGCTTGTCATGGATGAGGATGACCGGTCAGATGCTGGAGCCCCTGCAGAGTCCCAGGATCACGTAAGTGCAGGTGTACCTGGGTTCGGACCAGGGGTCATAAGGGTAGTCCCTGATTCAGTCTACCATTCATTTTAGGATTCTTCTACAACGCGCACCAGCACTATTTCTAAGAAACCTCAGAGGAAATCTGTCAGGACAAAAAAATGTGCAGTCTGCCATTCCCATTTGTCAGAGTCCTGTACAAAACAGTTATGTGACCCTTGTATAGCTGAATTGGTCTCCAGTGAACAAAATTCCCTGCTGACGGACATGAGGGCTATGATCCGCGAGGAAGTGCAGTCGGTCATTGCCAGTACATCATCCCACCAGGAATGTCGAGACATGCCTCACAAACGACAGCGACAGGACTTGGGGATCTCTTCAGAAGAGGGCGAGATTTCGTATGACTCTGATTCTCAGTTAGAAGAGGATACGGCAGATCCGGCTCCTGAGGAGGGCCGTCGGTATCTCTTTTCCTCCTGTGATATGGATGAACTGCTTCGAGCTGTCAGAAAGACAATGATGGTGGAGGAGCAGGAGAAACCGAGGTCTGTCCAGGACGAAATGTTCGGTGGACTCAGGTCTCAACGCCATCGAGTGTTCCCTGTCAATCCCCATGTCAGAGCAATGATAATGGAGGAATGGCAGGAGTCTGAGAAAAAGTTAGTAATTCCCAGGGAATTTCGGGCTCGCCTCCCATTTGAACCGGATGATATTAAGAATTGGGAAGATGTACCTAAAATCGATGTCCCGGTGGCTAAGGTAGCTAGAAAGACTGCTATCCCATTTGAGGACTCATCTGGGTTGAAAGACCCAATGGACAGAAAGGCAGACGGCCTTCTGAAAAGGGCATGGGAAGCTGCAGCCACCACTATCAAGACTAACATTGCGGCTACTTCAGTGGCCAGGTCCATGTCCAGGTGGTTAGATGACCTAGAGTCCCTGTTTGTGGATAGGGCTCCTAGGGAGACTGTTCAGGATTCTATTTCCCTCCTGAAACTTGCCACAGGATTTATGGCAGATGCTTCAGCGGAATCAATTAGGTTTTCTGCCAGAAATGAAGCATTAACTAATTCTGCCCGCAGGGCCATATGGTTAAAAACGTGGTCAGGGGATTGCGCCGCCTCTAAAAACAAATTGTGTGCTATCCCATTTTCAGGTGAGAGAGTTTTTGGTCCCGCTCTTGACGATATACTAGAAAAAGCATCTGATAAGAAAGGGGGATTCCCTGAGGAAAGATCTCGTCGGGGACCTCCTACCCGTCGGTTTCGTTCCTTTAGGAATACTGACTACAAAAGTAGGGGTAAAACGGGTAGATGGAGTTATTATAAAGGAGGAAAAGAGAGGAATCCTTCCTTTGACACTAGAAAAATCCAAAATCGGTCCTGACGCCAAGGTGGGCGGACGTCTGGTGGAGTTCCAAGTGGCATGAGAACGTATCACGTCCAATCCTTGGGTTCTCCAAGTGGTATCAGGAGGGCTCCTGATAGAATTCTCTCGGGTACCCCCCGACAGGTTTCTTGTCACACATTTTCGCTCCCCAGACTCGTCCTGCCATATCTGGTCCGAGGTACAAACTCTGTTACGTACCCGAGCAATACGTCCGGTTCCTCATCGGGAACGCTTCAGGGGTCACTACTCCAGTCTCTTTACCATCCTAAAACCGTCGGGAGATGTGCGCACCATTATCAATCTCAAGCCCCTGAATCGGTTTGTTCGCTACAAAAAATTCCGTATGGAATCCATCAGGTCAGCCATCCTACTCATCAGTCAGCACTCGGTTATGGCCACAATAGACCTATCAAGCGCATATTATCACATAGCTATACACCCCGCCTGTCAAAAATTCCTGAGATTTGCTTTGGAAAAACAGGGCGTAATCTATCACTACCAGTTCCGGTGTCTTCCTTTTGGCCTGTCATCCGCTCCCCGAACCTTCACAAAAGTTATGGCAGAGGTGGTGGCCCACCTAAGAACACTGGGTGTCACCATCGTTCCATACCTAGACGATCTCCTCCTCATTGCAGCCAACCCAAGAGAATTGTCCCACCAAGTGGGGATCGCTCTATTCCAACTCCAGAGCCTGGGGTGGATGGTGAACATTCGCAAATCAAATTTGCTGGCGGAATCCAGAAAGGTCTTCCTAGGCATACTTCTGGACTTGGACGCCAGAATGTCATTCTTACCGGCCCTGAAGGTAAGATTACTCCAACGCAGGATACGAGCCTTCCGAAGTCAGGAGAAGTGCACTATCCGGGAGGCTATGAGAGTGTTGGGTCTGATGACGTCCTGTATCCCATGTGTACGGTGGAGCCAGTTCCATTCAAGACCGCTTCAACAGCTGATCCTTTCAAGACCAGTGGGTCGCCACTGCTCGCTGACGAGCCACACCACCTTGAACCGCAAGATCATCCTTCCAGTGCGGCTCCGACACAGTCTGAAATGGTGGACAAACAAGGAGCATCTATCGGTGGGAGTTCATTGGGACTACTCGCCATCAGTTACGCTCATTACCGACGCCAGCCAAACAGGTTGGGGGGCACACGTGGGCAAGGTTTCTTTCCAGGGGACATGGCCAAACCGGTTGATGGCCTACTCTTCCAACTACCGGGAGTTGAACGCAGTCTGGCAGGCCCTCAGCAGCAAACAGCACCTGTTCCTGGGTCAACATGTCCGTATCCTCTCGGACAATGTAACAACGGTGGCGTTCCTCAGACACCCGGGTGGCCCGAGACATCACCAGTTGCAAGCTTTGGCGCACCTCATCTTCCGCTGGGCCGAGACCTCTGTTTTGTCCATCTCGGCTGTCCATCTGAAGGGATCAGACAATTGTCTGGCGGATTATCTCAGCAGACACCGGCTCGACCCAGCAGGTTGGTGTCTCAACAACGCAGTGTTCCAGTCGCTGATTGCCCGGTGGGGGACGCCTCATTGGGACCTGTTCGCATCCAGGAACAACTCGAAGTCCAAGATCTTCTTCTCCCTCAATCCCAACGATCGACCGGCAGCAGTGGATGCGATGTCTCAACCGTGGGTCATGGAGCTGGCATATGCCTTCCCCCCTATTCCATTGATTTCCAGAGTCCTTCAGAAAATCCGGCAGGACAGGGCCACAGTCATCCTCATTGTTCCATTTTGGCCGCGAAGGAGCTGGTTCTCGCTCCTGAACAACATGGCGGTGGACGAACCCGTTCTCCTTCCCCTATAGGAGGATCTGCTCAGCCAGGGTCCGGTGTTCCACCAGAATCTTTGCAATCTACATCTGTCTGCTTGGATCCTGAGGGGCGATTCTTGAAGAATAAGGGCTTATCCGCTGCGGTTATTACTACCCTGCAAGCCAGTAGGAAGCTGGTTACCCAGACGATTTATCGGCGGATCTGGACTCGGTTTTGTGCCTTCCTAGGTGAGGAACCGAGGGACAGTGCCCGTCCGGATATTCCTCGGATCCTTGATTTTCTTCAAGAAGGTTTCCACCAGGGCCTGAAACCCAGTACTATTAAAGTCCAGATCTCGGCACTCAGTGTGTTCTTCGATACTTCCCTCGCTTCCCATACTTGGATTGTCCGGTTTGTCAAAGGCCTTCAGAGATTGCGGCCTACTATTCGTTCCACAGTTCCTCCATGGGATCTGGGTCTAGTTCTTAATGGACTATGCGAGGTTCCGTTCAAGCCTCTGGATGACGTCTCAATTCAACAATTATCCTTTAAAACGGCTTTCTTGGTGGCCATTACCACCGCAAAGAGGATTGGAGAACTACAAGCTTTATCCATTCGTCCTCCATATCTCCAGGTCCTGCCTGACAGAATCATTTTGAATCTTGATCCTAAGTTCCGGCCGAAGGTGGTGTCCGTGACTAATCTAGAACAAGAAGTGGTCTTGCCGGCGTTCTGTTCCGACTCTTCCACCCGCACAGAAGACTCCCTTCACTCTCTGGATGTCAGAAGAGCGGTACTGGCTTATTTGGAAGCTACCCAGAGCTGGCGTATAGATTCAACCCTTTTTGTGCAATTTGCGGGAAAAAAACGAGGGAAGACGGTGTCTAAGGCAACTCTGTCTCGGTGGGTTAGGTCTACTAATTCGGCTACTTACCAGTCCGCGGGTCGCGAACCCCCCACTCATCTTAGGGCTCACTCCACCAGGGCTCTGTCTACTTCATGGGCAGAAAGGGCGGGGGTTTCCCTAGAACAAATTTGTCGTACAGCGACGTGGTCTGGTCCCCACACGTTTTGTAAGCACTATCAACTAGATCTTCTCACTGATCAACAAACATTGTTCGGTAGGAAGGTTCTACAGGCTGTGGTCCCACCCTCATAGGGATTACTTTGGCATTCTCCTACCGTGCTGTCATGTGGCGTCCTGGAAAATAGGAATTACTACTTACCGGTAATGATGTTTCCAGGAGCCAACATGACAGCACGCTTATTTCCCTCCCGTCTGATTATGTACCGTGTGTTGTACGTTCTGCATTAATAAAATGGTGTTATCTCCCATCCTGGTGTGGTACTTTAAAAAACACTGAGGAAAGGGGGATGGGGAGGGGCTTTTAACCTCTTGCGTTTTCCTGTCCCTGTAAAGGTCAAAGGAGCAACTCCTACCGTGCTGTCATGTTGGCTCCTGGAAACATCATTACCGGTAAGTAGTAATTCCTATTTTTTGAGGGACAAGCCCTGGAATTGAAAAAGCGGTTTAAGAACAGGCACTATACAGATAATGCAATCCAATGTGGATATGACAGGGCCAGGGCTACATCTAGGGATGAATTGCTGAGACCAGCAGTTAAAAAATCTGATGACCAAGTGAGACTCATTACACCTTACCACTCTCAATGGTATGAAACGAAGCAAGTGATCGAGAGATATTGGCCCATATTACTATCGGATAAGGACTTGAAGTCTGTTCTTTCAGACAAACCATCTGTTACACCTCAGAGATCTAAAACTCTGAAAGACATGATAGTTAAAAGCTATTACACACCACCCCCCTCCAATTTTTTAGAGAGAGCTAGGGGACCAAAATGGGGTTCCTCTTGCTGTGGGGATTGTGGGGCTTGCTCACAGATGGAGAGAGAATCCACCTTTCACAATTACGCCAATAACAAGGAGTTCAAAATCATTCACAATATAAATTGTAGAACAACATATGTGATCTATTGGGCAAAATGCCCCTGTGGGCTCATTTATGTGGGCCTCACCTCTCGTGAGTTGAGGGTGAGGATCCTCGAGCATATTAGGGACATTAAAAAGGCGGCTAGGATTGTGAAACCTGATGAGTTTGAAATGCTGAAGAATATCCCAAAGCATTTTAAGGAAAGTCACAATTGTAACTGGCGCCTCCTTAAATTTCGAGTCATTGACAGAATATACTTGAGCCCTCGGGGTGGTGATCCTAAGAGGGTACTAGTGCAAAGGGAGGTTAAGTGGATCACAATTTTGGAGACGGAGAAACCTAATGGTTTGAATGATTTTATTTATTTTAAACCATTTTTGTAAAGTGAGTATTATGGTTGTTTCCGCTTCATTATGCAACCCTCTCTCAATTTTCTGCCATGTCCTCTCTGCTTTGCTTGGCTTGACCCTCTTGGTTTGGTGGTTTTTGAACTGGGAGTCAAATTATATAGGAACTTTATAAAATGTATGTTTTTGCTGCTATAACGCTGTCACCATTTGTTTCACCTTCTATGTGGTTTGAGGTCACTTGTTTATTTAATTTTTTGATATTCTCTCTTTATACAGAATTCTTTAATTGCATAATTTCATATATAAAGCATGGATGGGATGGAGTGCTTACTAACATATAGACTACCTTTTGGATTATGCATGCCTGCCTAAGGGATTTATCCATTGAAATGAAGATGTACTTTATTGACACTGATTGCATTTATGGGATGTATTCAATGTCATTGGATGGGATACACATGTTTCCCATATATATATATATATATATATATATACATACATACTGTATATATTGGTTATATCCCTTACTGTTTGATAATCTACAATCTATGTATGTACTTATACCAATATACCAACATGTGTGGATTATCTTACAAAATTATTGATTTTTTCTGTTTACAATTTCTGTAAGAAGTGCTGCTATCCCGTCCTTTAGGTTTTCTGTAATGTTAGGTCTAATTTGCCATCACTTTTGACTTCTTTCAATATGGCCACTGGCCATACTGATGTCAGAGCGCGCTCTGCGAGTCGGAGGCTGCCTCTCCTCCCCAGCCGGCGCCCAATTGGAGGACGTCTTTTGCGCATACGCATGACATCTTCCGGGACTCCGGCGGCGGTGGATGACGCGGCCTCCACCGCGCTGCGTGCGCCGCAATGGACTTCAGGTGGGCTTCTTAGTATAAGAGAGTGACCCTGTGGCTACCCCAGCACCTCCTGACGAAGTGAAAAGCGAAACGCGCGTCGAGGGGCTGGGCTTTGTGGTTCGCCATCTTGGTCTGTAACTTTGTTATCGGATACCTCATTAGCCTAATGGAAGCCTCCATATTGGTTTGCCCTGACACCAGTTTGGTGCACAAACTCCATAAGACTTATATTAGATGATGTTGGTCATTTTGTATTTATTGTCTTATATTATGGAGAGTGCACTAACTTCTTGATCTTTGCCAATTATGGCTGTGTGCTATATTATTAGCTGCATGTTGATAATTGTGTCCAGGATGTTTACATGTATGTTGAGCTGTTCTGTTTGAAATTGCACTTGTACTTTACAGGTCCATCTGTGACTGGCTAGTAGGTTTGATGAAAATTTCAATTATTTATACCCAGAAGTTCATATATCTTTGTAAAAACATTGAATTTCAAAAAAAATGGCTTTACCACATCGCACCAGTTTGTTTCTGCATGTTTTTATGGGGTAGGGTTTCTTTTAACTTGTGGGTACCAGCACTGTATATATCTTTTTGCAATGAACATTTGATGAAATAAAATATGAAAAATATTTTTAACTACATAGGTTGGAACCCCCCCCCCCCCCTTTTGCAGATCTTTTTTTTCGGTTTATAAGTTCTAAATAATGTGAGTTCTATTTTTGGTTTAATCTAAAGGGTACATAGTGTTTACCAGTTGCCCCACACAGCCAATATTGTGGTACTTCCCCCAAAAAGCAAATAGTTTAACAAATTAGACCTATGTAACTTGTATTCCCAGTTCACCCACACAGCCAAGATTGCAAGAGTTCCCCCACAGATCACCAAATTTTAAAAAAGGCCCTAAACAGCCTCTTTACCAAGTTAACCATAAATGCTATCATTGCCTGAGATCCACCACATAGCACCCAATCTTAACAGAGATGGACCACGGACCCCATCCAACAGAGTGCTCAAAAACCAGAAGTGACAGGTGCCTGACTTGTTGAGGTTCCCACTGCTTTGCTCGTTTTCAAAGGTGTGATGTTGAGAAAAGATTGTTGTGGTCTCCAGGTGCCATCCTTGCGCTTTTAGCAGGACACTGATTCTTATATTGCCTGTTTTACCAGTTCCCAAACAGGACCACATTTTCTTTAGTTCCATGTAGACTTGTTGCTGCATTTAAAAAGCTCATAGATTAATTTGGAATCGAGCTGGAGGTAAGCCAGTTAGACTTCCTACTGCCATTTAGCCTTTCAGTGCATCTTTCGTGTTGTTCACTGAGTATCCCGGGGGTGGCTTTTCTCCACTTTGTCGGATCTGGCGCGCTCCCGTAGGCTGGTTTCAGACGTCCGTGTTTTACGTACGTGTGACATCCGTTTTTAACACGGATGTCACACGTACCCATGTTATTCTATGATGTGCCTCACACGTCTGTGTTTGCACACGGACCGTGTGACTTTTCATGAGCTGCAAGCACACACGCAGACATTTCCGGCAGCACGGATGTCACACGGATCGCACACTGATGTGATCCGTGTGACATCAGTGTAAAACATACCAGAGAAAATATGGGTCTTTTTAATAAAAATATTTTCTATATTTACTTCTCTCCGGCGATGCTGTCTCCGACTCTGCTGTCTCCCGCACCTTATCGCCGCTCATTATACTCACTGAATATTCAGTTTCCTGTGGAGATGGAAGCAGGAACAGCGCTGGGGACTTCAGTGCTGGGGACCGCATCGCTGGGTTAGTGTACAGCAGAGTGCATGTGTGTGTGTGTACGTGCATGTGCGCTATGTGTGTCTGCGCTCGGTGTATCCATGTGTGTCTGCTATGTGTGTATATGTGCTCAGTGTGTGTGTGTGTGTGTGTGTGTGTGTGTGTGTGTGTGTGTGTGTGTGTGTGTGGTGAAAACCTGGAAGCCGGAACATTGCGGGGACAGCATCAGGGACTCATCACAATTCCCAGTGAACTCTGATGAACCCGTGAAGCTGTAGTGTTGGGGTCATCAGGATGTGATCAGAGTTCATTGGGAACTCCAATGACCTACTGGATGTCACTGTGCTGAAGAATACTCACTTGTCCCCGTGGTGCTGTCCCCGCGATGCTCCGGCTTCCAGGTCCTGAGTGCGTGAATAATCGATGAATATAATGATCGGCGGTAAGGAGCGGGAGGCAGCAGAGCCGGAGAAAGCAGGTAAGTATGAAAAAAAATTATTTCACAGACCCCTGTTTTCTCCGGTACCTGTCACACGCATGCAAACATGGATATCACACGTATGACCATAACCATGCATGTGACTGGTACCTGATTAAACACGGACGTCTGAAAGCAGCCGTACACTGTGTACAGTACAGTGGCCGCGCCGCAACTTCCTGGTCACACGTTCCGGTCAAATGACAACATGTGATCGGAACTTGTGGTGTGGCCACTGTACTGTACACAGTGCACGGGAGCGTGCTGGATCCGACAAAGTGGAGTAAAAGGAAAGTAACTATTCAAAGAGACAGTGCTGACGTGGGCCGGGAGCCGGGGTAAGCTAGTAACCATGTTACACATCGGGTAACTAAGGACAGCGGTTTCTATAGTTACCTGTTGTGTACCATGGTTATCAGCCTACGCCAGCTCCGGCACACGTGTGCTGGGAGCTGGGGTAAGCTAGAGGTTTCACACATCCGGCTTTTCTCCACTTTGTCTTGCCGGTGTGGGCTTCCGGGGGTGCAGCAGTCACCTGGGAGTCGGGGCTCCGTGTGGGTTCGGGGAATGTGTGCGAGGGGCGTGGCCAGGTCGAGCATCCAATGCGTGAGAGGGGCAAGGCCTGGCCGAGCGGCCAATGCGTGCAGGGGGCCGGGGCGAGCGGCCAATCCGTGTGGGGGCGGAGCCTGGCAGAGCGGCCAATCTGTGCGGGGGCGGAGCCGAGTCGAGCGGCCAATGCGATGGTTATCACTGTAGACAGAATAAGGCAATTATATATCAAGATTCTCTTTCAAACTTCTTGCCTTTATGTCATTACTGTTGTCAAGAGCAAATTCTTCCACCATGTTGTCAGGGTGAATCAATTGAAGCTGAATTACTAATGGAAACGGTCTACTTTTTGGCCAAGCTAATTATATTTACTGTTAATATATTGAAAAAGTTTGTTTTATTTAATTATTGTTAGTTTATTTTTTTAGTTATGTATTTATATTAGGAAATGTTCTGCCCATTCAGGCATAAGAAAATTGTCACAGTTGTTAAGTGCTAATAAAGTTATTGTTACCTTACATCAATGCTAAACGATATTAAGCCACTAGATGGGGATCTAGTTCTATAGTGTTCAGTGTTTTCCTTGTGGGAGTGTCTTGCTGCTGCTTGATTTCCTGAGCATTCTGAAAGCAGGCTCCATTTTGTAAGGAAGATACATGAAGGAGGATGTTTGCTTATGCTCTCCTGCACCTCTCTTGTTAAACCCATTATCCACACTAAAGTATATCCAGTATGTACTACGTGTAAAAACATTATGTTGAAACCTGTTGTTGCATTGCATAAGTTGTAATGATGTACTGTAGGTAATTAGACTGGATAGAAATCCACGTCTATGTCGCCATTTTGTGATCTTTTCCCATATACAATGTAATGTAATATCCGGATGTTTAGTGTGCTCCACACTTATTATTGTTTTCTGTATTCTTACAGTTTTACCATATACTCAAACATGTTCAACACTGTTAACCAATAAACAAGTTTAGACTTCTGAGAAACAGTCTGCTTACATGGAAACAGAGAACAGGTTTAGGCTGTATGTCGGGGTGCACACCGTACAAACGTGCATGCAGACAGAATGGTAAAATGAATACTATTCATAAGAAGATAGTGGATTGGACTATTTGGAGCCGTTACCACCCACACAGTGCAACGTACAAGTACAGCAGTGGCCGCCATACAGTCACAAGTAAAGCATGCAGGCCCCAGCCCCGATCCATCCACGCTGAAGTCCCTTTCTGCATAGACTAAAATCTTCCAACAGGCGCGCAATGTCTGCGACCTGGGCTTCCTCAGTCAAGACGAGGTCCCGAGCAAGCAGCTCTAACAAGTCTTCATTAAAAGAGTTTGCTGCTCTCACTTGTGCAGAAGCGGAGGCCGCAAAAGTAAAATCCTCCTTCGCAGCACAAGAGATGCAACTAAAGCTAAGACAAACAGATCAAGAAACAGTGCACGCCTGCAAGCAGAAAGAACACGCTTGCTAGCAGAACAAGCAGCGCAGAAAACACGCCTGCAGGCCACTCTGGACAAACTTATTGCAGAAAAGGAGGCAGTAGTGGCAATAGCCAAAGCAGAGTTCCTGGAGGCCGTGGAGTATTCTGAACCCAAGGAATGCAGCAATGTACTTGGAACAGACCTAGATCAACAGGATCTAACTCAGCGCGTCTCAGAGTATGTCCGCTAGCATTCCAGAATAGATGACAACCCTGATCCACGAGAGTGACCAGCCTATACTGACTACCTGAGATCCCATCCCGATCTGCAGTACTGCAAACAAGAAAGTATGCAACAGATCAACGTTGACCGCAACTACAATTCTACAGAACAGAAGGTTACACCTCCATTCCGAATTAGAGGGACACCCTTTGCTTTAGAATGGTATTAACAGACTATCCTGAGACTGAAGCTCCTAACAGGTATGATGTTGCACCACACATGCTGCATGACAACCACACACCAGCTCATTATGGTGCTAACCAAGCCACCATGGACTTTGCAAAGTTCTTTGCTCGGCGAGAGCTGGTCACCAAAAGACTTGTAAAGTTCACCGATCGTGCTGAGAACTACAGGTCATGGCGAGTCTCCTTCCGGAAAGCCATCAGAGACTTGGGTCTTTCACTTCCGAGCCACTTTACAAGAAAATCTAACTCCTCACTAGGAGAATATGTTGAACACGCCAAAAGAATCAGAGACATTAACATAATGTATCCAGAAACTGGTCTTCATATGGTATGGGAAAGACTCGATGAACTTTATGGTTCAGTAGAAGCTATAGAAAATGCTTTGTATAAGAGAATTGATGCCTTTCCCAAAATAGTGAGTAAAGGTTACCAAAAACTCAGGGAACTAAGTGACTTGTTAGCGGAGATACAGGTTGCACAGGCAGAAGGAGATCTGGCATTGAGATTGGCATTCCTGGACACTGCCAGGGGTGTCAATCCAATTGTTCAAAAACGTCCTTATAACCTTCAAGAGAAGTGGATCATGCACGGTTTCCGTTATAAACAGACTCATAATGTACCGTTTCGTCCTTTCACAGTATTTGTACATTTTGTCACTCAACAAGCTAGAATTAGAAATGATCCCAGTTTCAATTGCACTCTGTCATGCTCCACTGAGGCTTGACAAAGAATGCAGATAGCTTCGAAACGCATTGCCGCTCATGGGCTCCCTATTTTGTCCTTGTAATGATAAATATTTTTTACGTCCTTTAAAATAAAGCTTGCACAAGATTTTATATTATTCCAGAAGCTGGATTATCTTTTTTCTTCTATTGGATCCCTGCACTACCAGAGTGTTATCCC
Source organism: Anomaloglossus baeobatrachus (assembly GCF_048569485.1). Taxonomy (NCBI): domain Eukaryota; kingdom Metazoa; phylum Chordata; class Amphibia; order Anura; family Aromobatidae; genus Anomaloglossus; species Anomaloglossus baeobatrachus. The sequence continues at coordinate 152,371,887 of NC_134360.1, read as the reverse complement.
TGCATGCCGGACCTTGCCACAGCTGAGCTGGATCACCTTTTTACCACATGTTCCACTGCCCCTGGTGTCAAGCCTTCTAAAATACCAGTGGCAGTCCATAAAACTAATGTTACCTCCACAGGTTTTCCTTACAGGGCAAGCAAGTCCTCTCAAAAAGATATAACATCTATGGACTTCAACAAGTAGAGTCCCCTACACCAGAAACCACATCCTTTTCTGAAATGCAGAACTTTCAGGGAGAAGTCTCTAGAAGACCGTAAAGGTTTCCTCAAGGAAAATAACATCAGCTTCAAATGCTGTGCTACAACATCACACTTCGCCAGGAACTGTGAAGCCAGTGTTAAATGCGTAGAATATGGTAGTGTAGATCACAATACAGCCTTACACCCTTGACTGACCTCATCAGTGCTATCGTAAACAGTGGAGCATTGTGAAATTCACATGGACACCGACATCAACACCCCAGTAGTCACCTCTCAGTGTACAGAGATCTGTAAAGGACTTGAAGGAAGAAAGTCTTGCTCAAAAATCTGCCTTGTCAGAGTGTATCAAGGAGGCAATCGGTATAAGGCGATCAAGATCTATGCAATTTTAGATGATCAAAGCAACAGGTCCCTAGCTAAATCCATCTTCTTTGACACCTTTAAGATTGTAGGGCCCAGTTCTCCCTACTCCTTGAGGACGTGTGCAGGTACTGTCGAGACAGCGGGGAGGAAAGCAACTGGTTACAAAGTGGAGTCTATGGATGGTCAGACTTGTTTACCGCTGCCAACGATACAGGGTGCAACTTGATTCCTGACAAACGGTTCGAGATACCTACACCGGATGTAGCGGTCCATCATTCCCATTTGAAGAGCATAGCTCACCAGATACCAGAACTGGACTCAGAAGCTCCGATAGTCTTACTCATTGGTAGAGACATATTACGTGTTCATAAGCCTAGAAGATAAATTAACAGCCACCAGAGCGCTCTCTATGCGTATAAACTTGACCTATTATGGGTCATTGGAGATGTCTGCCTAGGAGGGGTACACAAGCCAACCTCAGTCAACAATATGCTCACCAGTACACTTGAAAATGGATGTCCATCTCTCTTTCAGCCATGCCAGAGCAGTTTCCTGGTAAAAGAATTACCACGCAGTGCCCCCCTGCCTTGTCCTTTTGCAGACCCTTCCTGTGAAGACCACGCTTGTGATAGCGAGCAAGATCACATAGGATGTACAGATTTCCACAGGACCAGAGAAGACAACAAGACAGAAATGTCCATAGAAGACAGACTGTTCTTGGACATCATGGAGCAAGAAATAGTAAAAGACGAGTCCAGAAGTTGGGTTGCACCTCTACCATTCAGACCCTAGAGACGACGCTATTCAACAACAGAGAACCTGTCTATGGTCAATTTCTCTTCCTGAAACACAAACTTCAAAGGTCACCAGATACGAGAGAACATTTCTTTGCCTTCATGGAGAAGATATTCAAGAGTAACCATGCAGAAATCGCACCCCCACTCCAAGACTCTGAGGAGTGCTAGTACTTACCCATTTTCGGTGTGTATCACCCTAAGAAACCAGGTCAAATAAGAGTAGTATTTAACTCAAGCACCAGATGTGAAGGTGTCTCACTAAATCATGACCTACTGTCCGGCCCAGACCTCAATAACAGACTTCTGGAAGTCCTTCTCTGCTTCCGCAGAGATAAAGTGGCATTTATGGCAGACATACAACAGATGTTTCATCAAAAAAATAGAACTGAGGGCACTCGCCAATTGAAGGCAGAAATCTTGTGTTTATTATTTACATGGAGCAGGCATAAAGGACGGAGGGTAGACGGACCGACCACCCACAGACGACAACTGTTTCGCACCGGCAACAGGCTCTTTAATAAGTCCCTGGTGACTATGTCAGTTCCTTGCTCTTTTAACGGAGTGGACTAAGAAATGATGTAAGTGTATTAAAATCAGATTAGTTGAAAACTAAACACATTAAAAAAAATACAAAAAATATAAAAGAATGCAAAACATATTAGACAAAAATATAAGTACAGAGCAGAGGGATTACAAAAATACAAGCATATCGTTCTTATCGTTTAGACCAAATGGCCCCATTGCTTCACTTTTTATAATCCACCTGGATTCTTGTTGTAGCAGAAATTTGTGTATCACCCCTTTTTTTTAATATACAACAGATGTTTCACTGCTTTCTTGTCAAAAAGGAACACAGAAACTACTTGAGGTTCTTCTGGTATCGCGACAACGACCCCGATAAAGACATCGCAGAGTACAGGATGAAAGTGCACATCTTTGGGAACAGTCCTTCTCCTGCAGTTGCCATCTATGGTCTCAGACATTCAGCTATAAAGAAGGTGAAGCAAGGTACGGGTCAGATGTTAGATACTTTGTGGAAAAAGATTTCTACGTGGATGACTGCCTAAAATCCACACCCACCAGTGAAGCTGCAATCAGTCTGCTTAGAAGAGCTCAAGAAATGCTCGCTCTGTCTAATTTGAGGTTGCGCAAGATCACTTCCAACAGCGAAGAATTAATGGAAGCTTTTCCCTCTCAAGAGTACGCAAGTGATTTGAAGGACTTGGACCTAAGCATCGACTCCCTACCCATGCAGCGGAGTCTTGGTTTGCTCTGGGATTTGAAGGTGGATGCATTCACTTTCCAAATTAGCAGAGAAGAGAAGCCTTTTACACGCAGAGGTGCTCTGTCCTTTGTAAACAGCTTGTATGATCCTCTTGGATTTGTAGCTCCTGTGACCATCCAAGGTAAAATTAGGTTAAGAGACTTCGTCCAAGATACATCTGATTGGGATGACTTGCTTCCAATGGAGAAAAGAGACCTATGGGTAGACTGGAAGAATTCTCTTGAAGCCTTGACCAGCCTTCAGGCGAGACGACCATATGCTCCTGTGCCATCAACAGAAGTCAAATTGCAAAGACTTTGTATCTTCTGTGACGTCTCAGTCAAAGCGATTGCAGCAGTGGCATATCTAAAAACTGTAGATGTCAAGGAACAATGCCACATAGGGTTTGTCATGAGTCACACAAAACTGGCGCCTCTCCGTGAACACACGATACCCAGACTGGAACTTTGTGCCGCTGTGCTTGCAGTTGAGTTGGCTGAACTTGTCTCGACAGGAATGAGCCTAGAGATCAAGGATGCTGAATTCTACACGGACCGCAAGGTAGTACTAGGGTACAGTTGCAATGAAATTCGACGTTTCTATGTCTATGTCAGCAATCGGGTGCTAAGGATCAGGAGATCCACCTGTCCTAAACAGTGACACTGCGTGTCTACACAACATAATCCTGCAGATCATGCAACCAGATCCGTTGCAGCAAGCCACCTAAAGGACACTGAAATGGTTTTCAGGTCCTTCATTCATTCCTACACCGTTCAACATCCTGCACTACCGGATCCAACACGTTTGAGCTGATAGATCCAGAGGCTGATGAAAAAATATGCCCGCAGGTATCCGTTCTACGCACAGTGACTTTAGACCACCACCTCAATTCGCATTGTTTCAGCAGGTTCTCAACCTGGAAGTCGCTTGTTCATGCAATTGCTTTTTTAATTCACATAGCCCAGTCTTCCAAGTCAGCATCACCTGCGAGTCAAAAACCTTGTAAAGGTTGGCATCACTGCAAACATGCCTTTACCGTTCCCAACTTAGAAAGATCCAGGAATGTGATAATTCACACCATTCAATATGAGAGTTATACTAAAGAAATAGACAAACTCTCCAAAAAGCAACCCATTCCTATGTACAGATGGAGAAAGCAGTACCTCTCCACCTTGCAAACTAGGATGAAGTGGCAAGACAACAAACCAAACATCAAACCTGGTGACGTTGTGCTCATAAAAGACAGCCAGTCACACCAAAATGAGTGGCCACTTGGCCTAGTAACCAGGACATTCCCGAGCAAAGATGGGAACATTCATAAAGTCGAAGTCAAGGTGTGTAAATTCGGGGAGAATAAATTATTCCTCAAGCCAGTTGCAGAACTCGTCCTGTTGCTTTCGCCAAACGAGCCTGTAAGTGGCATCAGTTGACGCCAGGTGGGGAGTGTTCCGCCTATTCAGGCATAAGACAATTGTCACAGTTGGTAAGTGCTAATAAAGTTATTGTTACCTTACATCAATGCTAAATGATGTTAAGCCACTAGATGGTGGTCTAGTTCTATAGTGTTCAGTGTTTTCCTTGTGGGAGTGTCTTGCTGCTGGGGATTTCATAAGCATTCTGAAAGCAAGCTCCATTTTGAAAGGAAGAAACAAGAAGGAGGATGTTTGCTTGTGCTCTCCTGCATCTCTCTTGTTAAACCCATTATCCGCACGAAAGTATATCCAGTATGTACTACGTGAAAAACATTATGCTGAAACCTGTTGTTGCATTGCATAAGTTGTAATGATGTAGGTAATTAGACTGGATAGAAATCCACATGTATATGTTGCCATTTTGTGAGCTTTTCCCATATACAGTGTAATGTAAAATCCGGATGTGTAGTGTGCTCCACACTTATTATTTTTTTTCTGTATTCTTACAGTTTTACCATGTACTCAAACACGTTCAACACGGTTATACAATAAACAAGTTTAGACTTCTGAGAAACAGTCTGCTTACTTGGAAACAGAGAACAGGTTTAGGCTGTATGTCGGAGTGCACACCATGCAAACGTACATGAAGACTGAACAGGAAACAAATATTTATACTGTAGACATTATTCTTTACAAATGTACTTACTAACACAGGTAGGAACCGGGAACCATCCATTTATTGTGCATTTACGAGGTTTATCGGGTTCCGTCTGAAGCACATAACCATAATCACATTGCACATCAATTTCTTCCTCATATTTGTACACAGCTTTCTTTGCATCAACACTTCCTTTTATCACTTGAGGAGGAGTGCAGGTTATTTCTAGTAAAAATTGAAAATAAACAATTAAACACTTATCAAATGATATAAAATACACACATATATCATGCCTTACTATGATTGCTTTCATAATTAACAGGTTAATTTCAAGCAAATTACTGGGGTAATAATTACAAAGGAAAAGGAGGGGTAAGAGTCTTGGAATTTAATTAAGGATGTGTATGATAAATATCCATTTACTTATTAAATATCTATTCTTACTCTACTTCTAATAAACTTTATCAAAAATGAAATTAATCACACTGTACTTCTATGTCTTGTTACTATACGCCAGGTGCACAGTTAACCTATGTGGCATATAAATGGACTAGAAAGCTACTGAGAGGCATAAAAATACCAGCAGAGTGAAAAATGATTAGATAATGATTGTCAGTAAAAATGTTGCAGCAACTTATTTAGCTACAGCAATATGTACATAGAAATGCATTGAAAAAGTACCCTTTTTAAGTAATTAAAGCCCCAAATGAAACATTCTTATACATATGTTTGATTAACCACTTACTGCAAAAACCCGTTTTTCCCTTTCTTATTTGGCCACTTTTTCTGATGAGTTAATTAGTGATGAGCGAGTATGCTTGTCACTACTCGGTACTCGCACGAGTATCACTGTACTCGGGCTACTCGGCGGGTACCGAGTAATTTCGCGATACTCGTGCTGTACTCGTGGTCTTCATCCCTGCATGTTGGCGCTCTTTTGAGAGCCAGCCCTCATGCAGGGATTGGCTGGCAGACCACTGCAATGCCACAGCCCTGTTAGTTGTGGAATTGCAGTGATTGGCCGGCCCGCACAGCGTGACCGAGCCTTTATACCGGCAGGCGCGCTGTGCTCTGCACACAGCCATCTCATATTCCCTGCTTTCCCCGCCCACAGGCGCCTATGATTGGTTGCAGTGAGACACGCCCCCACGCTGAGTGACAGGTGTCTCACTGCACCCAATCACAGCAGCCGGTGGGCGTGTCTATACTGTGCAGTAAAATAAATAAATAAATAATTTAAAAAAACGGTGTGCGGTCCCCCCAATTTTAATACCAGCCAGATAAAGCCATACGGCTGAAGGCTGGTATTCTCAGGATGGGGAGCTCCACGTTATGGGGAGCCCCCCAGCCTAACAACATCAGTCAGCATCCGCCCAGAATTGCCACATACATTAGATGCGACAGTTCTGGGACTGTACCCGGCTATTCCCGATTTGCCCTGGTGCGTTGGCAAATCAGGGTAATAAGGAGTTATTGGCAGCCCATAGCTGCCAATACGTCCTAGATTAATCATTTCAGGCGTCTCCCCGAGATACCATCCATGATTAATCTGTAAATTACAGTTAAAAAACACACACACACGAAAAATCCTTTATTAGAAATAAAAAACAATAACAAAGTCCTCATCACCAATTTATTAACCCCGACAAAGCCCTCTATGTCCGGCGTAATCCACGGACCTCCAGCGTCGCGTCCAGCTCTGCTGCATGCAGGTGACAGGAGCTGCAGAATACACAGCCGCTCCTGTCACCTCCACGCAGCAAATGAAGACAGCCGCGCGATCAGCTGAGCTGTCACTGAGGTTACCTGCATCCAGCCTTGGATGCAGCGGTGGCCGCGGGTAACCTCAGTGACAGCTCAGCTGATCGCGCTACTCACCGCCGCTCCTGTCAGCTCCACGCAGCAACTGAGGTGAGTATCACGATCAGCTGAGCTGTCACTGAGGTTAATCGCGGCCACCGCTGGATCCAGCGGTGGCCGTGAGTTACCTGACTGACAGCAGCTGATCGCTGATTTTTTTATGAAAATATTGACATTTTCAAAATTGTAGAAAAATTTGCAATGTTCAGTTTTAAAATGTGTACAACTTAAAACAAATTAACACAGATTATCTAAAAAGCCCTATTGACCTTCATTGGTCAGTGTACTGTTCAGCTTTTACTCTGACTCTACTATCGTCTACATTAGCGCTTAGAGATATTCATTGTTGAAACTGTATTCTAAGGAGTTTCATGTGCAGTGGGGTTGGACATTGCTCTTGCAACTCTCCTTATTATCTGCCCACCAGGACTACTTCTGCAATCAGAGAAGATAAGCATCTCACATCAGAGAGTGGTCTGAGAAGTCTCCCTGTGTCAGAACAGCTGCACCCAGTAATCAAAAAGATACATCATTGGATTCAGGATCTCTTTGTATATATCATGCTATTCTCAGATGAGACAAACCTAAAAATATGATCACCACTTAAAAAAGAGCCTATACAATCACAATGGCAGTGAACCAATTAAAACCTATAAAGAACTACAACAATGCAATTTTAGAAAATCTTTATTGAAATATATATAATAAAAATATGGTACAAAATGTACTCAGTGTCATGCCTTCATAGAAATGCATATAATTATTTTATTATGCCATGTAATAAGATAACATTTAGTAATTGACATTGATACTGATGTCGTGATATCCAACAGCACCATCTGTTGACAATGTTGTCTTACTGCAGTTAGTTTAATGTTTCACTGGTTACTGTGCAATGAAAATTGTCCTACCAAGGCTTATGTAGTTACCCATCAGACCTTGCATAGGCTCTGCCCCTTCTTCTTCTTCAGCAGCCATTTCAGTTACATGGACACACATTCTGCATGCTGAATATCTCTCCAGATCTCTGCTCCTTATGTTTGCCTCTACATAGCACAGTCGGTGAGTTATGATCCCCTGGTTAGGGCTCATCAAATTATAATGTAGTTGCTTTGTTCTGCAAGTATTATCCAGACATTATAGCTAATATGTATTCGCCATGTAGTGCATTTAACCTGCATGTCCTGTATCGAATGGAATGCTATGTATCTCAGATATGTTTTATGTTATACTTAGTATTTTCATTTATTTCTTGTAGTTTTACACTGATCTCATTAATAAAAGTTGTAAAGGACCCCCAGCGTCCGAATCAATGCATTGATGGGAAAGAGTTAAGCTGTCTGTCAACTCGTCTTCCAAAGCACAGATTGAGGGTGCCAGAACAGTAAAACGACTGCTATAAACGGGGTTGAAGCATAGACGCCGACTTCTATCAGATAGCAGTCAAGCCGCATACAGACACCATGTCAGATAGAGGATCTGAAGTTTATGTAACACGCTCCCATGTAAGCTCGTCAGCTTCAAGGAAGTCTGTGAGTAGCGCTGCAATTGCCACCGCCAGGGCGAAGGCAGATGACGCCAAAGTGAGAGCTTCCTTTGCTGAACAAGAGTTGAAATTAAAGACAGAAAAAGCACATCTAGAAGCTGCCTTCGCTGAACAAGAGTTGAAATTAAAGACAGAAAAAGCACGTCTAGAAGCCGACCTTGCAAAACTTGCTGTAGACACAGAAGCAGCAGCAGCAGAAGCTGAAGTACAGGCTTTAGAAGAAGCAGCACACAGCGACAGTAAAAGTTTCAGGTTAAGGCTCGGACCCGAACTCAGTCATCGGGATATCTCACAACGCACTTCAGACTACGCGCTAAAGCATACCGCATCAGACGACCGTCTACATTCAGCTCCAAGAGAGAGACTTAATCCTGCCATTCAGCCATCAACCTTCATTCAACAAACATCCCATGTTAAGCATGAAGGTAATTCCGTCCACCTAACACCATCAGTGTCACCTGCACCCAAGTTTGTAGATTCCTATTACACAGCGAACCGTCCCAAAATGGAGGACCCCGATGGTGACTATCATGGTGACAACGTATTTGATGGCAACAATAACTCACTGGGACCTCAACATAGCAACATGTATCAGGACCACCCTCTCAGAAATCAAGAGCTACCAGATTTCCTCAAGTTCTTCGCACGCCGTGAGTTACTCACCAAAGGTCTTTTAAAGTTTAACGACCGTCCTGAAAGTTACAGAGCGTGGAGAGCTTCCTTCAGAAACGCCACGGCCGGCCTGGACATCTCTGCCAATGAAGAGATCGATCTCTTGGTCAAGTGGCTAGGAAACGAATCAGTAGAACATGCAAAACGCATCAGGGATATCAGCATCAACTACCCGAGCAAAGGTTTGTGCCTGTTATGGGAGACACTTGATGAGTGCTATGACTCTTCAGAGAGGATAGAAGAATCCCTCTTCAAAAGGTTGGAGGACTTTCCCAAGATCTCTAATAAGAGCTTTCACATGCTAAGAGAATTGAGCGACCTCTTGGTAGAACTCCAAGTCGCCAAGTTTGAAGGAGACCTGCCTGGCCTCGCATCCCTAGATGCAGCCAGAGGTATTAAACCCATAGTGAATAAGCTGCCTTACATTCTGCAAGAGAAATGGTTGAACCGGGGTTCAGATTACAAACAACGTCACAACGTGCCGTTTCCTCCATTCCATGTCTTCGTAGATTTTGTGCGCCAGCAAGCCAAGATCAGGAATGATCCCAGCTTTGACCTTTCCACCGCAGATCCCGTCAACCCACGAACAGGTAAGCCTGCTCCAGTCCGCAACCCTCGAGGCTCACCTATCACTGTACACAAAACTAATGTGTCCGCTACAGATTTATCATGCAAGACCCACAGTACAACAGAACCTGAAGAGTCAGTAACAATTGGCCCAGATAAAGAGTGCCCCCTACACAAAAGGCCTCACCCACTGCAACAGTGCAGGAGTTTTAGAGGAAAATCTCTTAAAGACCGTAGAATCTTCCTCAGAGAAAACAACATATGTTACAGATGTGGTGCATCCACATCTCACTTTGCTAGAGACTGCAAAGCCAGTATCACTTGTTCGGAGTGTAACAGTCAAGAGCACAGCACAGCTCTACACCCAGAGCCAGCCCCACAGAACCCCACGCACATAGACCGACTTACAGAGCACGGCGGGGAGGAGACAGACAGTACACCTCCTGAAGTGTCACCCCAGTGCACTCAAGTTTGTGGAGAAGGTCTTACTAACAAATCCTGCTCAAAGATCTGTCTGGTTACAGTTTACCCTATAGGCTACAGAGAAAAAGCGGTTAAACTCTATGCTATACTCGACGACCAGAGTAATAGATCACTCGCCAGCTCAGCTTTCTTTGACATCTTTGGAATCAAGGGACTTAGCTGCTCCTACTCACTGAAAACATGTACAGGAGTGAGTGAAGAATCTGGCAGGATGGCAACAGGTTATCAAATAGAATCCCTAGATGGGAAGACATCCTTACCCCTTCCTACATTAATCGAGTGCAATGCCATCCCGAACAATAGAGAGGAAATACCCACTCCAGAAGCAGCACCACACCATCCCCATTTGAAAAACATAGCACATCTCATTCCTGCACTTAATTCTCAACCCAAGTTGGTCCTTTTGCTGGGGAGAGACATCATCAGAGATCACAAGGTGAGGAAACAGATAAACGGTCCTCATAACTCGCCCTACGCTCAGAAGCTAGATCTAGGATGGGTAGTTATAGGGGACGTCTGCCTCGGGAATGCTCACAAGCCGAACAACGTCCAATCTCTCTACACGAACACATTGGAGATTGGCCGTCCATCCTTTTTCCTACCCTGCCCCAACAAATTCCTAGTGAAGGAGAATCTCACCAATTCAGCACACTTAAATGGTGGGAAAGACAGATACGCCATGGATGAATTGTGCGACGGAGACAAAGATCATCTAGGGTGCGCTCTCTTTCAAAAGACCAAAGAAGATTATAAACTAGCCCATTCCATTGAAGATGAGACCATCCTGGAGATAATGGATCAAGGATTTCACAAGGATGAAAACGACAGCTGGGTGGCTCCACTACCATTCAAGCCACAAAGACCCCGTCTTCCTAACAACAAAGAGATGGCACTAAAGCGCCTTACCTACTTAAAGCCCAGTTTCTCAAAGAAGCCAGAAATGGAGGTACATTTCTTTGCTTTCATGGACAAAATATTTAAAATACCAACCGACCAAAATCCTGCAGACCATGCGACCAGAGCTGTATCGGCACCATGCCTCAAAGACACTAACTGGCTTGTCGGACCTGCATTTCTGTATGAACCAGTACCCACTGCTCACGAGACACATACTCATGAACTCTTCGAACCCGAATCAGATGTAGAGATTAGAGTTGAGCGCGGTTCGTGGTTCGTGGTTCTCCAGTTCTAGGCTCGAGTGATTTTGGGGCATGTTCTAGATCGAACTAGAACTCGAGCTTTTTGCAAAAGCTCGATAGTTCTAGAAACGTTCGAGAACGGTTCTAGCAGCCAAAAAACAGCTAAATCATAGCTTGGTTTCTGCTGTAATAGTGTAAGTCACTCTGTGAATCAAACTATTATCACATTTCAGTGTATAGTGTGCGTGAACAGCGCCTTCAGATCACTGCTGTTTCTATAATGGCGATCGCCATTTTTTTTTTTTTTTCTTGTCTTCCTTCCCTAAGCGCGCGCGTCTTGTGGGGCGGGCCAGCATGTCAGCCAATCACAGACACACACACAGCTAAGTGGACTTTGAGCCAGAGAAGCAACGGCATGTGTGATAGGATCTGCATGTCACATGTCCCTGCATTATAAAACCGGACATTTTCTTCACGAACGCCATTATCTGCCTTCTGCGTCTTTGGTGTCAGACATCAGTGTCGCAGCTCCGTCCTCCTGAGTCCTATAGCCGATACAGCTGTATGCGCTGCATACACATCGTTAGACAGCTTAGGGAGAGCACATTCTAGCAGTCCTTTTAAGGGCTCAAAGCGGCAGGGTCAGAGCCATAGGTGACAGGTCCTGCAAACAGCAACAGCGTCTGTGTAGCCCAGGTCAGGGATTTCCTCCCTGCATTTCACCATTAGGAGGGAATAGAAAGGCAGGCTTCCATTCCTCTACCCAGAGCACCACAATCCTGCCACTGTACCCTCTTGTCCTCTGCACACTCCAACTCATTCTAACTAAGCCATTATACTAGCAAACACTCAGTGTACCTAGTGGCATCCTATCTGTGGCTATTGGACTTTGCTATAGTCCCACTAGTGCAAAGACATTTGCAGAGCACGTCTGCCTGCATTGCACACTCCAACTCATTATAACTAAGCCATTAGACTAGCAAACACTCAGTGTACCTAGTGGCATCCTATACGTGGCTATTGGACTTTGCTATAGTCCCACTAGTGCAAAGACATTTGCAGAGCACGTCTGCCTGCATTGCACACTACAACTTTTTTAAACTAAGCAATTTTACTAGCAAACACTCAGTGTACCTAGTGGCATCCTAAAGGTGGCTATTGGACTTTGCTATAGTCCCACTAGTGCAAAGACATTTGCAGAGCACGTCTGCCTGCATTGCACACTCCAACTTTTTTAAACTAAGCAATTTTACTAGCAAACACTCAGTGTACCTAGTGGCATCCTAAACGTGGCTATTGGACTTTGCTATAGTCCCACTAGTGCAAAGACATTTGCAGAGCACGTCTGCCTGCATTGCACACTACAACTCATTGTTACTAAGCCATTATACTAGCAAACACTCAGTGTACCTAGTGGCATCCTATACGTGGCTATTGGACTTTGCTATAGTCCCACTAGTGCAAAGACATTTGCAGAGCACATCTGCCTGCATTGCACACTCCAACTTTTTTAAACTAAGCAATTTTACTAGCAAACACTCAGTGTACCTAGTGGCATCCTATACGTGGCTATTGGACTTTGCTATAGTCCCACTAGTGCAAAGACATTTGCAGAGCACGTCTGCCTGCATTGCACACTACAACTTTTTTAAACTAAGCAATTTTACTAGCAAACACTCAGTGTACCTAGTGGCATCCTAAAGGTGGCTATTGGACTTTGCTATAGTCCCACTAGTGCAAAGACATTAGCAGAGCACATCTGCCTGCATTGCACACTCCAACATTTTTAAACTAAGCAATTTTACTAGCAAACACTCAGTGTACCTAGTGGCATCCTAAACGTGGCTATTGGACTTTGCTATAGTCCCACTAGTGCAAAGACATTTGCAGAGCACGTCTGCCTGCATTGCACACTACAACTCATTGTTACTAAGCCATTATACTAGCAAACACTCAGTGTACCTAGTGGCATCCTATACGTGGCTATTGGACTTTGCTATAGTCCCACTAGTGCAAAGACATTTGCAGAGCACATCTGCCTGCATTGCACACTCCAACTTTTTTAAACTAAGCAATTTTACTAGCAAACACTCAGTGTACCTAGTGGCATCCTATACGTGGCTATTGGACTTTGCTATAGTCCCACTAGTGCAAAGACATTTGCAGAGCACGTCTGCCTGCATTGCACACTACAACTTTTTTAAACTAAGCAATTTTACTAGCAAACACTCAGTGTACCTAGTGGCATCCTAAAGGTGGCTATTGGACTTTGCTATAGTCCCACTAGTGCAAAGACATTAGCAGAGCACATCTGCCTGCATTGCACACTCCAACATTTTTAAACTAAGCAATTTTACTAGCAAACACTCAGTGTACCTAGTGGCATCCTAAACGTGGCTATTGGACTTTGCTATAGTCCCACTAGTGCAAAGACATTTGCAGAGCACGTCTGCCAGCATTGCACACTACAACTCATTGTTACTAAGCCATTATACTAGCAAACACTCAGTGTACCTAGTGGCATCCTATACGTGGCTATTGGACTTTGCTATAGTCCCACTAGTGCAAAGACATTTGCAGAGCACATCTGCCTGCATTGCACACTCCAACTTTTTTAAACTAAGCAATTTTACTAGCAAACACTCAGTGTACCTAGTGGCATCCTATACGTGGCTATTGGACTTTGCTATAGTCCCACTAGTGCAAAGACATTTGCAGAGCACGTCTGCCTGCATTGCACACTCCAACATTTTTAAACTAAGCAATTTTACTAGCAAACACTCAGTGTACCTAGTGGCATCCTAAACGTGGCTATTGGACTTTGCTATAGTCCCACTAGTGCAAAGACATTTGCAGAGCACGTCTGCCAGCATTGCACACTACAACTCATTGTTACTAAGCCATTATACTAGCAAACACTCAGTGTACCTAGTGGCATCCTATACGTGGCTATTGGACTTTGCTATAGTCCCACTAGTGCAAAGACATTTGCAGAGCACATCTGCCTGCATTGCACACTCCAACTTTTTTAAACTAAGCAATTTTACTAGCAAACACTCAGTGTACCTAGTGGCATCCTATACGTGGCTATTGGACTTTGCTATAGTCCCACTAGTGCAAAGACATTTGCAGAGCACGTCTGCCTGCATTGCACACTACAACTTTTTTAAGCTAAGCAATTTTACTAGCAAACACTCAGTGTACCTAGTGGCATCCTAAAGGTGGCTATTGGACTTTGCTATAGTCCCACTAGTGCAAAGACATTAGCAGAGCACATCTGCCTGCATTGCACACTCCAACTTTTTTAAACTAAGCAATTTTACTAGCAAACACTCAGTGTACCTAGTGGCATCCTAAACGTGGCTATTGGACTTTGCTATAGTCCCACTAGTGCAAAGACATTTGCAGAGCACGTCTGCCTGCATTGCACACTACAACTCATTGTTACTAAGCCATTATACTAGCAAACACTCAGTGTACCTAGTGGCATCCTATACGTGGCTATTGTACTTTTGTCAATTCACAGTATTGGAACGTTATTTGCAGCACGTCTGCCTGCATTGCACACTCAAACTTTTTTAAACTCAGCCATTATACTAGCAAACACTCACTGTACCTAGTTGTATCCTAAACGTGGCTATTGTACTTTTGTCAATTCACAGTATTGGAACGTTATTTGCAGCACGTCTGCCTGCATTGCACACTCTAACTTTTTTAAACTCAGCCATTATACTAGCAAACACACAGTGTACCTAGTTGTATCCTAAACGTGGCTTTTGTACTTTTGTCTATTCACAGTATTGGAACGTTATTTGCAGCACGTCTGCCTGCATTGCACACTCTAACTTTTTTAAACTCAGCCATTATACTAGCAAACACTCACTGTACCTAGTTGTATCCTAAACGTGGCTTTTGTACTTTTGTCTATTCACAGTATTGGAACGTTATTTGCAGCACGTCTGCCTGCATTGCACACTCAAACTTTTTTAAACTCAGCCATTATACTAGCAAACACACAGTGTACCTAGTTGTATCCTAAACGTGGCTTTTGTACTTTTGTCTATTCACAGTATTGGAACGTTATTTGCAGCACGTCTGCCTGCATTGCACACTCTAACTTTTTTAAACTCAGCCATTATACTAGCAAACACTCACTGTACCTAGTTGTATCCTAAACGTGGCTTTTGTACTTTTGTCTATTCACAGTATTGGAACGTTATTTGCAGCACGTCTGCCTGCATTGCACACTCAAACTTTTTTTAAACTCAGCCATTATACTAGCAAACACACAGTGTACCTAGTTGTATCCTAAACGTGGCTTTTGTACTTTTGTCTATTCACAGTATTGGAACGTTATTTGCAGCACGTCTGCCTGCATTGCACACTCTAACTTTTTTAAACTCAGCCATTATACTAGCAAACACTCACTGTACCTAGTTGTATCCTAAACGTGGCTATTGTACTTTTGTCAATTCACAGTATTGGAACGTTATTTGCAGCACGTCTGCCTGCATTGCACACTCTAACTTTTTTAAACTCAGCCATTATACTAGCAAACACACAGTGTACCTAGTTGTATCCTAAACGTGGCTTTTGTACTTTTGTCTATTCACAGTATTGGAACGTTATTTGCAGCACGTCTGCCTGCATTGCACACTCAAACTTTTTTAAACTCAGCCATTATACTAGCAAACACTCACTGTACCTAGTTGTATCCTAAACGTGGCTATTGTACTTTTGTCTATTCACACTACTGCAAATCTATGTGCAGCACCTCTGCATGACAACCTCGTGCTCTGTTTTTAATAAGCTATAATGATAGCACAAAATACTGCCATTTTGTGGCATCATAGAACTGGCTGTTGTATTCCATTAGTGCCCCACTGGTGACAAGCTATTTCTAGCACCTCTACATCACACCCTCATGCACATTTTGCTACGCTAATGTTATAGCAAACTCATGGAATTCATTGCTGCATTTCATAATTCGGAGGGATAGAAAGTCAGGCTTCCTTTAGCTTTTCCTTCTGTTCATAGACAGCATCTCCAAGACAAATTTCCCCTCCACGTCTAAGTGTGGAGAGGCAGCAAGTGCGCATGCGTGTGCCGATGTACCCCAGCTGCAGCCTAATTACAGTGTTTCGCCTAGTGAGTATGCTCAGCCTGACTGTGCCATTCCTGACGCTAAGTCTTCATTTCGGGATACAGCGCATGCTCCCACACTAAGTGTGAAAAGCCTCTTTGCACAGGTGCTTGCATTCCGTGCCGGGTCTAAGTCCTGTTTTGTGCCTAGACACCATGCTAAAGCTGATAGTCTTTTTTCAGAGACTGTATTTCATGCTACTGAGCATGCTCAGGCACTTCCTGCATCAGAGACTAGGTCCGGTAATGAACTCTTTGGCCCTGGCCCTGATGTGGGGGTCCCATATAGACCACAGGGCATCAGGTGTCCTCCCAAATGGCTTGCAGAGGCCCACACCTATGACTTGTCATCGCATTATTGATGGTCAGACGATGACTGGTGAGGTGTTTGGGTCATGGCAGCCATGAGGTCATCATTGAAGTTGCGTTTCCAAATAGGACGCTAGTTATGCCACTCATGACGTGTCACTCTACTTTTGTCTCTAGGAGGTGCATTGTGGTTCACCATGGTTTGGGGCGGACCCAGGTTATCAAAGGGGCTGGAGCCAACAAGGAGGTGCACAGTCTTCTATTATGCTCCGAAAGAGCACACCTCCATGTGTTGAACCCATTGCGGCTTTAGGCCAGAGGTAGGCAGGGATAGGGTGGTGGATGCAGGCCACCACCACAGTTGGTAACGCAGAACGGTTAAGACCAGCTCCTGTCCTAACAGTCCTGCTTGTGCAGCCCAGTGGCATTAACAGGCCTGCTGCTGCTGATGCGCCTGCTGTCCACAGGTGTGGCCCCTACGCACACGGTCAGCGTACTCAATGGCCCCTGTGTTGTTAACAGGGAGTTCCTGGGCTGGGTGGGCATGTGGACCCTGTGACGCTAACAGGGCTCACAGTCTCCAGATCCGAATGGCGTCTAACTCGGTTCAGGCTACTATTAGTTTCATAGCCACACAGCTCTGTATCCTCCACCAAACCTTCCAGTTGCCAACCTCTCCTTTTCCAACTGGGAGCACGGTGGACACTGACTGCTGATGGGGATATATACCTTTCTCTTTCTTTTCTTATTAATTTTCGTTATATAGCGGTCACAGATTATATACCACTTTATCCAAATCTGCCAGTCCCACTGTAACAGATGTTGTTTCTTCAGCAAATGTTACAGTTGCTTAACCACCAAATCCACGGACCAAAATTTTTTTCCCCTTTCCAACACACATCTGTTCCCCTTTCCAACAGCATCTGTCCTTTTCCAACTCATTTTGGGATATGACCAAAAGTGCAACTGTGCAGGGACACCGTACTCAACGCCATCTCAGCACAGCAGCCATCCCTCGGTCCCTCCGATGTGGACAAGTAAAAGACCATTTCCTCCTATCCATGACAAAGCGTTGAGATTCACTCTGTGCAGCACTGGTGTTTAGTGGAAAAGTAGATCTAAGATTGCGTACCACATTCTGCAGATACTCCTGTATACGTGCGTCTATTTCTATGGCAGGAATTAGTTCGGCAAATTTTGTCTTGTACCGGGGATCTAACAGTGTGGCAACCCAGTATTCTGGATTACTTTGAATTCGTACAATCCGAGGGTCATGTTGTAGGTAGTGCAGCAAGAATCCGCTCATGTGTCTTGTGCATCCAGGAGGACCAAGTCCTTGGTGTGTTGGTGGCAGAGAGGTGAGAATCGTGCATACTTCCTCTGTCCTATACCCACAACCTCGCACAACCGAAATGTGAGCAAGCTCTCACTCATCTGCTGAGTCTTCCATGCCGATCGCCAGTTCGTCCTCCATTTCTTCATGGGCTCCTGCACTTTCATCAACACTTTTTGCTGATACTATGCGCCCTTGTTAATCCCTCTCCCTCACCATGACTGCCGCATAGGTGCCGCTGACCATCTGGACCTCGTAGATCTTGTTATCCCTTCCGCATATGACTCCTCCTGTACTTCCTCCCCTTCCTCTTGTCCCAACACCTGACTCTGAATAATAATTACAGTGTGCTCCATCATGTAGATGACCAGAATTGTCACCCTGAGAATGACATTGCCAGTGCTAAACATCTTCGTCGACATTTCAAAACTGTGTAGCAGGGTGCATAGGTCCTTGATCTGACACCACTCCAGCAGCGTGATCTGCACCACCTCTGGATCAAGTTATCACAGGCTATATGTCTTACCGTATTTCAGCAGGGCTCTGCGGTGCTGCCACACACGCTGCAACATGTGCAGATTCCAATTCCTGCGTGTCGGAACATCGCATTTCCGGCGTTTAACTGCCAGACCCTAAGACTTCCGGAGTGATGAAAGTTGTTGAGCTGCTGTGTGCGCACGATGGAAGTGAGCACATAGTGAGCGTGCCCGCTGCACAAGTCCATGTAGGCCGTGATGGTGTTTTAAAAATTGCTGGAGAATTCGGTTCAACACGTGAGCCATACAAGGCACGTGTGTCACATTGCCCTGACGATGGCCCACAGCCAGGTTTGCATCATTGCCGCACACGGCTGTTAAGTCACCAACGTAGTCCGCTCCGTCAATTTGTACTCCGGTTGCCAGGTGACAACGTGTTCCTTTCATGAATAGTGCTGATGATGGGAGAGTAGTCGATGCCAGCGGCGCAGGTGGACGCAGGTTATGCTCTCCCACTGGGCTGCATTACCTTGACAGATGCAGAATCTCTGGCTGAATGTAGCTGGTGGGTATCTCACAGATGAAATACCATCATTCAGCTACAACCAATGGGAAGACACCACACCCTTTTTTATGCCCATCCTGTCTGCAGACCACTGCCAGACATAGCTATGAACCTCTGGTTAATTTTACCCCCAGTTCAGTTTTATGATTTCGTGTGCTTGTTACCTGACTACTTTTCCTGCTTGCTGTTTATGTACCTTGTTGGCCGATACGCATTTCACCTCTGCTTGTTTTCTGATTAAGTCCTGGCCGTCCCATTCTGTTCCTGTTCCTCAATTAATGTTTTGACCCTGCCTTACTACTATTCTCTGGAATAGCGGTGTGAGTCACATTTCCCATACATTTCAAAGTAAAACTTTGACCGCCTGATGGCATTGTGCTCTGCTGCCAGCATAGTAACGAGGTGTGTGGTAGTCCTTGTGCGCAGTTGCAAGGAAGGGTGGCCTGACCACACAGGGTTTGCGCCAAGGTAGAGGACCCACACGAGGTTGAAGAGGCAGAAGCAGTGTATTAACTTCTACATACAGAACAAGGATTGAAACAACTCGTGGGGACGGCAAGACTTGTACAGCAGACCCTTCTCCATCTCTCACCATAGTTTGCCAGTGCCCAGTCAGTGACATGTAGTGACCCTGTCTATGCTTACTGGTCCAAGTATCTGTGTTGAAATGCACCCTGTCGCACACAGATTTTCTCAAGGAAGTGGTGATGTTGTGTGCGACATGCTGGTGTAGCGCGGGCATGCTTTTCTTGGAGAAGCAGTGGTGATTGGGCATCTGGTACTGGGGCACAGCGACAGACATAAGGTCTGTAAAATCCTGTGTGTCCACTACGCGTAAAGGCAGCATTTCGGTAGCCAACAGCTTACAGAGGGATAGAGTCAACCACTTAGCTTTGTCATGGGTCGCAGTAAGTGGCCTTTTATTTGACCACATCTGAGGGACAGAGATCTGGCTGCTGTCTGTAGACGGTGTTGAGTAGGGTGTCCCTGGAAAAATGCAGGTTTGTGAGAAAAGTGCAGGCGGAGACATGATGTTGCCTTCATCTTGCCTTCAGATCTGTTCATCTTGTATCATTTTTAAAAAACACAGCAAGCAAGGGTTACTCCAAGCGGAGTCTACCTTTTTTTCCAAAAATTGGGCACACAGACACCCCATCAGTGGCAGCACTTGTGCCCTAGTTGCAAACAGGATGTTTTGATTTGCATCAAGCACATTCCAAATCCACAAGCATTTACTCTCCCCAGGATGACACAGGGGTAGTAAATTCCTTCTGGATCCATGACTTGTTCATTTTGATGAACGTCAGTCTGTCCACATTGTCACTGGACAGACGCGTGCGCTTATCTGTCAGCACACACCCAGCAGCACTGAAGACACGTTCAGAGACAACGCTGGCAGCTGCACACGACAAAATCTCCAAGGCGTAACTGGAGAGCTCTGTCAATTTTTCTAGATTTGAAGCCCAAAAGGAGCAAGGCTCCATTTGCAAAGTCATTGCATCGATGTTCATTTGGAGATACTCCTGTATCATCCTCTCCATCCGTTGACTATGTGTCAGACTTGTTGTCTCTGGTGGCCTTGCAAAGGAGGGTCTAAAAAAAATATGAAAAGATTCCATAAAATTGCTGTTACCAGCACCAGATACGGTCCTACTGGTACGGGTAGACTGTTGAAGATGACGAGGCCGTCCCATGTTTGTCAAGTTACAACTGGGAGAATCACTCCCTTCACCTGCACGGTTGTTTGGTGGAAAAGCCGAGCTAAGATCGAGTAACAGCTTATGCTGATACTCCAGCATACGTGCGTCCCTTTCTATGGGTGGAATTATGTCACAAAATTTGGACTTGTCCCGGGGATCTAATAGTGTGGCAAGCCAGTAGTCATCATCACTTCTAATTTTGACAATACGAGGGTCATGTTGGAGGTAGTGCAACAAGAAGGCACTCATGTGTCTTGCGCAGCCATGCGGACCAAGTCCACGCTGTGTTTGTGGCATAGAGGTGCTAACCGTTCTTTCTTCCTCTGTCATCTCCCCCCAACCTCTTTCAACTGAAATTTGACCAAGGTCCCCCTCATCTGCTGAGTCTTCCATGTCCATGGACAGTTCGTCCTCCATATCTTCATGTCCTCCTGCACCTTCCTCAACATCTCGCCTGCTACCATGCGCCCTTGTTGATCCCTGTCCCCCATGGTCCCATGCCTGCCGCGTTGGTGATGATGAACGTCTGGACCTTGGTGATGTTGTTGTGTCTTGCGCATATGAATCCTCCTGTAGTTCCTCCCCTTCCTGTTGTCCCACCCCCTGACTACGAATAGTGTTTAGCGTGTGCTCCAGCATGTAAATGACTGTAATCGTCATGCTGATAATGGCATTGTCAGCGCTAAACATATTCGTCGCCATGTCGAAACTGTGCAGAAGGGTGCATAGGTCCTTGATCTGAGATCACTCCATCAGGGTGATCTGCCCCACTTCTGCATCTCGTTGGCCCAGGCTATACATCATGACGTATTGCACCAGGGCTCGCCGGTGCTGCCACAGTCGCTGTAACATGTGGAGAGTTGAATTCCAGCGTGTCGCCACATCGCATTTCAGGCGATGAACCGGCAGGCCGAAAGACTTCTGGAGCGATGCAAGTCGCTCAGCTGCGGCGGTTGAACGGCGGAAGTGAGCACTGCAGACAGTTTCCGTGCCCTGGTCAGAAGGCCATCTAGGCCGGGATAGTGTGTTAAAAATTGCTGGACAACAAGGTTCAACACGTGAGCCATACAAGGCACGTGTGTCACCTTGCCCAGGCGAAGGGCCGCACCCAGGTTTGCAGCATTGTCGCACACGGCCTTACCAGGCTGCAGGTTGAGTGGAGACAACCATTTATTAAACTCGGACCGCAGAGCTGACCACAACTCCTCAGCTGTGTGACTCTTATTCCCAAGACATGTCAAGCTAAAGACCGCCTGATGCCGTTGCGCTCTGCTGCCAGCATAGTAATGAGGGGTGCGTGATTCCTTCTGCGCAGTGAGAACGCTGGTGGCCTGACCAGGCAGGCTTGGGGCGGAGGTGGAGGACCCAGATGAGGTGGAGGATGCAGAAGCAGTGGCGGAACTTGGACAGACAGAGGATTGACACACAAGTCGTGGGGACGGCAAGACTTGTGCAGCAGACCCTTCACCATCTATCACCATAGTTACCCAGTGCCCAGTCAGCGACATGTAACGTCCCTGTCCATGCTTACTGGTCCAAGTATCGGTGGTGAAATGCACCCGTTCACACACAGAGTTTCTCAAGGAAGCGGTGATGTTGTGTGCGACATGCTGGTGTAGCGCGGGCACACCTTTCTTAGAGAAGTAGTGGCGACTAGGCATCTGGTACTGGGGCACAGCGACAGATATAAGGTCTCTAAAATCCTGTGTGTCCACTAGGCGGAAAGGCAGCATTTCTGTAGCCAACAGCTTACAGAGGGATAGAGTCAACCTCTTTGCTTTGTCATGGGTCGCAGGAAGTGGCCTTTTATTTGACCACATCTGAGGGACAGAGATCTGGCTGCTGTGTGTAGACGGTGTTGAGTAGGGTGTCCCTGGAAAAATGCAGCTTTGTGAGGAAAGTGCAGGCGGAGACATGATGTTGCCTTCATCCAAAGTTGGTGCTATCGATGTCTGAGAGAGCTGTACACACTCACTTGTTTCCCCTTCCAAACCAACTGACGACCTACCAAGCAAACTGCCTGTTGCGGTTACAGTGGTGGAAGTTGTGGGTGGAAAAACAGGTGTGACAGCTGTCCCCACAGTCCTAGAAGATGACGAGCGCGCGGATGCCTTGGAAGGGGCAGGCGGTGGATGGTTGGCTCCACTAGGCCGCATTGCAGCACGGTGAGCTTCCCACCAGGCCATATGATATTTATTCATCTGACGATTCATGGAAGAAGTTGTCAAACTGCTGAGGTTTTGACCTCTACTAAGATAACCATGCCAAATGTTACAGATCACATAATTTGGCCGATCTTTTTTTATGTCAAAAAAGGACCAGGCTAGGCAAGGCTTAGAGGCCATGCGACCTGTTGATCCACCCCGAATAATGCTCAGAGGCAGAGTGGTGGCTGAGGATGCAGTTGTAGACGTGCTACCAGTGCTCCGACTGTGTCCAGGAAGGCGCCAGGTTACTTCGACGTCGGTTGCATCCTCCTCCACCGCCTCTATTGACCTCCTCGAGTGTCTGACTGTGGGTTGACAGTAGGTGGGATCTAGAACTTCATCATCAATTGTTGTGTTTGCACTCCCCTCCCCCTCAGACCGAGTTTCTTCTTGCCCTGACCGAATATTTAAGTTGTCATCCCAATCGGGTATCTGCGTCTCATCTTCATCAGTATGTTCCTCATTGCCTATAACCACAGTTGTTGGAAAGGCAGCATTTTGGTAGCCAACAGTTTGCATATTATGAAAGTCAACCTCCAAGCCATGTCATGCCCTTCTAAAAGCATGTAAAACACGGCGAGGGGACTCCAACCACAGTCTCCCTCGTTGCCACTAACTGGGCCACACACACCCCACTTGACTGGCATCGGTTGAGCCCCCTTTTGAAAAAGAAAAAGATGCTTTGCATGAAGCACTCTCAAAAATACGCGTGCCTTTCCCCTCCCCTGGCTGACCCAGGGGAAGAAAAGTCCTCTGAGAGCCATGACTTGTTCATCTTGGTTCTTTTAGAAACACAGCGAGGGGACTCCAACCACAGTCTCCCTCGTTGCCACTAACTGGGCCACACACACCCCACTTGACTGGCATCGGTTGAGCCCCCTTTTGAAAAAGAAAAAGATGCTTTGCATGAAGCACTCTCAAAAATACGCGTGCCTTTCCCCTCCCCTGGCTGACCCAGGGGAAGAAAAGTCCTCTGAGAGCCATGACTTGTTCATCTTGGTTCTTTTAGAAACACAGCGAGGGGACTCCAACCACAGTCTCCCTCGTTGCCACTAACTGGGCCACACACACCCCACTTGACTGGCATCGGTTGAGCCCCCTTTTGAAAAAGAAAAAGATGCTTTGCATGAAGCACTCTCAAAAATACGCGTGCCTTTCCCCTCCCCTGGCTGACCCAGGGGAAGAAAAGTCCTCTGAGAGCCATGACTTGTTCATCTTGGTTCTTTTAGAAACACAGCGAGGGGACTCCAACCACAGTCTCCCTCGTTGCCACTAACTGGGCCACACACACCCCACTTGACTGGCATCGGTTGAGCCCCCTTTTGAAAAAGAAAAAGATGCTTTGCATGAAGCACTCTCAAAAATACGCGTGCCTTTCCCCTCCCCTGGCTGACCCAGGGGAAGAAAAGTCCTCTGAGAGCCATGACTTGTTCATCTTGGTTCTTTTAGAAACACAGCGAGGGGACTCCAACCACAGTCTCCCTCGTTGCCACTAACTGGGCCACACACACCCCACTTGACTGGCATCGGTTGAGCCCCCTTTTGAAAAAGAAAAAGATGCTTTGCATGAAGCACTCTCAAAAATACGCGTGCCTTTCCCCTCCCCTGGCTGACCCAGGGGAAGAAAAGTCCTCTGAGAGCCATGACTTGTTCATCTTGGTTCTTTTAGAAACACAGCGAGGGGACTCCAACCACAGTCTCCCTCGTTGCCACTAACTGGGCCACACACACCCCACTTGACTGGCATCGGTTGAGCCCCCTTTTGAAAAAGAAAAAGATGCTTTGCATGAAGCACTCTCAAAAATACGCGTGCCTTTCCCCTCCCCTGGCTGACCCAGGGGAAGAAAAGTCCTCTGAGAGCCATGACTTGTTCATCTTGGTTCTTTTAGAAACACAGCGAGGGGACTCCAACCACAGTCTCCCTCGTTGCCACTAACTGGGCCACACACACCCCACTTGACTGGCATCGGTTGAGCCCCCTTTTGAAAAAGAAAAAGATGCTTTGCATGAAGCACTCTCAAAAATACGCGTGCCTTTCCCCTCCCCTGGCTGACCCAGGGGAAGAAAAGTCCTCTGAGAGCCATGACTTGTTCATCTTGGTTCTTTTAGAAACACAGCGAGGGGACTCCAACCACAGTCTCCCTCGTTGCCACTAACTGGGCCACACACACCCCACTTGACTGGCATCGGTTGAGCCCCCTTTTGAAAAAGAAAAAGATGCTTTGCATGAAGCACTCTCAAAAATACGCGTGCCTTTCCCCTCCCCTGGCTGACCCAGGGGAAGAAAAGTCCTCTGAGAGCCATGACTTGTTCATCTTGGTTCTTTTAGAAACACAGCGAGGGGACTCCAACCACAGTCTCCCTCGTTGCCACTAACTGGGCCACACACACCCCACTTGACTGGCATCGGTTGAGCCCCCTTTTGAAAAAGAAAAAGATGCTTTGCATGAAGCACTCTCAAAAATACGCGTGCCTTTCCCCTCCCCTGGCTGACCCAGGGGAAGAAAAGTCCTCTGAGAGCCATGACTTGTTCATCTTGGTTCTTTTAGAAACACAGCGAGGGGACTCCAACCACAGTCTCCCTCGTTGCCACTAACTGGGCCACACACACCCCACTTGACTGGCATCGGTTGAGCCCCCTTTTGAAAAAGAAAAAGATGCTTTGCATGAAGCACTCTCAAAAATACGCGTGCCTTTCCCCTCCCCTGGCTGACCCAGGGGAAGAAAAGTCCTCTGAGAGCCATGACTTGTTCATCTTGGTTCTTTTAGAAACACAGCGAGGGGACTCCAACCACAGTCTCCCTCGTTGCCACTAACTGGGCCACACACACCCCACTTGACTGGCATCGGTTGAGCCCCCTTTTGAAAAAGAAAAAGATGCTTTGCATGAAGCACTCTCAAAAATACGCGTGCCTTTCCCCTCCCCTGGCTGACCCAGGGGAAGAAAAGTCCTCTGAGAGCCATGACTTGTTCATCTTGGTTCTTTTAGAAACACAGCGAGGGGACTCCAACCACAGTCTCCCTCGTTGCCACTAACTGGGCCACACACACCCCACTTGACTGGCATCGGTTGAGCCCCCTTTTGAAAAAGAAAAAGATGCTTTGCATGAAGCACTCTCAAAAATACGCGTGCCTTTCCCCTCCCCTGGCTGACCCAGGGGAAGAAAAGTCCTCTGAGAGCCATGACTTGTTCATCTTGGTTCTTTTAGAAACACAGCGAGGGGACTCCAACCACAGTCTCCCTCGTTGCCACTAACTGGGCCACACACACCCCACTTGACTGGCATCGGTTGAGCCCCCTTTTGAAAAAGAAAAAGATGCTTTGCATGAAGCACTCTCAAAAATACGCGTGCCTTTCCCCTCCCCTGGCTGACCCAGGGGAAGAAAAGTCCTCTGAGAGCCATGACTTGTTCATCTTGGTTCTTTTAGAAACACAGCGAGGGGACTCCAACCACAGTCTCCCTCGTTGCCACTAACTGGGCCACACACACCCCACTTGACTGGCATCGGTTGAGCCCCCTTTTGAAAAAGAAAAAGATGCTTTGCATGAAGCACTCTCAAAAATACGCGTGCCTTTCCCGTCCCCTGGCTGACCCAGGGGAAGAAAAGTCCTCTGAGAGCCATGACTTGTTCATCTTGGTTCTTTTAGAAACACAGCGAGGGGACTCCAACCACAGTCTCCCTCGTTGCCACTAACTGGGCCACACACACCCCACTTGACTGGCATCGGTTGAGCCCCCTTTTGAAAAAGAAAAAGATGCTTTGCATGAAGCACTCTCAAAAATACGCGTGCCTTTCCCCTCCCCTGGCTGACCCAGGGGAAGAAAAGTCCTCTGAGAGCCATGACTTGTTCATCTTGGTTCTTTTAGAAACACAGCGAGGGGACTCCAACCACAGTCTCCCTCGTTGCCACTAACTGGGCCACACACACCCCACTTGACTGGCATCGGTTGAGCCCCCTTTTGAAAAAGAAAAAGATGCTTTGCATGAAGCACTCTCAAAAATACGCGTGCCTTTCCCCTCCCCTGGCTGACCCAGGGGAAGAAAAGTCCTCTGAGAGCCATGACTTGTTCATCTTGGTTCTTTTAGAAACACAGCGAGGGGACTCCAACCACAGTCTCCCTCGTTGCCACTAACTGGGCCACACACACCCCACTTGACTGGCATCGGTTGAGCCCCCTTTTGAAAAAGAAAAAGATGCTTTGCATGAAGCACTCTCAAAAATACGCGTGCCTTTCCCCTCCCCTGGCTGACCCAGGGGAAGAAAAGTCCTCTGAGAGCCATGACTTGTTCATCTTGGTTCTTTTAGAAACACAGCGAGGGGACTCCAACCACAGTCTCCCTCGTTGCCACTAACTGGGCCACACACACCCCACTTGACTGGCATCGGTTGAGCCCCCTTTTGAAAAAGAAAAAGATGCTTTGCATGAAGCACTCTCAAAAATACGCGTGCCTTTCCCCTCCCCTGGCTGACCCAGGGGAAGAAAAGTCCTCTGAGAGCCATGACTTGTTCATCTTGGTTCTTTTAGAAACACAGCGAGGGGACTCCAACCACAGTCTCCCTCGTTGCCACTAACTGGGCCACACACACCCCACTTGACTGGCATCGGTTGAGCCCCCTTTTGAAAAAGAAAAAGATGCTTTGCATGAAGCACTCTCAAAAATACGCGTGCCTTTCCCCTCCCCTGGCTGACCCAGGGGAAGAAAAGTCCTCTGAGAGCCATGTCCACATTGTCAGTGGACAGACACGTGTGCTTATCTGCCAGCAGACCCACAGCAGCACTGAAGACAGGTTCCGAGAGAACGCTGGCTGCAGGACACGACAAGATCCCCAAGATGTACGTGGCGAGCTCAGGCAATTTATCAAGATTGGAAGCCTAAAATGAGCAGGGCTCAAGTTGCACAATAATGGAATCGATGTTTCCTTGCATATACTCATATATCTGTGTGTCCTACTCTTTTTCCTTGTCCAGCTCTTTTGTTTTCGCATGAGTATATGTCCTTGTCACTTTCCAATGTGTTTGAGTTGTTTGTCACCTTTAGGACACCTTTGAGGGTGTTTTCTAGGTGTTTTTCTGTGTTTGTGATTGCCTGCCATTGTTTCCTATGCAGTTCGAGTTCGGTTCGTCGAACGTTCGACGAACCGAACTCGAACGGGAGGTCCGTTCGGCGAACCAGCCTCGAGCCGAACCGCGACCGGTTCGCTCATCTCTAGTAGAGATACGGCATCAAGTTTCCACACTTAGCACAACGATCACCAACAGGCACCTTGATTCTCGCCGCTTCCTCAGATTCTCTACCTGGAGATCGGCCTACAGAGCCTTGACTTGCCTCATCCATGTCATTACATCCTTTAAAAACAGACAATCAAGACCAGCTCCATGCAAAGGCTGGCATCGTTATCATAAAGCTTACTCAGTGGAAGAGCTCACGCAAGCCAAACACGCAATCATCTGTTGTGTACAGCACGAAGCCTATACCCAGACTCTAGAGTCCCTCTGGAACCACAGAGGTGTCCCAAAAGATAGTCCCCTTAAAAAACTGGATCCGTTTGTAGATACTCAAGGACTGCTGAGAGTCGGGGGACTAATTTCAAATGCAAAGCTTGAAAATAACAAGTGTACTCCAATCATTGTTCCTCACGGCCATGTTGCGTCCTTGCTGGTTGAGCATTATCACGCACAGGTTAGACATCAAGGACGCTTGATAACTGAAGGAGCCCTACGGGAAGCGGGTTTCTGGATAACAGGAGTTAAGCGACTTGTGAGTACAGTCATCTTCAAATGTAGCGTCTGCAGGAAACTCCGTGGTTCATGTCAATCCCAAAAAATGGCAGACCTACCAGCAGACCGTTTGAGTACCGAACCTCCTTTTACTAATGTGGGCCTCGATGTGTTTGGTCCCTGGACAGTTGTCACACGTCAGACTAGGGGAGAACATGCAAACAGCAAGCGCTGGGCCGTCTTGTTCACATGTTTGAGTATTAGAGCCGTACACATAGAAGTCATTGATACAATGGACACATCCAGCTTCATAAATGCCTTCAGACGATTCATTTCTCTCAGAGGACATGTAAAGCATATACGCTCTGACAGAGGATCTAACTTTGTAGGAGCATGTGGTGAACTAAAGATTCCCTCAAATCTGGACATTAACCAAGTAGAAAGACGTCTTTCAGAACTAGGTTGTACGTGGACCTTTAACCCACTGCACTCATCTCATATGGGAGGCGTGTGGGAGCGCATGATCGGCATCGCTCGCAGAATCCTCGATTCCATCTTTCTGCAACTTGGTCCTTCGAAGCTCACTCATGAGACTCTAACAACCTTCATGGCCGAAGTAGTAGCTATAATGAACGCCAGACCACTGGTTCCCATATCCAATGACTCTGATGACCTATCTCTGCTCACCTCTTCAACTCTCCTCACCCAGAAGTTTAATGTGAGTATGCCGACTTCTGGAGAGTTTACTACAAAAGACTTGTACAAATCTCAATGGAAAAGAGTTCAAATGTTAGCAGACCTTTTCTGGACCAAGTGGAGAAAACAATATCTCTCTACATTACAGACAAGAGACAAATGGCAAGATAGTAGACCCAACATGAAACCTGGAAATGTCGTCCTAGTGAAGAACACTCAGTCTAAAAGGAACGAGTGGCCTCTAGGATTGGTAACTAAGGTCTTCCCAAGTCAAGACGGACAGGTCAGGAAAGTGGAAATCAAGATTCCCAAGCAAAGTGGAAAGCTGTTTCTTAGACCTGTATCTGAACTTATTCTATTGCTCTAGTTTAAGTTTATGTGGCATTCCCCCAGATGCCAGACGGGGAGTGTCATGCCTTCATAGAAATGCATATAATTATTTTATTATGCCATGTAATAAGATAACATTTAGTAATTGACATTGATACTGATGTCATGATATCCAACAGCGCCATCTGTTGACAATGTTGTCTTACTGCAGTTAGTTTAATGTTTCACTGGTTACTGTGCAATGAAAATTGTCCTACCAAGGCTTATGTAGTTACCCATCAGACCTTGCATAGGCTCTGCCCCTTCTTCTTCTTCAGCAGCCATTTCAGTTACATGGACACACATTCTGCATGTTGAATATCTCTCCTGATCTCTGCTCCTTATGTTTGCCTCTACATAGCACAGTCGGTGAGTTATGATCCCCTGGTTAGGGCTCATCAAATTATAATGTAGTTGGTCTGTTCTGCAAGTATTATCCAGACATTATAGCTAATATGTATTCGCCATGTAGTGCATTTAACCTGCATGTCCTGTATCGAATGGAATGCTATGTATCTCAGATATGTTTTATGTTATACTTAGTATTTTCATTTATTTCTTGTAGTTTTACACTGATCTCATTAAATAAAAGTTGTAAAGGACCCCCAGCGTCCGAGTCAATGCAATGATGGGAAAGAGTTAAGCTGTCTGTCAACTCGTCTTCCAAAGCACAGATTGAGGGTGCCAGAACACCCAGCAAGACCTTGGAGAGGAACAACAACATACAGAAATTAATGATTATAATAATCCCTCAGTGGCTGACAGTAATAAGCAAAAAAGTCTCACAGGACGTAAACAGAAAAAAAATATATTATATCATAAATATCATCTGAGCAAACCCTGATATACAAAAGTTACAGGCCACGTATGAAATGACAAAATTAATATATCAAATATTGAGAAGTTGATCCATGTCAAACGAACACCCTGCATAACATGTGGATAATAGATGGAAATAAGAGAGCATGACTATAATATTGATGACAGATGTAATACTGCAATGAGTGTAAATACAAATAGTATGTATATACAATGATATAATGAGGGGTGTCAGGAAAAAAAACACCTATCAAAAATAAATACTAGTAAGTAATGCCATAATTAGAATCCAAATAGAAAAATATGGGCAAAAAAATAGAGGACAGGAGTCCTGACACACCACATCATACACAAATAACCAGCCATATGCAGATATAAAAGATATCCCAAATAATTACATACTGTATCTTACCACAGAACACCCTGACGGATTTCGCCGAGGCTTTATCACAAGCGTTCTTGCTGCAGGTGCAGGTGTCGGGCAGTTGCGGATCGGGTGGCCTTGCCCGGTTCCGTTGCCCTGAGGCCTGCAGTAAATGAAGGGAAAGTGGGGTGATTGGGAAAGTTTGTCATGACACCACCTGTGGTATGTGGCCAGGGAGTAGCTGCCGCTGCAGAATTCCTCACTGGGGCAGGTGTTATGGCAGCCGGGATGGTGTCGCTCCCCACAGGTGAAGCAGGTCCCAGGTTGATGATGGGGGTTGGTAGTCCCTTGGAAGCGCAGGAGCATGGAGCGACGGCGTTGCTAATCAGAGTCTGAGTCGGCAACTGCGGTTCCAGATTCTTTTCACTCACTGACTTAAAGTTGCAACCAGGTGCTGGTCTCTGCCGTCGTGGTCTCCGGTCAATTCCAAGCAAATAAAGGGGCCACCACCGGTATTTGAAGAAAGAGAGAGAGAGTGTCCTTTTCCTAGGATCTCCCCCTCAGCAGTTAGGAACCCAGGCTGAGCTCCCGCTCCAAGCCCCAGGCCTAGTAAAGTCCGAGAGTTCCAGAGGTGTCTTGTCAGAACCACTGTCCCAACTCGTCTCTCTCATGTGAGTGTGTTGCGCCTACTTATACGCCCAAGTAGAACCCGCCCCCCAGGTGGCTGGCTTCAGTGACCAGGGAAGTCCCATGCATCATCATGGCCACCCCCCTACCCTGAGCCAACCACTCCATAGGAAGGCCCCTAAACTGTATGTAAAGTGTGACTGTGGAACACTGGGGATTAATCCCCACTCACCTGGGATGGATACCACACCTTACCTGAGGTGCAGTACCCTGTGGCGACCAGAGCCTCAGGGTCGCCACAGGGGCATATAGAATGTGAATTTTGCATGGGTTAGTGTGGAGAGGGGAAGCTTGTAGGGGACATTATGCAAAGAAGCAGCTTGTGATGGAGAGTAAGGAGAAGGGTCAGATTGTGGGGAGCAGAATGGAGATACACAGCATGGAAGGATGCTGAAGATGGGGCAGTGTGGAAATCTAGTTCTTAAGGAAGGACAGTGTGTAGGACATGGTTCATAAGAGATAATAGTATGACAGCTATAGCTCATAATATGAGACAGTATGAAGACAATATTTTTGCAATTGAAGACTGTATTAAAGAAATGATCACCTTTCAGAAAATTATGGTTACCAAATGCAATTTGCGTTAAGAAAAAAAAACAAATCACCATGCTTAACTGAATTCCTGGGCTCAAAATGAGTCTCTGTCACAGAATTTCATCCAGAGTCTCACTTTGTTGTGTGGGACTCTTCAGATTAAATGCATTCCCTTCCTTTTGGGGAGAAGAGAGTTAATGCATTTTTGTTAAAAATTATTATTTTTTTTACTTTTACTATTGGGAGGGCCTTGAGAATAAATATTCCATAGCAGTGTACATTGTGCCCATTGTGGCATTGTGCTTTTGTAGCGCCCAGGGAAGGGGGTAGTCGGTCCTAGGCGGTAACAAATGGGAATGTCACTCTGGTGGCCGGTGCCTGGTCCTGCTCCCTGGGCCCCTTTTTGTAAGGGGGAATATTTACAGGGGTGAGTAGAGTTAATGTCATGTGACGCCACCTGCGGGTGGCGGTTAAGGATAGAGAACAGGCGCTGCTAAATGGGGGTACTCCCAGAGCTGGTGGTGATGGCAGCAATGGTGTTAGGCCCTTCGCAGGTAGGGCCGTCCTGGGAGATGATGAGAGATAATAACGGAGACCCCACCAGGTTGTTTTTTACAGTCTCTACTCACTTGGACCCAGGAGTTGCTGGTTCAGGTCCCATGGAGAATCAGTGCCAATGTAGTGACCCATGTTGCTCTGTCCCCGGCACTCTCTGTTGGTTGGGACCCCATAGCGTGGAGCGTTTGAGGCCCGACTGTCCCTTTTCGGGTACAGTCTCCTTCTCCATACGGTGGGCAGTGCAGACCCCGTGGGGAGGTAAGTGTCCGAACCCCAATTCTAGTTTACTGCTGATGCCTCGGATTATTTGGTTCGGCGAAATGCGTGAAGGTGTCCTCACCGGGCATGTATTTATCAAGCCGTGTAGAACTGGCGCCTGATCTAGGACCCTGTGCCCCGTGCATGCTCCGGTCCAAGTGGTATCTCCGGGTCACCGCTGCACGGACCCAGCTCAGGCACGTCCACACACCTCTCCTGTGTGCTACCCTCTCTCAACTCTCTACTGACACCTGACCCCTCTTACTAGGCTGGCTAATCCCAGGGACTTGTTCCTTTCCATGGCGACCATCCCATTACATGGATAACTCTCTATGCCCGGTGTGGAGTGGAGAACTAGGATTTTAGTTGTGCTTTGGTGGTATCGGCACTGGTACTCCAGGTTACAGGGGGTAGGTCCTGCATCCCCAAGAGGATGCAGTTCCTTGTAGTGCCCTGAGGGTCTCAGGGGTGCTACATTCCCCCTTGGTTAAACACAGGACGTCCTCGAGCTGTAAGTGAAATAGAGTTTTTATTGTAACTGGAATAGAAAAGGGGTAATCCTCTTGGGGATGCAGTTCCTTGTAATGTCCTAAGGGTCTCAAGGGTGCTACACTTTACCCTCCTTGTCCTCCTCCATGTCATTATGAGCCCCTAAATTCAAGTTTTCAGAGAGCCTGAAGGTGTCAGGAAACCTGACTTTGGTGAGGGCAAGGAGGTGGCGAAGTAACATATGTTTGGGAGGGCCCTCGTCTATACATTTGGGCGGTCCCTCCCTCATTGAGACTCAGATAGTTGAATACATATTTCATAGGAGTTTACAATGCACCCTTTGTGACTTTGTGCTTCACTCTCCTCTTCCTCCTCCTCCAGGTGATTCTGCAACCCTCGATTAAATTTTTCAGAGGGTCTTCATGTGTCAGAAAACCTGAGTTTGGTGTGCACCCAGAGGTGGCCCAGTAACATATGTGTGGGAGGGACTGCTCTTACTTATACATTTGGGTGGTCCCTCCCTCACTGAGACTCAGATAGGGCAATACATATTCCATAGCAGTGTACAATGTGCCCATTGTGGTGTTGGGCTTTACCCTCCTCCATGTAATTCAGCAGGCTTAAATTGAAATCTTCAGCAGTCCTGCAATAGTCAGGAAACCTAAGTTTGGTGAGGACACTGAGGTGGCTCAGTAACATACGTTTGGGAGTGACAGCTCTTTACTTATACATTTGGGTGGTCCCTACCTTATTGAGACTCAGATAGTGGAATACATATTCCATAGCAGTTTATAATGCACCCATTGTAGAATTGGGCTTTTTCTCCTCCTCCCTGTCATTCTGGAGTCCTCAATTCACGTTTTCAGAGGGCTTTCAGGTGTGAGGAAACCTAACTTTGGTACGAGCCCTCAGGTGGCCCTGTAACATACATTTGGAAGGGCCCTCCTCTATAAATTTTGTAGGGCTGTCTTCTGTATCTTTTAGTGTCTTCACTTATTAATATCATAGGGCCCTTACTCACTCATTTAACTCATTGAAGGGCAGAGACTACAGAGAAGCTCCTCCAAATGATTCAGAAATGTTTATTGGCAATATTCCCCGAATTATATAGGAAGAGACATCTTTTTGATACACTAGTACTTGGTCCAGTGCACAATGTGAATCAGATTTCTAAAAAATTAATCCTGGGGGCTGTGTAATAGATGCAGGATGACACCATGACAAGGACCTCCCATGACAACCATTATATACGTAGGACTAGTCTAGTAGTTGTGGCCCTCAATTCAAGTTTTCAGAGGGCCATCAGTTGTTCATCAACAGTCATTGTAAATTGCTATCGAATATGTATCCATTATCTCATTCACAATGTGGGACAATCCAGGAATGTTTTTTTTTGCCAGCTATGGTGAATGACAGTAGACTTCTACTGAATATGTATCCCCTATTTCAGTCACAATGTGGGCCAACCAATAACAAAGGTCTCCAATGACAAATATTTGTTTGGTTAGACTACTGTCCTGGTCTGTCCTGTGCACAGTGTGCATTGTTTAAAAAATTAGCCCTATGGCCTGAGTCATAGTTGATGCAGGGAGTCACCATCACAAGGGCCTCCAATGACAAATAGTAGTTAGGCTGCAGTAGGAATATTGTCCTGGTCTGTCTACTGCTGCACAATGTGGAGGTAGTTACAGGCTCCTTTGAACTCTGACCCTGATCGAAAATCTCTCCCTCCCTACACTACAGTATACACTGGATAGGGCTTTTATGTTATTAAGAGACCTAAACACTCTCCCTAGCAGCTGGTCGCACTGTCCCTATGCTGATATAATGCTGGCTCTACATGCAATGTGCACAAAATGGCGGTGGCAGGGCTATTATAGACCCTAGGACGCTACGTAGCCAGCCAATCACAATACTGCTTCAACCAAGATGGTTGCAGCATTACTGTGATTGCTTAAGAAACCCAGCATATTTAGTGGCTGCAAATCAGGCGCCAAACCTACTGGGTGGAATATACGAATATCGCGAGGCGAGTACACAAAAACTCGTAATTTAACGAGTAACCCGAAGACCGTACTATCCGTGCGAGTAGCAAATAGCAACGATTACACTTGATCATCACTATTAATGGTGTTAACATTGCTGGCCTATTAATATGGTGTTTCACAATTTCTAATTATATAATAATTGTGTGAAATATGTCTTTATGCAGTGCGGTGCAGTGTGGGAGATACTGTATTCAGGAAATAAATGTAAAAGGGTGCAAATGTAGTGCCCCTGAAGCCATCAGGGTGCTGCAAGGTTCTGCATCCCCACAAAGATGCAAGGCCGACCCCCTTAGAGACCCAGAGCCAGCCCCAGTGCAAGTAACACCACCAAAAAACCAGGTAATCCCAGTTTCTCCAACAAATCCCTCATACAATGGTACCCTGCCAGGATGGGACCAGTGGATGGCTGCCTAGAGGTGGAGCCACTCCAGTCCACTAGTTGACCAGGTGGGAGGGGCAGACTATGGAGAGTAGTCAGTAGATAGTGTCTGACAGGCGAGGAGTGAAGGTGGAGGTGAAGTGACACTCTGACTCGGTACCCAGGAGAGATGGTTGCCGGTGGAGTATGGTAGAGTACTCCCGGAACTATGCACTGATGGGGTACAGGACCTTAGTACAGGAAAGAGCTTCAAGCCGACCTGTTAATACCTTCACAGCAGGGGGAACCATCAAGGACCTTGCTGACCCTAAAAAATCTGAAGACTTAGTAGCAATGAGAGAACTGGGGACAGGATCACAAACTCCAAACCCACAGGGTTCATGCTACCATCAGGCGGACAGAAGTGGACAAACCACAGAACGGGGATCCCCAGTGTTCTATACCACCGGGACCCATTTACCAGAGACAGGTGCAGGGGAAGAAGGTACCAGAGAACCAGACTGGCCCTGGGACGACGGAGACCTGGAGGTGAAACGAGCCGGCTTCGGGCAACCAGTTAACATCCAAAGTGAGTAAACCAGTTGCACTGAATACCTGTATGGACTCCTTCTTCCAATGCCCACCGCACCATACATCCCCTGGGGCAATACCCTACTTGCAGAGGAACTATAACACTAGCTGCTAATGCCATCAGCCCCAGTAGAGACAGTGTGCAGCGGTGGCTCCCTACATATAGCCGCAACACTGCAAGCGGCGTCACAAATAAACTTTATTCACCAAACCCCTATAAATATCCCCATTACAAAAAGGGCCCAGGACATGGGACCAGGCAACGGCCACCATCGTGACATCCCAAAGGTGTATACTGCCCGGAACCGAGTACCCCTTATCTCAGGGTGCTACACACCCTTTTTCCTGGCGTCACAAACAGGATTGAACTGGACTCGGTCAAACCGGGTGACGTGTGCCTTAAAGATTGTACTTTATGGACAGAACTTTATTGCTTGAAAAACTGCCGCCATTTTGCTGTGAAAAGTAACTGCACCACAGCAGAGCAAAAGGCATGAAAAGAAACCCCGCCCACAATTTCTGTAAGCGCGAGCGGAAGAAGGCACTAACCTGACCCGAAAATTCCCGATGTGCTCCAGTTCCGCAAGCGTGGTGAAGGAAAAGCAGTGGGGCTGCACCAGAATGCCTCCAAGACTGCGACAAACAACATGTCTGCACCAGGGGACCGTGCCAGTATTCCAGTTCAACCTGGGACTTGGACCGCGGAAAGGCTAGAGGCAGAGGTCCAGCGGCTGTGCTGGACTCTGCGAGTGGAGCACTTATAGCGAGTCAAGGAGTGGAAGGTGGAGATGATGGAAGTGGTGGCAGGCATGCAGGCTCACGAAAGTGGAGCGCGCTTGGCCAGGCTGCACCGATCCAGCTACCGGGATCCGTCATCGACCAGGCCGTGTCACCACCAGAGCCAGAGAGACCAGAAGCGGTCGCATCACCTTCTCCGCTGGAGAAGGGCACAGTGGTACCAGCTTCCCTTGCGAAACCAGAAGCGGTCATATCACCTTCTCCACTGGAGAAGGAGCAAGCTTCGTCCTGTGATCCAGTGATGGCAGCCCAGGTGATGACGTCATCGAGAGCAATGAGGAGGCCACCGCCGGCGGTTACAACCTTCCCCAGGTACGATGCTGAGTCACTATCAGGGCTCTGGCAGTGAGCTACTATGATCCAGGTAACAGGAAAGCAGCGGTCGTCACCTGGGAGTGGGTCTGTGTCGAGGAGGACACCCATGGAGGCTGCCAGGCAACCATCACCCAGTTGGCCCGGAGCAGCGGGAGGTGCGGTGGGAGCAGGCGGAGGCCAGAGACCTACAGGAGAAGCAACGCCTGTGGCTTTCCACCTACCACGCCTGGGGCATGATGTACCAGGGTGTTATTGAACGGTTCAGCATCAAGAGGGGATGGGGGTTCATTGCAGAGCCCGGTGTGAAGGAGGGAGTGTTCATCTCCCGCCAGGATGTGAGACCAACATCTCCCAGAGGATACCCTGATTGGGACTTGCATGTGGGTGACAAGGTTGCCTACACCCGGCACTATGGAGAGCAGGGCTAGTATGCCCTTGATCTGGAGGTCCTTGCTGGAAAGCCAGCCCCCACTCCCACTACAACATCCACTGCAGCACCAGTCCCTCAGCTGCCACCAAGAGGCAGTGCAGGTACTCGGGACCAGTGCACGCAGACTTTAAGTGCTGTTCCCAGGAGGCCAAGTTAACCTGATGTCTTTCTTGTCCAAACTGCCCACACAAACTGTGTCACACACAAGCGACGGGGGCGGGTACGATCGCTCGTGCGATCGCACGATAGATCGTACCGTGTGACGCCGGCATTACTCTTAAGTGAGTCCTAATCCAATTTTTATGCCTGTCTTGTCCAAACTGAACTATATGAGCTAGAAAAGAACCTGCAAAAGAAAAATTAAAACACCTGAAGTAACTGGGATGAGTGCACAGACAAAGGACATTACTCCATAATACCATATAGAAGAATTGCCGTCATTTCCTGATCTTATAGTCTAGTTGTTTTCTATCCCATATAAGAGGTCAGTTTGGACAAGAAAGACATAAAAATTAGATTAGGACCCAGTTGATAGCTACACCTTGGAATGGTAACTGGGCACAAGTAAATTTGGCCATTTTTATCTGCTAAGTAACTTTTTTCAAAAAATCTTTTTCATGTTTTCTTGGTAGTAATGCATACTTACATTCCAATGTTCACTATTTACATCTTTTCATTTTTTTTCTTCTTCCCTTTACTAGAGTATGTTATTTTGGATAATGGTGAAAACCTGTGAGCAGCCTTGCACCTGGGAGACATCCCACGTGCGTTTTTCGTGGTTCACGTCCTTAACCTGGTTGTACAGAAATTTCTAGCCCACTATCCTGAGCTGGAAGAACTGCTGCACGAGGCACAGTTGGTGTATGCACACGCCTGCTGTTCGCACCCTGCAGCCAATTGACTTGCAACGTTACAAAAAAATTTTGGCCTACCAGCTATATGCTGGATATTCAATGTGATGACATGGTGAAATTACACTCTGCACATGTTGCAGCGACTGCGGCTGCAGCAGTAAGCCCTGGTGCACTATGCCATGATGCATAACTTTGAACAATGCTGAATGGATGTGGGGCAAATTACGAATGTGCAGTGGGCACAGATGAAGGACCTCTGAATCCTCCTTCACAGTTTCGAAATGGCTACAAAAATGGTTACCGCTGATGATGCCATCCTCAGCATCCCTATTCCACTCATCTACATGTTGGAGCACATTTTAAATAGTCTGCATGAGGAGCTAAGGGACCCAGAGGAAGAGGAGGAAGCAGAGGAGGATGAGGAAGGGATACAATTTCTTGCAAAGTCTAGACAGTCGTCACACTGGCGGGCGTTATGGGAGGGTAGTTTCCATTAATTGACCCGGCCTCATGGTAACAGGCAAAATGGTAATGAA
Organism: Anomaloglossus baeobatrachus; assembly: GCF_048569485.1. Lineage (NCBI taxonomy): Eukaryota > Metazoa > Chordata > Amphibia > Anura > Aromobatidae > Anomaloglossus > Anomaloglossus baeobatrachus. The sequence continues at coordinate 152,332,764 of NC_134360.1, read as the reverse complement.
GGTGCAGGAGAGGAGGAACAAAGAGGAAGAGGTGATAGGCTCAGAAAACTCTGGAGACAAAGAAGATATTGATCCCATCTCTTTTGTCCGTGGTTGGTGGGAGGTGATGGAGAAGGCAAACTTGAGTGTTAACTTGCCACCAACACAACATTGACATGTACAGTATGGAAGCGTCTGACACATGAGTACCCTCTTTCTTAACTATTTGCAAAATTATGTCCGTATCGTTAGTATTAGAAATAGTGCTGACTACTGGGTTGACACTCTGATAGATCCACTGTACAAGAGTCAATTTAACAAGATGCTTCTACTCCTCGAAAAGGATGCGTTGATTCTGGAATATTGAAACAAGCTTATAGACCATTTTAACAGTAGTTCTTCAAAAAACAGGAATGACACACAGTGTGTATCACAGTTCTAGAATTACAACCACGACATGGCATTGCACCATCAATGCAGAAATATTAGCAGCAGCAGTTCAAGTGCCAGAAGCAATTTCTGTGATTTGTGGCATACATTTTTTACACCATTGCATACACCATTAGAACAGAGTAGAAATCTGACACATACTGGAGAGGATGGAGTATCTAGAGCTTAACATTTATGCCATAAGTGGGGAATATAGATGAGCGAACCAGTCGCGGCTCGGCTCGAGTTCGGTTCGCTGAACCGAGGTCTGGTTCGAGTTCGGTTCGGCGAACCGGTTCGGCGAACCACTCGAACCCCATAGGAAACAATTGGAGGCAATCACAAACACATAAAAACACATTATAAATGTACACATGCAGTTAATAAACATTGCCATAACACTTACCGGTCCCTGCGATCCCTCCTGTACTCTGTCTACTGCTGCTATTCCATCCGATGATCGCTGAATCCTCCCGGTAACCAGCACTGCCACCAGTGATGCAGGACCTATCGTGACGTCGTCAAAATATCCATGTGACCAGTCACGTGTCTGTTATCTCATTGGCTACAGACTGGTCACATGACTATGACGGCATCATGTAGGACCTGTCATTGCATCTCTCTGTTACACGGTGCACGTTTGTGTATCGCCGTGTACTGGCGACATGCTCTAGCACACGGTCGATTCCCCGCTCTGCTTCCCGTTCCCTTAAGGTCCCGTCACACTAAGCGACGCTCCAGCGATCCCACCAGCAACCTGACCTGGCAGGGATCGCTGGAGCGTCGCTACACGGGTTGCTGGTGAGCTGTCACACAGGCAGATCTCACCAGCAACCAGTGACCAGCCCCCAGCCAGCAGCACGCGTGGAAGCGATGCTGCGCTTGGTAACTAAGGTAAATATCGGGTAACCAACCCGATATTTACCTTGGTTAGCAGCACACACCGCTTAGCGCTGGCTCCCTGCACTCCTAGCCAGAGTACACATCAGGTTAATTTAACCCGATGTGTAGTCTGGCTGCGTGTGCAGGAGCAGGGAGCCGGCACTGACAGCGTGAGAGCGGCGGACGCTGGTAACGAAGGTAAACATCGAGTAACCAAGGAAAGGAATTCTTGGTTACCCGATGTTTACCGTAGTTACTAGCGTCCGCAGAAGCCGGCTCCTGACCGGCTGACACAGCCGGTCAATCACGGAGATCACCGTTGCCATAGCAATGCGCTTGGTAGCGGTGATGGGGACGTCCCGCTACCAGCACGCAGCGGCACCGGAATCACGTAATCGGAGCAGCATTGCTATAGTAACCCATGCCACCGCTTACATCCGGGAGCCTGTGGTCACTCTCACAGAGTGATTTCTGCACGGAGCACAGTGTCTTCCCCCATGCAGTGCTGTCTGATGGAGCAGACAGAGCTGCATGTGTTGAAGGGGAAAGAAGACAGAAGAGCAGGATCGTGGTGGAGTGACAGGGGGTAATAAAGATGGAGTCTCTAATGTGTCTGTGTATTTATTTCTATTAAAGTATTTTTTTTCCGTGTGGTGTTTTTTTTAACCGTTTATTGGAGATTCTTAATGGCCGGGTCAAACTTGCCTGACATTAAGAATCTCTGGCTTAATACTGGCTAGTAAAACAAAGCCAGTATTAACTCATGATTACCCAACAAGCCACCTGGCTCCAGGGCTGTTGGAAGAGTTTGATACAACGCCAGATGATGGTGCTTCTATGAGAGTGCCATTTTATGGGGCGGCTGTGGACTGAAATTCGCAGCAGAGGGGCCCAGAAACCTCGGGCTAACCTGTGATGTGGATTCCAATCCCCAGCTGCCTAGTTGTACCCGGCTGGACACAAAAATAGGTTAGCAGCTTGGATTACCCTTAGCTAGCAATACAAAAAATGCAGCGGGAGCCGACATATATTTTTTTAAATTATGTATTTAAATAACTAAAAACAAAAATGGGCTTCCCTGTATTTTGATTGCCTGACATGACAGTGCTGTAAAAATAAATCTTTAAAAAAAATGATGTAGCGTGCCGCGGTATTTTTGATTCTCAGTGCAGATAAGGCCGGTTTCACACATCTGGCTTTTTGCCGTTTTGCCGGATGCGGCGCTCTCCCGTACAGTTAATACAGTACAATGACAGCGCAACAAGCGCCGGTCACATGCTGTCATGTGACCGGTGCATGTGACCCAGAAGTTACAGCGCTGTCATTGTACTGTATTAACTGTACGGGAGAGCGCCGCATCCGGCAAAACGGCAAAAAGCCGGATGTGTGAAACCGGCCTAAAGCAGACAACTATGGGCTGCCACCCCCATCTGCCTGGCGTTACCTTGGCTGGCAATCAAAATACAGGGAAGCCCATTAATTTTTTCTATTTAAAAAATATTTAAAAAAAAAATGACGTTGGGTCCCCCCATTTTTGATAGCCAGCTAGGGTAAAGCAGATGGCTGTAGCCTGAAAACCACAGCTGGCAGCTTTACTGTGGTTGGGGATCCAATGTGGAGGTCACCCCAGGCTCTTTTTTTATAATTATTTTATAAATATTAATACTTACAAAAAAAAAGTAGGGTCCCCCCCAAATTGGATCACCAGCCAAGGTAAAGCGGACAGCTGTGGTCTGGTATTCTCAGGGTGGGAAGGTCCATAGTTATTGGACCTTCACAGCCTAAAAATAGCAGGCCGCAGGCACCCCAGACGTGACGCATCCACTAAATGCGCCAATCCTGGTGCTTCACCCCAGCTCATCCCGTGCCCTAGTGCAGTGGCAAACGGGGTAATAAATGGGGTTGATACTAGCTGTAAAGTCACCTGACATCAAGCCCAGCAGTTTGTGATGTCATGGTGTCTATCAGATACCCGGCATCATAAACTGTCAATACTAACAAAAAAAATTGACAAAAAAAAATTATTTGAAAAAAAACTCCCCAAAACATTCCCTCTTTCACCAATTTATTGTAAGAAAAAAAATAAAGGGGTCCCACGACGACTCTGGACCATCTAGAATATGGGGGGAGACACTCAGGGAATGTATCCCCCATTTTCTAAGAGTGCAGACCGTCCATGTGAGGAGTGTGGGTGCAATGAATCTGCACCCACTCTCCCTGGGTCCACAGCAGCAGAGTCCATGTCGTAACGGTGGCTACCAAAGCTGCAATGCCCTGCTCATGAGGTAAGGGCATGCCTAATCAGGAGAACTATTCTTCATTTCCAAATATTGGTATTTGCTGATATTATTGCTATTCCACCTACTATATATTGGGGATAGAATCTTGGAGATGGAATACCCCTTTAAGTCCAGTTATCCATCTGAATGAATACTAAACAACAGAGCTTGCTATTTAGACATGTTTTCTTGTGGCGTATAACGGACTCTCATGTTTGGTAGTCGTTCAGCAGGGCAACTATAAAAGCAAATCCCACCATTTGGAAATGTAGTATAGCTCTCCTGATCAACTATGTTCCTTACCTCATGAGCAGGGCATTGCAGTAGCTTACAGATGCGTGGTTACCACCACTCACTGTGTCTGAACACAGGAACTTGAGCTGACAGCCGCTCTGTGCATGCGGCAGCGTCTATTGTGAAGGAGGTGGCCGCGGGGGATCAACGCTGCACAGGTACCGTGGGACACCGGGGAACACCGGTGGGGTAATAGGGGGTGACCTGGCAGGGACTGGGGAGGAGTTCTCTGTCGCATGTGCCATGGCACATGCGACAGAAATCAGAGGAGTAGGGTGAATGCGGCCGGCGTGCTGCTGTGCGCGCAGCTATCTTGGATTTTCCGGAAGGGGGTAAGGGGGGGCACTTTGGCGACACCGGGGGACCGGGGAGGAGATTTATCTCCCATCTGACATGTTTGTTCATGCCAGATGGAAGATAAATAATTTTTTACCGGTGCTGTCATTTACTGTAACGTGATCACCGGTATACGGTGTATACCGGTGATCACGTTAGCGGGGACCGGACAAACCGACCTGAATCATGATCTCCAGGCTCTCAACTACCCCCTGAAACCCCAGAGATTTTCTGACGCTGGGGGGCGCTATTCACTTATTTCTGCCTGTTGTTTATAAACAGCAGATCAGAATAAGGCTACATTCACACGACCGATCCGTTTTTGCGGTTTGCAAAAAACGGTCCGTTTTTGTCACGGGTGCATCCGTGTGGCATCCATTTCCATTCCGTATTGTTAGGTCCAGGTGGTGGATCCACTGGGCCGTGCACTCCACCGGAGGCCTGGGTGCACGGTAGCTGAAGCACTAGCATGGCAGGGACTGCGTCCCACAGGGGACAGGTAGAACAGTCACTGGGGCTTCAGAGTTTCTGGAGACAGTGCAGGAATCTGGCACAAGTGCCAGGTAGGAATGTCAGGCAATAGTATGATCACAGGACAAGGCACAAGGGGGACCTGCGCACCTAGCTTTCAAGACAAGGCTTACAAGACACGTTGATCAGGCCCCGCCCACATGGCAAGGCCAGTCTTATATACCCAGCATAGCTTCATGTCATATCCTGCTGCAGCAGTGCTGAGCCCATAAGACCAGGTGAGTGGGCGCGGCCCGACCCTATACAGAAGCATGAGTCAGACACATGAGACTGGGAACAGGACACAGGAAAGCACGAGTGGGAGCGGCAGCCGTGACCGGTGGACACGTGGACTGGAACAGTGTGTAAGGAGCGGTGCCGTGCAGGTATGACCGGATCAGTGGGTAAGGAGCGGTGCCGAGGCATCGGGAGCGTGACACGTATACGGTCCGTATGTCATCTGTTTGTCATCTGTGTGCCTTCCGTTTTTTTGGCGTACTGCCAAAAAACTGAAGGAGGGAAAATACATAAATTTACCCAGGATCCATAGCTTCATCCTACATGAGGTGGTCACATGTTCACTCCAGTGCCATTTTCTACTGCCTTTCACAGCGTAGTACTCTCTGGTGATTTTCTTGTGCTTGTACACTTCATATCAGTCTTTTCTGTCATTAAAATGGCAGAAAGACACATCATGTCCCTCTCTCCTGCATTTTGTAATTTTGCACACTTTGGTGCCTTACATGTGGCACTAAGGGGTGCTTAGCCTTGTATTTACCAAAATAGATAAATTGAAAAAAAAATGACGTAGGATTTTCCCTATTTTTGTAGCCAGCTAGGGTAAAGCAGACGGCTGCAGCCTGCAGACCACAGCTGGCAGCTTCACCTTGGCTTGTAATCCAAAACTGAGGGCACCCCACGCTGTTATTTTAAATTAAATAAGTAATTAAAGAAAAAAAAACACGTAGGGGTCCCCCAAAATTGGACCACCAGCCAAGGTAAAGCAGACAGCTGGTGCCTGATATTCTCAGACTAGGGAGGTCCACTGCTATTGGACACTCCCCAGCCTAAAAATAGCAGGCCGCAGCTGCCCCAGAAGTGGCGCATACATTAGATGTGCCAATCCTGGTGCTTCGCCCCAGCTCATCCCGTGCCCTGGTGTGGTGGCAAACGGGGTAATATATGGGGTTAATACCAGATGTGTAATGTCACCTGGCTTCAAGCCCTGGGGTTGGTGAGGTCAGGCGTCTATCAGATACCCGACATCACCAACCCAGTCAGTAATAAAAAAAAAATAGACGACAAACACATTTTTATTTGAAAAAACACTGCCCAACACATTCCCTCTTTAACCAATTTATTAGAAAGAAAAACAAATCCAGGTCTGCTGTAATCCAAGGCGTTCCCATGACGATCCATACCATAGTCACTGGCCCAGTCAATGAAGAACAGAATGTTCCCCATTGGCTGGGAGAACAATGCAGTGACCTGAGCTAACATCAGAAGGTCAGCCCAGGTCACTGCAGGGCATGACAAGTGCTGCTGTCAGCGAGGTACATTACCTACGCTGATCTCCTGCGCTGCTGATACTGCACACTGACTTCAATCACCTTCACAGCCAAGTATCGCGTGCGGCCCGTGACGTCACTGCTAGTGACAGTCTCGGGCCGCAGTGACAGATGTGAAGCGGCAGCCGTGGAAGACAGTGTCAGCGCTGAGGTCGGGAGGGTGGGACTTCATCACCGCAGGTAAGCCGAGCGGGGCCATGTGTGCGGGGCGAGGTGGGCGGAGCCTAGCAAGGCTATGTGTGCGGGTGCAAGGTGGGCGGAGCCTAGCAAGGTAATGTGTGCGGGTGAGAGGTGGGCGGAGCCTAGCGAGGTAATGTGTGCGGGTGCGAGGTGAGCGGAGCCTAGCGAGGTAATGTGTGCGGGTGCGAGGTGGGCGGAGCCTAGCGGGGCTATGTGTGCGGTGCGAGGTGGGCGGAGCGTAGCAGGGTAATGTGTGTGGGTGCGAGGTGGGCGGAGCCTAGCGGGGCTATGTGTGCAGTGTGAGGTGGGTGGAGCCTAGCGGGGCTATGTGTGCGGTGCGAGGTGGGCGGAGCGTAGCAGGGTAATGTGTGCGGGTGCGAGGTGGGTGGAGCCTAGCGGGGCTATGTGTGCGGGTGAGAGGTGGGCGGAGCCTTGCAAGGTAATGTGTGCGGGTGCGAGGTGGGCGGAGCCTAGCGGGGGTAATGTGTGCGGGTGCGAGGTGGGCGGAGCCTAGCGAGGTAATGTGTGCGGGTGAGAGGTGGGCGGAGCCTAGCGAGGTAATGTGTGCGGTGCGAGGTGGGCGGAGCCTAGCGGGGCTATGTGTGCTGTGCGAGGTGGGCAGAGCCTAGCGGGGCTATGTGTGCGGTGCGAGGTGGGCGGAGCGTAGCAGGGTAATGTGTGCGGGTGCGAGGTGGGTGGAGCCTAGCGGGGCTATGTGTGCGGGTGAGAGGTGGGCGGAGCCTTGCAAGGTAATGTGTGCGGGTGTGAGGTGGGCGGAGCCTAGCGGGGGTAATGTGTGCGGGTGTGAGGTGGGCGGAGTCTAACGGTGTAATGTGTGCGAGTGCGAGGTGGGCAGAGCCTAGCGAGGTAATGTGTGCGGATGCGAGGTGGGCGGAGCCTAGCAGGGCTATGTGTGCGGGTGCGAGGTGGGCAGAGCCTAGCGGGGTAATGTGTGCGGGTACGAGGTGGGCGGAGCCTAACGGTGTAATGTGTGCGGGTGTGAGGTGGGCGGAGCCTAGCAAGGTAATGTGTGCGGGTGCGAGGTGGGCGGAGCCTAGCAAGGTATGTGTGTGAGTGTGAGGTGGGCGGAGCCTAGCGAGGTAATGTGTGCGGGTGCGAGGTGGGCGGAGCCTAACGGTGTAATGTGTACGGGTGCGAGGTGGGCGGAGCCTAGCGAGGTAATGTGTGTGGGTGCGAGGAGGGCGGAGCCTAGCGAGGTAATGTGTGCGGGTGCGAGGTGGGCAGAGCCTAGCGGGGTAATGTGTGCGGGTGCGAGGTGGGCGGAGCCAAGTGGGGCCATGTGTGCGGGTGCGAGGTGGGTGGAGCCTAACGAGGTAATGTGGGGGGGTGCGAGGTGGGCGGAGCCTAGCGGGGCTATGTGTGCGGTGTGAGGTGGGCGGAGCCTAGCGAGGTAATGTGTGTGGGTGCGAGGTGGGCGGAGCCTAGCGGTGTAATGTGTGCATGTGTGAGGTGGGCGGAGCCTAGCAGGGCTATGTGTGCGGGCGGCGGAGTGCGAAGTTGGTGGAGCTTAGCGGGGCCATGTGCGCTGAGGACACCAGTGCCAGGGACTGGATGGCTGAGGACAGATGAGTGTGAGTGTGTGTGTGTGTGTACATGCTGAGTGCAGGAGGGGGCGGAGCGAGCTGAGCGGGGAAGTGTCGGCTCCCTGCACGCATAACCAGGGTAAATATCGGGTTACTAACCAAAGTGCTTAGCTTGGATACCCGATGTTTATCTTGGTTACCAGCTTCTGGCAGGCTGTCAGCGATGGCTCCCTGCACACTGTAGCTGTAATAAGCCCTGCTTTTGCTGCTAGAACCGTTCTCGAACGTAACTCAAACTATCGAGCTTTTAGCAAAAAGCTCGAGTTCTAGTTCGATCTAGAACACCCCCCAAAATCACTCGAACCGCGAACTGGAGAACCTTGAACCGCGCTCAACTCTAGTGGGGAATTAGACCCTTTTGCATTTTGGTCTTCAAAAATGAAACGGTGGCCTGAGCTCACCAGTCATGCCTTGGAAGTTTGGCATGCCCAGCAGCCAGTGTTCTCTCAGAAAGTGTCTTCAGCGCTGCTGGCAGTGTATTGACAGATACAGAGCATCCGGCTGTCCTCTAAAACTGTATACTACCTAACATTCATAAAGATGAACAAGTCGTGGATGTCCAGTGAGTTTGCCACCCAAGTCCCAGACTGTGCAAGCTAGGCGATGTTGTATTGCCAGGCTGCTGTGAGCAAAAGGCCTTCGCCTGTTCGTCATGTATCTCATACTTTTTAAAATCTAAATGCCAGGCCACATCCAGAGTGTTGCATGGACCATACCTCCCTGCTGTTTTAAGACTCTATGGGATGGCAAGCAATTGATGGTACTGTACTACTGTCTGCCTGAATGGTATTTAAATGTCCAAGATGGGTCTCCAAATTGTGTCTTGTGGGTAGTGCCAGTCCTCTGGGACTAAAAGTCTCTTGCCTGTGTGTCATCCTGCTGTCTCTGGTGAAGGTAGAAATGCTGATTCAGGCCTTGTTCGTGGGTCGGTCCCATGCTGCCTTGTTGCTTTGCTGGCCTATTTGTAGTGTGTGTCAATTCATTGTTGCCACTTATCCTGTTGTCAGACATTAATTTTTGGAAATGTGGAGACTCAAAGTATGGTCACAAAGTTGACTTTGGTCTGTAGTGCCAGGATTCTGGGAGCATGAAGCCTATGCCTATGAGTCATCTTCCTATCTCTGGTGAAGGTAGAAATGCTGGTTTGGGTCTTGTTCCAGGGCTCATCCCACACAACTATGTTGCTTAGTTGGTCTATTTGTAGTCTGTGCTAGATATTTACACTTTTCCTGTTACCTGACCTTAATTTTTGGAAATGTGGAGACTCCAAGTTCGCTTTTGTCTGTAGTGCCAGGGGGTATGGGAGCACCAGACCTACTCCTGTCACTCATGCATCTCTTTATTTTTAAAATGAAAATGCCAGGCAACATCCTGTGTGTAAGTCAACGCAATTAGGCAGTGCTTAAATTGGAAATAGCAGTCAAATAGATGCAGAGTTGTGGACCACTATCCAGGCCCAGTTTATCAATAGCTGTCTCTACTGAACCTGGAGCCAGGGAAGGACGTGTGCGATAACTGTGCAAACCTGGTGGAGACACTATGATTGGGTGAGATCACAATTGCATTGCATGTTTCACGTGCCCAACCTGGCTGTACAGAAATTTCTAAGGCACCATTCCAGCCTGGATGTGCTAATGCAGATGGCATGGTCACAGTGTGCTCACTTTTTAAAATGGAAATGCCAGGCAACACCTTGTGTGTTGCATGGACCATACTTTCCTGTTGTGCAAAAAAGACACTATGGGAAAATAAGAGAGGGGGGAACACTTGATGCCACGGTCCTGAAAGTTTTTTTAAATATCTAGACTCCAAGATGGATCTCCAAGTTGTGTCTTGTCTGTACTGGTATGGGTATGGGAGCACCAGCCTTACACCTGTCTCTCATCCACTGCTAAACTTCTTCTGTCAATAGCCCAGAAAACTAATGGCTATGCAAAAACAGTGCAGCACTGTAAAATGTATTTTTGCAGTTTTGGAAGCTTTGTAACCCTTATAAAGGTGCTTTTTCTGCATTACGTTTGGCCTGCCATTGAATTCAATGTGGTTTGAAAAGGTTTGAAAGTTCGGTTCGATAAATTTTAAACGAACGTACTCCTTGTTCGTTTGAGCTCAGGGAACCAAACCTCCAGACGTACACTAATCTCTAATGAAGACTACATTTGGAAAGGCTGCAGCTCAGTGAGGAAAAGCTGATTCAGCACATGCAGGCATTTCTGCAAGTACTATGAAGAAAAGGACCTCTCACATGAAACATTGAGCAATATGGGACCAAGTAAACCAATTTCTCAACCAAGAAGAAATATTGTAGGTTGCAGGATACAATATGACTGAAAAGAGGGCAGTGGTCCAATAATTCAATGGAAAGGAACTGTTTTGTATCAAGTTCCAGTTAACCCTTCTCTTTATCGTATAAAATATGATGTATTTGATTGTGTGTATGGACTTGAGCTTCACAAAGATGAAAGGGTGTTTTCTCCCAGTGTTCTAGCAGATAAAGTTGCATCATCACGAATCAGCGATGCTCAATTAGCACATGGGTGGCACTGGGGGCACCTGCAGTGAAGACCTGCGTGAAGACAACCTGCCTTTCGGTGGCATTTCACGATTGAAAATCTCTTTACGTGTGAGGTGGAAAGAAAGGGTATATTTTTCATGTTGACTGTAACGACATCATTAACTCACTTGGATTAACTCATTTTCACCCTAGTTTGGCAGCAATGCTACCCTTGCATACACAGATGACTGAAGACTCCATTTGGGAATTGCCAATGTAATCTCCTCAGCATCCCCCACCTCACAATTTGCTGAGCTACACAGCTGTGTGCCTCTGGGTTCACAACAGGTGCGATCCACAACTTCATCATCAGGCTCTTTGTTGTTCCACTCCTCCTCTTCCTGACCTGACATCACATAACAGTACCAGGTATCTAAGTCTCATCACCATCAACTCCATCCCCGGGGGTTAACGTCAGTTGACAAGTGTGGGGATCATGGTTGGACAATACTTTTCCCAAGCCAGGATCCAATTGACAAAGATTTTGGGCATCGGTACACATGCTTTCCTCCTCTTGGGTTTTGGAATCTTTTGAGCAGACCTCTGATGCCCATGGGATACAATAAGTGAACAGCTCTGCAGACTTGCCCATGTATGGTTCACCACAGTCAGTTTGCCAGTTCAAGACATGATTTGTGACATGGGGGGAAAGAAGTATAATTGGGATGGCTCCTCTGAGAAATGAATGTGATGTTGAGGTGCAGGAAGAGAAGGACAAGCCACTTGATGCAGCACGTGCCATCCACTCTATCAAATGCTGTTTATCAGCCTGATTTTGATGTTGAAACGATTTGTGGCTGACAAAGAAATCTAGTGGAGTAGGCTGTCTAGTAACGGAAGCTTTTGTCATTTCTCTTGGGATAGGATGGGTAGGTGTTTGCTCAGTAGAGCTTTGACTAACATAAACTCCCACAGGTACACATACAACACACCCTATTCACTCTTCCACTACAACCTCATTGGGATTTATTACTTATGGTTGCTGTACCCTTCCCTTTTCAGACTGATGTTTCGCAACCCTATGACCACACCTCTCAGACACTTGACACAAAAGATAAATTAATTATATCATGCCTGAGTTGGCAATATTGTGAAAGCGCTGAAAAGTACCAATAACTCAAAATGTGGTTCACTGCGTAAGGCCCCTTTCACACGTCAGTGATTCTGGTACGTTTGTGCTTTTTTTTTTAAACATACCAGAATCACTGACATACGCAGACCCATTATAATGAATGGGTCTGCTCACACGTCAGTGATTTGTCACTGCATGTGTCTCTGTGCAGCGTACCCGCGTTTGCGTGATTGCTGCACGGAGACATGTCCATTTTTTTCCGGCATCACTGATGTTCCACGGACCACGCAGTGGTGTGGTCAGTGAAACATGTGCCAGAAAAAAACGTGGTTTTAAAATAAAAAACATTTTAACTCACCCGGCGTCCAGCGATGTCCTCTGCAGCCCGTTCTCCCTGCTCCTTCTGTGCCGGCTGATTACTGTCGCGCATATTCATTATGCGCGACACAGCCGACCCGGAAGCAGCTGCTGCGGGGGTCACCGCCGGCCGGATGCTGCGTCGCGGGAGCGATCAGCACCATGGACAGCGGGAGCGGGCGCAGGTGAGTGAATCTCTAAGTGCAATCACGGGCCACGGAGAACGGAGCCCGGATTGCACTTAGACAACCCACGTGTGCCATGATTTTCGGCACACGCAGGGACATGTGCGTGTTTTACACGCCAGTGAAAAACGTCACTGTTTTTCACTGACGTGTGAAACGGGCCTTACTCTCAGCAGACTCTGAAAAGTACTCAGACCGTTTAGCTATTTCGCTATCAAATTACCAGCAGGCAGTACTAACTAACAATATGTGCAAATGTGATTGACTGCATAATTTTAAGCAGGCAATGAAAATTGCCAAGATATTTTTACCTAATTCACTTTCAAATTAATAGCAGGCACTACTAAATAACAATACATAGAACCCCTTTTACTTAAGAGGGAGGCATCATGGATCCTGAACTTGAAAGATAGACATCCATGTGGTTTAAATTTGAAAACACATTTGTTCTTTCTCTATTAAGATTTTCCATGACACATTCAGAGCAGGAATACATGTGTCACATGGATTTATGTCTGTTTTCATCAATTAAGAAAGGTGCTCCTCAGAGCATCTGGGGGCATCACAACTCTGGACCAGACACCCCAATCAGAGGACAATAAAACTTCTTATCTATGAACTACTGCAATATTTACTGCACAACAGTTTATCCCCTTGCTATGCTGATAGTTCTGCTTCACATAACTTGCCTTATTTACTGCTCCATTCTATAATGGGCTTTACACACAGCGACATCGCTAGCGATGTTGCTGGTGAAAGCACCCACCCCCGTCGGTTGTGCGTCACGGGCAAGTCGCTGCCCGTGGTGCACAATATCGTTATTCCCCGTCACACGTACTTACCTGCCTAGTGACGTCGGTGTGACCAGCGAACCACCTCCTTTCTAAGGGGGCGATTCGTGCGGTGTCACAGCGGCTGCCCAATATAAGCGGAGGGGCGGAGATAAGCGGGCCAAATATCCCGCCCACCTCCTTCCTTCCTCATTGCCGGCGGCCGCAGGTGCGGTGTTGTTGCTCGTTCAAGCGGTGTCACACATAGCGATGTATGCTGCCGCAGGAATGACGAACAACATCGTACCTGCAGTAGCAACGATATTCGGGAAAGTAACGACGGGTCAATGATCAACAATTAGGTAAGTAATTTTGATCGTTAACGGTCGTTCCTGCGTTTCACACGGAACGACGTCGCTAACGAGGCTGGATGTGCGTCATGAATTCTGTGACCCCAACGACATCTCGTTAGCGATGTCGTTGCGTGTAAAGTCTGCTTTAGTCCTGTTGTGTATAAATATGTGACTCTTCAGATTTTGTGTTATACTGAGCAGCATAATGAAGAAATCTGAGTAGTCTCGAAAGCTTGCTATATATTACATCTTTTCAGTTAGCCATTAAAAGGTATCAACCACTGAGAACTCTCAGTTCTTTTAAACATTTTTTTATCTCAACTGGCTTACACGGTACAAAGATACTATATATTTTACCTGTACCAAATTTTAGGTTTTGCTTTGCAGGGTTATTTTTTTTAAGATTTTTTCCCAATGTTTTATTCATGGATTTGAATGGATACCAGGTGGGTTCATTCACTATTATAAACTGTTCATGGACATTTTGGTTATTATTTATTTGAGTATTTGTGTATTTTTGGAATTATTGAATTAAATGTGCTTTTGATATTTACGAATTTGTACTGTATTTATATTTTTCTGTTTTTTTCTGAGTGTGTGTTTTTTATTGTTATGGATATATAAAGCAGACATATGTTGTGCACATACACAGGTAAATGCATTTATCTCCATATATACTTTTTTGAAAAGAGGTTTTGTTTTACATGCAAATAATTATTTTTTTGGTTTCCATTAGGCAAGAATCCAACTACTGTTTCTTCATGTCAACTATGTTCCCTGGCAATGCCATGGTTAATGTTGGTTGTGAGAGTTATAACACCTTTTGTGTATTTGTTTAATTAGGCATTTAATAATGAACGCCTTCTAATATGTAAAGATATGTCAGGATTAAGAGTGGTTTTACATTTGAAATGCACATATCACTGTCTACGCACCTATTTTAAAGTTTTTTTCTTTTTTATGGATTTGGAATAAAGTTTGGCTTTTTATGCGGATGCTGCTAAGACTTTCTACTTTTTATCAGTAACTAACAATATGTACAAATGTGATTGACTGAAAATTGTGAGCAGGATATGAAAACTGACAAGACTTTTTTAGCTAGTTCATTACCAGTTTGACAGCAGGCAGTAGAGTTGAGCGCGGTTCGCGGTTCGAGGTTTTCCAGTTTGCGGCTCGAGTGATTTTGGGGGCTTTTCTAGATCGAACTAGAACTCGAGCTTTTTGCTAAAGCTCGATAGTTCTAGATACGTTCGAGAATGGTTCTAGCAGCCAAAAAAAACAGCTAATTTCTAGCTGGCTTTCCGCTGTAATAGTGTAAGTCACTCTGTGACTCACACTATTATGAAATTTCAGTGTACAGTGTGCGGGAACAGCGCATTCAGATCACTGCTGTATGTATAATGGAGAAGCAACGGCATGTGTGATAGGATGTCCATGTCACATGTCCCTGCATTATAAAACCGGACATTTTCCTCCAGCACGCCATTATCTGCCTTCTGCGTCCTTGGTGTCAGACACCGCTGGCGCAGCTCCTATCTCCGATACTGCTGTGTATGCTCTATACACAGCGCTGTACAGAATAGGGATAGAAGTTTCTACCAGTCCTTTTAAGGGCTCATACCGGCAGGGTCAGAGCCATAGGTGACAGAGTTTAAAACAGAGTTTAACAGCTACACAAGATGACAGCGTCTGTGTAGCTAAGGTCAGGGATTTCCTCGCTGCATTTCCCCATTAGGAGGGATAGAAAGGCAGGCTTCCTTTCCTCTACCCAGAGACCCACAACCCTGCCACTGTACCCTTCTGCCCTTTGCACACTCAAACTCATTGTTACCAAGCCATTATACTAGCAAACACTGAGTGAACTTAGTGGCATCCTAAACATGGCTATTGGACTTCTGTATAGTCCCACTAGTGCAAAGATATTTGCAGCACGTCTGCCTGCACTGCACACTCAAACTCATTGTAACTAAGCCATTATACTAGCAAACACTGAGTGAACTTAGTGGCATCCTAAACGTGGCTATTGGACTTCTGTATAGTCCCACTAGTTCAAAGATATTTGCAGCACATCTGCCTGCATTGCACACTCAAACTCATTGTTACTAAGCCATTATACTAGCAAACACTAAGTGAACTTAGTGGCATCCTAAACGTGGCTATTAAACTTCTGTATTGTCCCACTAGTGCAAAGATATTTGCAGCACGTCTGCCTGCATTGCACACTCAAACTCATTGTTACTAAGCCATTATACTAGCAAACACTGAGTGAACTTAGTGGCATCCTAAATGTGGCTATTGGACTTCTGTATAGTCCCACTAGTGCAAAGATATTTGCAGCACGTCTGCCTGCACTGCACACTCAAACTCATTGTTACTAAGCCATTATACTAGCAAACACTGAGTGAACTTAGTGGCATCCTAAACGTGGCTATTGGACTTCTGTATAGTCCCACTAGTGCAAAGATATTTGCAGCACGTCTGCCTGCATTGCACACTCAAACTCATTGTTACTAAGCCATTATACTAGCAAACACTGAGTGAACTTACTGGCATCCTAAACGTGGCTAATGGACTTCTGTATAGTCCCACTAGTGCAAAGATATTTGCAGCACGTCAGCCTGCATTGCACACTCAAACTCATTGTTAATAAGCCATTATACTAGCAAACACTGAGTGAACTTAGTGGCATCTTAAACGTGGCTATTGGACTTCTGTATTGTCCCACTAGTGCAAAGATATTTGCAGCACGTCTGCCTGCATTGCACACTCAAACTCATTGTTACTAAGCCATTATACTAGCAAACACTGAGTGAACTTAGTGGCATCCTAAACGTGGCTATTGGACTTCTGCATAGTCCCACTAGTGCAAAGATATTTGCAGCACGTCTGCCTGCACTGCACACTCAAACTCTTTGTAACTAAGCCATTATACTAGCAAACATTGAGTGAATTAGTGGCATCCTAAACGTGGCTATTAGACTTCTGTATAGTCCCAGTAGTGCAAAGATATTTGCAGCACGTCTGCCTGCATTGCACACTCAAACTCATTCTAACTAAGCCATTATACTAGCAAACACTGAGTGAACTTACTGGCATCCTAAACGTGGCTATTGGACTTCTGTATAGTCCCACTAGTGCAAAGATATTTGCAGCACGTCTGCCTGCATTGCACACTCAAACTCATTGTTACTAAGCCATTATACTAGCAAACACTGAGTGAACTTAGTGGCATCCTAAACGTGGCTATTGGACTTCTGCATAGTCCCACTAGTGCAAAGATATTTGCAGCACATCTGCCTGCACTGCACACTCAAACTCTTTGTAACTAAGCCATTATACTAGCAAACACTGAGTGAACTTAGTGGCATCCTAAACGTGGCTATTAGACTTCTGTATAGTCCCAGTAGTGCAAAGATATTTGCAGCATGTCTGCCTGCATTGCACACTCAAACTCATTGTTACTAACCCATTATACTAGCAAACACTGAGTGAACTTAGTCGCATCCTAAACGTGGCTATTGGACTTCTGTATAGTCCCACTAGTGTAAAGATATTTGCAGCACGTCTGCCTGCATTGCACACTCAAACTCATTGTTACTAAGCCATTATACTAGCAATTTATGCTGCCAGTTTAAGGGCCGTAGTTGCATTGTCAGGGATAATTATTGTTGATTATTCTGCTGTTAATAAAGCTAGACCACCGCTGCACCTCGAAGCTCGAACATCGCTCAACTCTACACAGCTGTCCATTTTTGCTACGCAATTCTCATTGCAAACTGTGCTGCCACTGTTTGGGGCATACTAAAATTAACTGGGATAGTCAGTGTTGATTCTTCAGCTGTCAATAAACCAAGACCACCTCTGCAATCTACACCACCTCTCAATTTTTACTACCACATTTTAAGTGCACAATCTTGTCGCAATCAACATGAATGGCAAAATGACAGATGCTGGTGGAAAGGGGAAGAGGCGTGTTGTAAAAGGAAAAAAAGGGTTTGTCCGTGGGGAAGGTGGCAAAGCTCCATTAACATCTGCTGAAGAGAGACCATCTACCAGCAAAACTAAGATGTCTACTACTTACCGTGGACAATCCGATGTGCTCCCTTTTTTACGGACACGAACAACAGGAACAAAGGTAGATGATGGCCAAAAAAGGAAAATGCTTGAATGGATCTCAAGTGGTTCAACAAGTGCCCTCTCAGCCACCTCAACTTCCGCATCCAAAAAACACCAGTCCTCTGAGTTGTCATCCCAATCAAACTTGCTTTCTCCCAGCTCTGAAGTCTCCATCAGCCCTGCACAGTATGGTGGAACTGAGATGGCTGAGTCTGCAGAGCTGTTCATTCACACTATAGCCTGGGAATCAGAGGTCTGCTCCCAAGCTACAGTGAGTACAGACCAGGAAATGGTCTGCAGTGATGCCCAGAACCTTTGTGACTCTGATTCAGGCCGTGAGGACCAAGTTTCTGAGCATAATGTTGACCCTTTGTCACAAACTGTAACACCTGTGGTTATAGACAATGAGGAACATACTGATGACGATGAGATGCAGATACCAGATTGTGATGACAACTTAAATATTCGGTCAGGGCAAGAAGAGGCTCGGTCTGAGGGTGAGGGTAGTGCAAACACAACAATTGATGATGAAGTTCTAAATCACACCTACTGTCAACCCACAGTCAGGCACTCGAGGAGGTCAACAGAGGCGGTGGAGGAGGATGCAACCGACGACGAAGTTACCTTGCGCCTTCCTGGACAGAGTCGGAGCACTGGTAGCACGTCTACAACTGCATCATCAGCCACCACTCTGCAACTGAGCACTAGTCGGGGGGGCTCAGCAGGTCGCATGCCGTCTAAGCCTTGCCTAGCCTGGTCCTTTTTTGACATAGAAAAAGATCGCCCAAATTATGTGATCTGTAAAATTTGTCGTGATTCTGTTAGTAGAGGTCAAAACCTCAGCAGTTTGACAACTTCTTCCATGAATCGTCACATGAATAAATATCATATGTCACAGTGGGAAGCTCACCGTGCTGCAATGCGGCCTAGCGGAGCGAACCATCCACGGCCTGCCCCTTCCAGTGCATCCGCGCACTCTTCATCTTCTAGGACTGTGGGGACAGCTGTCACACCTGGTTTTCCACGCACAACTTCCACCACTGTAACCGCAACAGGCAGTTTGCTTGGTAGGTCGTCAGTTGGTTTGGAAGGGGAAACAAGTGCGTGTGTACAGCTCTCTCAGACATCGATAGCACCAACGTTGGATGAAGGCAACATCATGTCTCCACCTGCACTTTCCTCACAAAAATGCATTTTTCCAGGGACACCCTACTCAACACCGTCTACACGCAGCAGCCAGATCTCTGTCCCTCAGATGTGGACAAATAAAAGGCCATTTCCTGCGACCCATGACAAAGCTAAGAGGTTGACTTTATCCCTCTGTAAGCTCTTGGCTACCGAAATGCTGCCTTTCCGCCTGGTGGACACACAGGATTTTAGAGACCTTATGTCTGTCGCTGTGCCCCAGTACCAGATGCCCAGTCGCCACTACTTCTCTAAGAAAGGTGTGCCCGCGCTACACCAGCATGTCGCACACAACATCACCGCTTCCTTGAGAAACTCTGTGTGTGAACGGGTGCATTTCACCACCGATACTTGGACCAGTAAGCATGGACAGGGACGTTACATGTCGCTGACTGGGCACTGGGTAACTATGGTGATAGATGGTGAAGGGTCTGCTGCACAAGTCTTGCCGTCCCCACGACTTTTGTGTCAATCCTCTGTCTGTCCAAGTTCCGCCACTGCTTCTGCCTCCTCCACCTCATCTGTGTCCTCCACCTCCGCCCCAAGCCTGCCTGGTCAAGCCACCAGCATTCTCACTGCGCAGAAGGAATCACGCACCCCTCATTACTATGCTGGCAGCAGAGCGCAACGGCATCAGGCGGTCTTTAGCTTGACATGTCTTGGGAATAAGAGTTACACAGCTGAGGAGTTGTGGTCAGCTCTGCGGTCCGAGTTTAATAAATGGTTGTCTCCACTCAACCTGCAGCCTGGTAAGGCCGTGTGCGACAATGCTGCAAACCTGGGTGTGGCCCTTCGCCTGGGCAAGGTGACACACGTGCCTTGTATGGCTCACGTGTTGAACCTTGTTGTCCAGCAATTTTTAACACACTATCCCGGCCTAGATGGCCTTCTGACCAGGGCACGAAAACTGTCTGCTCACTTCCGCCGTTCAACCGCCGCAGCTGAGCGACTTGCATCGCTCCAGAAGTCTTTCGGCCTGCCGGTTCATCACCTGAAATGCGATGTGGCGACACGCTGGAATTCGACTCTCCACATGTTACAGCGACTGTGGCAGCACCGCCGAGCCCTGGTGCAATACGTCATGACGTATAGCCTGGGCCAACGAGATGCAGAGGTGGGGCAGATCACCCTGATGGAGTGGTCTCAGATCAAGGACCTATGCACCCTTCTGCACAGTTTCGACATGGCGACGAATATGTTTAGCGCTGACAATGCCATTATCAGCATGACAATTCCAGTCATTTACATGCTGGAGCACACGCTAAACACTATTCGGAGTCAGGGGGTGGGACAACAGGAAGGGGAGGAACTACAGGAGGATTCATATGCGCAAGACAAAACAACATCACCAAGGTCCAGACGTGCATCATCACCAACACGGCAGGCATGGGACCATGTGGGACAGGGATCAACAAGGGTGCATGGTAGCAGGCGAAATGTTGAGGAAGGTGCAGGAGAACATGAAGAAATGGAGGGCGAACTGTCCATGGACATGGAAGACTCAGCGGATGAGGGAGACCTTGGTCAAATTTCAGTTGCAAGAGGTTAGGGGGAGATGTCAGAGGAAGAAAGAACGGTTAGCACCTCTATGCCACAAACACAGCGAGGACTTGGTCCGCATGGCTGCGCAAGACACATGAGTGCTTTCTTGCTGCACTACCTCCAACATGACCCTCGTATTGTCAAAATTAGAAGTGATGATGACTACTGGCTTGCCACACTATTAGATCCCCGATACAAGTCCAAATTTTGTGACATAATTCCAGCCATGACTTTGCAAATGGAGCCTTGCTCATTTTGGGCTTCAAATCTTGAAAAATGGCCAGAGCTCTCCACTTACGCCTTGGAGATTTTGTCGTGTCCAGCTGCCAGCGTTGTCTCTGAACGTGTCTTCAATGCTGCTGGGTGTGTGCTGACAGATAAGCGCACGCGTCTGTCCAGTGACAATGTGGACAGACAAACGTTCATCAAAATGAACAAGTCATGGATCCACAAGGAATTTACTACCCCTGTGTCATCCTGGGGAGAGTAAATGCTTGTGGATTTGCAATGTGCTTGATGCAAATCAAAACATCCTGTTTGCAACTAGGGCACAAGTGCTGCCACTGATGGGGTGTCTGTGTGGCCCAATTTTTGGAAAAAAGGGAGACTCCGCTTGGAGTAACCCTTGCTTACATTGTTTTTAAAAATGATCCAAGATGCACAGAGCTGAGATCAGGAAAGACTTTGCTACCTACCCCGGTGTCATCCTGGGGACGGTTAAGTATGGCGTATTTTTGAATGTGCTTGATGCAAATCTAGCTGTGAAGTGTACAACTGGGGCACAACTGCTGCCACTGAAGGGGTGGGTGTGTGTGGGGCCCAATTTTTGGAAAAAAGGGAGACTCCGCTTGGAGTAACCCTTGATTGCTGTGTTTTTTAAAAGGAGCCAAGATGAACAGAGCTGGGATCAGGAAAGACTTTGCTACCTACCCCGGTGTCATCCTGGGGACGGTTAAGTATGGCGTATTTTTGAATGTGCTTGATGCAAATCTAGCAGTGAAGTGTACAACTAGGGCACAAGTGCTGCCACTGAATGGGTGGGTGTGTGTGGGGCACAATTTTTGGAAAAAAAGGGAGACTCCGCTTGGAGTAACCCTTGATTGCTGTGTTTTTTAAAAAGAGCCAAGATGAACAAGTCATGGTTCAGCAAAGACTTTGCTACCTACCCCGGTGTCATCCTGGGGACGGTTAAGTATGGCATATTTTTGAATGTGCTTGATGCAAATCTAGCTGTGAAGTGTACAACTAGGGCACAAGTGCTGCCACTGAATGGGTGGGTGTGTGTGGGGCACATTTTTTGGAAAAAAAGGGAGACTCCGCTTGGAGTAACCCTTGCTTACATTGTTTTTAAAAATGATCCAAGATGCACAGAGCTGGGATTAGGAAAGACTTTGCTAGCTACCCCGGTGTCATCCTGGGAACGGTTAAGTATGGTGTATTTTTGTATGTTCTTGATGCAAATCTAGCTGTGAAGTGTACAACTAGGGCACAAGTGCTGCCACTGAATGGGTGGGTGTGTGTGGGACACAATTTTTGGAAAAAAAAGGGAGACTCCGCTTGGAGTAACGCTTGCTTACATTGTTTTTAAAAATGATCCAAGCTGCACAGAGCTGGGATTAGGAAAGACTTTGCTACCTACCCCGGTGTCATCCTGGAGACGGTTAAGTATGGCGTATTTTTGTATGTGCTTGATGCAAATCTAGCTGTGAAGTGTACAACTAGGGCACAAGTGCTGCCACTGAAGGGGTGGGTGTGTGTGGGGCACAATTTTTGGAAAAAAAGGGAAACTCCGCTTGGAGTAACCCTTTATTGCTGTGTTTTTTAAAAGGAGCCAAGATGAACAAGTCATGGTTCAGCAAAGACTTTGCTACCTACCCCGGTGTCATCCTGGGGACGGTTAATTATGGCGTATTTTTTAATGTGCTTGATGCAAATCTAGCTGTGAAGTGTACAACTAGGGCACAAGTGCTGCAACTGAATGGGTGGGTGTGTGTGGGGCCCAATTTTTTGGAAAAAAGGGAGACTCCGCTTGGAGTCACCTTGCGGTGTTTTACATGATTTTAGAAGGGCGTGCCATGCCTATATGTGTCTTGTCCTTTTTTTCCTCGTTACGCTCTTTTGTTTTCGCATGAGAATTTGTTCTTGTCACTTTCCCAAGTGTTTGTGTTGTGTTGTGAGTTGTTTGTCACCTTTTGGAAGCCTTTGAGGGTGTTTTCTAGGTGTTTTTATGTGTTTGTGAATGCCTGCCATTGTTTCCTATGCAGTTTGAGTTCGGTTCGTCGAACGTTCGACGAACCAAACTTGAACGGGACCTCTGTTCGGCGAACCGAACTCGAGCCGAACCACGACCGATTCGCTCATCTCTAGTAGGCAGTACTAACAATACCTAGAAATGTGATTGATTGGCTGATTGGGAGCAGGCTGTAAAGCCTGCTTTACATGTTGCAATTCGCATACAATATCGTATGCGATTTGCAACGCCCCATCGTATGTGCGGCACGTTCAATTTGTTAAACGTGCCGCACAAACGATTAACCCTCATCACACGTACTTACCAGTCCATACGACCTCGATGTGGGCTGTGAACGTCCACTTCCTGGAGTGGGAGGGACGTTCGGTGTCACATCGACATCACGCGGCAGCCGGCAAATCGATGTGGAGGGGCGAAGCTGAGCGGGTCGTAAACATCCCGCCCACCTCCTTCCTTCTGCATTGTCAGCCGGGAGCTGCAAGACGCAGGTAAGATCTCTTCATCGTTCCCGGGGTGTCACACGCTGCAATGTGTGCTGCCCCGGGTACGATGAACAATCTGACGTCCAATTCTAGAGAAAGGTACGATGTGTATGCGATGAACGTTTTACCATTCAATCGCAATCGCACGTACCTGTCACACACTGCAATGTACCTTACAATGCCGGATGTGCGTCACTTACGACGTGACCCCGCCGACACATTGTAAGATATATTGCAGCGTGTAAAGTGGGCTTTATAGAGAGCTATAGCTATTTAGATCATTCACTGGCAACTCTTTACAAGGCACTGACAGGTGCCTATCCATATTTATATTATTAAATGCCGATTTGTGGCACCCACATTCAAAACCTAGCTCAGCTAACTGTCTGCCAGCACCAGACGGTGGCAACATGTTACCTAACGTTTCACATTCGCAAAATGGTGCTGATGCTGCATGTCCACAATTTATATGCACTCAGGCATGTCCGTTAGAAAGCTAATCACACAAGCCCTTGTGCGTGAACCTTGTGAATGATTGGCTGCAGTAACATCCACAAATAAAGTTAAGAAAAAAAATGGAGCACGGTGCATCTGGCTTCTCACAAGTCCCCATCCCTCCATTCATTAAACATATCCCCCATTCATCATACAGCACCACAATCCAATACAAGTGCATAACAAGAAAAAACATATTTTTAAGATGCGATCAGGGATCAAACAAAACTGAACATTGCCAACTTTTGGGGAAAGAGCTCAGGGTTACCGAGGAACGAACAAGTTAAGGCGGCTCATACCCAATTTGAATTTGGCGAACCTTTATCAAACAGATTCGCTCATTTCTACTAATGAGAGCTTTCAGTCCACATGTTCTTAAACATTGTGACACAGTATGAGGAGACAGATCTTTACCCTGTTCAGTGCTGGGATGGTGAGCTATTCCTGCTTCAGTGTTGAAATGATTACTCATGGAGATTCTCCGCATTATCCTGTCATCTCTTGCATTTGTCTTTCAAGGGCAACCAGCCTTCTTAGAGGACTTGAAAGAGTTTGTGATGTTATAAAGATGCAATATTCTCGAAATCACAGACTTGAAAAGACCAACTTCTCTTGCTATGCCCGATAGGGATAACCCTTTGGCCTTCATTTGGACAAGCTGCTGATGGAGGGTTTCAGTCACTTTGGAATGGCACACCATTTTTGCAAAGTCAGTGCAAACTGTAAAGTTAAGCTGGTGTCACACATAACGACGACGACAACGACGTCGCTGTTACGTCACCATTTTCTGTGACGTTGCAGCGACGTCCCGTCGCTGTCGCTGTGTGTGACATCCAGCAACGACCTGGCCCCTGCTGTGAGGTCGCCGGTCGTTGCTGAATGTCCAGCTTCATTTTTTGGTCGTCACTCTCCCGCTGTGACACACACATCGCTGTGTGTGACAGCGAGAGAGCGACGAAATGAAGCGATCAGGAGCCGGCACTGGCAGCTGCGGTAAGCTGTAACCAGCGTAAACATCGGGTAACCAAGGGAAGACCTTTCCCTGGTTACCCGATGTTTACGCTGGTTACCAGCCTCCGCTCTTGCTGCCAGCGCCGGCTCCTGCACTGTGACATGTGGCTGCAGTATGCATCGGGTAATTAACCCGATGCATACTGTAGCAAGGAGAGCAAGGAGCCAGCGCTAAGCAGTGCGCGCGGCTCCCTGCTCTCTGCACTGTGACATGTAGCTGCAGCACACATCGGGTTAATTAACCCGATGTGTGCTGCAGGAGAGCAAGGAGCCAGCGCTAAGCGCGGCTCCCTGCTCTCTGAACTGTGACATGTAGCTGCAGCACACATCGGGTTAATTAACCCGATGTGTGCTGCAGGAGAGCAAGGAGCCAGCGCTAAGCGCGGCTCCCTGCTCTCTGCACATGTAGTACAGCGACGTTATGATCGCTGCTTCTGCTGTGTTTGACAGCTAAGCAGCGATCATAACAGCGACTTACAAGGTCGCTGTTACGTCACCGAAAATGGTGACGTAACAGCGACGTCGCTGTCGTTTAGTGTGACACCAGCCTTAGGCTGGCACTTAAATAGAGTTTGTCAGATAATTAAGGAAATTAGCACCAGGTGTTAGATTAACCCCAATAACTTTCAGGTATCTGAAAGTGTTCTCTAGTTTTGGTCAGTGTTCTTTTTCATTTATCTCATTTACATTTTAAATGTGATTTGGAAAAAATTAAATTTACGAAATAAGCTAATGATAGGATATAAACACATAGGACGACACAATGACTATAACATTTACGAAATTGTGTGTTGTTCTCTATTTTTGATTTCTAGTCTATTTGTAATGTCGATTGATGGTGGTTATACACATAAGCACTTGGCTGTTATATGAGGCCAATTGGATAATTACCAGATGCTGTGGTTCTCCTAGGTCTAGATAAATCGTAATTTATTTTTGGAAATGAAAAGAAGAAAAACGTCCACCACAGTTCTCATATTGTAGGTTAAAAAATCCAACATTTATTCAAGTAATTCCATAAAAGAGCAGTCAGCAGATTGAGTAGGTGTATATTAAAGCCCCATCGAACTACGCGTTTTGACACAGTCTTAGTCGTGTTCAAATGAAAAAAAAATGTTGGCTTCCTAAAGAGCAACACTCACACCCATACTAATCATTATCATGTGTACAGTCTTACAAAACTTCCTGATGGAAAGTTCTATTAAAGATATATATAAAAAAAGAAAGAAAAAGAGGCGGAGGAGTGCAGAGTGATAAAAATACATATCAATTGTGAAGTAAAAAACATTTTCATGTATAGTCTTTATTAGAGATGAGCGAACCGGTCCCGGTTCGGCTCGAGGTCGGTTCGCCGAACGGAGGTCCCGTTCGAGTTCGGTTCGTCGAACGTTCGATGAACCGAACTTGAACCGCATAGGAAACAATGGCAGGCATTCACAAACACATAAAAACACCTAGAAAACACCCTCAAAGGTGTCCAAAAGGTGACAAACAACTCACAACACAACACAAACACATGGGAAAGTGACAAGGACATATACTCATGCGAAAACAAAAGAGCAGGACAAGGAAAAAGTGGAGGACACACAGATATAGGCATGGCACGCCCTTCTAAAATCATGTAAAACACCGCAAGGTGACTCCAAGCGGAGTCTCCCTTTTTTCCAAAAATTGGGCCCCACACACACCCACCCCTTCAGTGGCAGCAGTTGTGCCCCAGTTGTACACTTCACAGCTAGATTTGCATCAAGCACATTCAAAAATACGCCATAATTAACCGTCCCCAGGATGACACCAGGGTAGGTAGCAAAGTCTTTCCTGATCCCAGCTCTGTGCATCTTGGATCATTTATAAAAAACACAGCAATCAAGGGTTACTCCAAGCGGAGTCTCCCTTTTTTTCCAAAAATTGGGCCACACATACACCCACCCCTTCAGTGGCAGCAGTTGTGCCTCAGTTGTACACTTAACAGCTAGATTTGCATCAAGCACATTCAAAAATACGCCATAATTAACCGTCCCCAGGATGACCCCGGGTTAGGTAGCAAAGTCTTTCCTGATCCCAGCTCTGTTCATCTTGGCTCCTTTTAAAAAACACAGCAAGCAAGGGTTATTCCAAGCGGAGTCTCCCTTTTTTCCAAAAATTGGGCCCCACACACACCCACCCCTTCAGTGGCAGCAGTTGTGCCCCAGTTGTACACTTCACAGCTAGATTTGCATCAAGCACATTCAAAAATACGCTATTCTTAACCGTCCCCAGGATGACACCGGGGTAGGTAGCAAAGTCTTTCCTGATCCCAGCTCTGTGCATCTTGGATCATTTATAAAAAACACAGCAATCAAGGGTTACTCCAAGCGGAGTCTCCCTTTTTTTTCCAAAAATTGGGCCCCACACACACCCACCCATTCAGTGGCAGCACTTGTGCCCTAGTTATACACTTCACAGCTAGATTTGCATCAAGCACATTAAAAAAAAAGCCATACTTAACCGTCCCCAGGATGACTCCGGGGTAGGTAGCAAAGTCTTTCCTGATCCCAGCTCTGTTCATCTTGGCTTCTTTTAAAAACAATGTAAGCAAGGGTTACTCCAAGCGGAGTCTCCCTTTTTTCCAAAATTTGGGCCCCACACACACCCACCCCTTCAGTGGCAGCAGTTGTGCCCCAGTTGTACACTTCACAGCTAGATTTTCATCAAGCACATTCAAAAATACGCCATACTTAACCGTCCCCAGGATGACACCGGGGTAGGTAGCAAAGTCTTTCCTGATCCCAGCTCTGTTCATCTTGGATCATTTATAAAAAACACAGCAAGCAAGGGTTACTCAAAGCGGAGTTTCCCTTTTTTCCAAAAATTGGGCCCCACACACACCCACCCCTTCAGTGGCAGCAGTTGTGCCCCAGTTGTACACTTCACAGCTAGATTTGCATCAAGCACATTCAAAAATACGCCATAATTAACCGTCCCCAGGATGACACCGGGGTAGGTAGCAAAGTCTTTCCTGATCCCAGCTCTGTGCATCTTGGATCATTTATAAAAAACACAGCAATCAAGGGTTACTCCAAGCGGAGTCTCCCTTTTTTTCCAAAAATTGGGCCACACACACACCCACCCCTTCAGTGGCAGCAGTTGTGCCCCAGTTGTACACTTCACAGCTAGATTTGCATCAAGCACATTCAAAAATACGCCATAATTAACCGTCCCCAGGATGACACCGGGGTAGGTAGCAAAGTCTTTCCTGATCCCAGCTCTGTGCATCTTGGATCATTTTTAAAAACAATGTAAGCAAGGGTCACTCCAAGTGGAGTCTCCCTTTTTTCCAAAAATTGGGCCCCACACAGACACCTTATCAGTGGCAGCACTTGTGCTCTAGTTGCAAACAGGATGTTTTGATTTGCATCAAGCACATTCCAAATCAACAAGCATTTACTCTCCCCAGGATGACACAGGGGTAGTAAATTCCTTCTGGATCCATGACTTGTTCATTTTGATGAACGTCAGTCTGTCCACATTGTCACTGGACAGACGCGTGCGCTTATCTGTCAGCACACACCCAGCAGCACTGAAGACACGTTCAGAGACAACGCTGGCAGCTGGACACGACAAAATCTCCAAGGCGTAACTGGATAGCTCTGGCCATTTTTCTAGATTTGAAGCCCAAAAGGAGCAAGGCTCCATTTGCAAAGTCATGGCATCGATGTTCATTTGGAGATACTCCTGTATCATCCTCTCCAGCCGTTGACTGTGTCAGACTTGTTGTCTCTGGTGGCCTTGCAAAGGAGGGTCTAAAAAAATTATGAAAAGATTCCATAAAATTGCTGTTACCAGCACCAGATACGGTCCTACTGGTACGGGTAGACTGTTGAAGATGACGAGACCGTCCCATGTTTGTCAAGTTACAACTGGGAGAATAACTCCCTGCACCTGCACGGTTGTTTGGTGGAAAAGCCGACCTAAGATCGAGTAACAGCTTCTGCTGATACTCCTGCATACGTGCGTCCTTTTCTATGGCTGGAATTATGTCACAAAATTTGGACTTGTACCGGGGATCTAATAGTGTGGCAATCCAGTAGTCATCATCACTTCTAATTTTGACAATATGAGGGTCATGTTGGAGGTAGTGCAACAAGAAGGCACTCATGTGTCTTGCGCAGCCATGCGGACCAAGTCCACGCTGTGTTTGTGGCATAGAGGTGCTAACCGTTCTTTCTTCCTCTGACATCTCCCCCCAACCTCTTTCAACAGAAATTTGACCAAGGTCTCCCTCCTACGCTGAGTCTTCCATGTCCATGGAAAGTTCGTCCTCCATTTCTTCATGTTCTCCTGCACCTTCCTCAACATTTAGCCTGCTACCATGCGCCCTTGTTGATCCCTGTCCCCCATGGTCCCATGCCTGCCGCGTTGGTGATGATGAACGTCTGGACCTTGGTGATGTTGTTTTGTCTTGCGCATATGAATCCTCCTGTAGTTCCTCCCCTTCCTGTTGTCCCACCCCCTGACTCCGAATAGTGTTTAGCGTGTGCTCCAGCATGTAAATGACTGGAATTGTCATGCTGATAATGGCATTGTCAGCGCTAAACATATTCGTCGCCATGTCGAAACTGTGCAGAAGGGTGCATAGTCCTTGATCTGAGACCACTCCATCAGGGTGATCTGCCCCACCTCTGCATCTCGTTGGCCCAGGCTATACGTCCTGACGTATTGCACCAGGGCTCAGCGGTGTTGCCACAGTCGCTGTAACATGTGGAGAGTTGAATTCCAGCGTGTCGCCACATCGCATTTCAGGCGATGAACCGGCAGGCCGAAAGACTTCTGGAGCGATGCAAGTCGCTCAGCTGCGGCGCTTGAACGGCGGAAGTGAGCAGACAGTTTTCATGCCCTGTTCAGAAGGCCATCTAGGCCGGGATAGTGTGTTAAGAATTGCTGGACAACAAGGTTCAACACGTGAGCCATACAAAGCATGTGTGTCACCTTGCCCAGGAGAAGGGCCGCACCCAGGTTTGCAGCATTGTCGCACACGGCCTTACCAGGCTGCAGGTTGAGCGGAGACAACCATTTATTAAACTCGGACCGCAATGCTGACCACAACTCCTCAGCTGTGTGACTCTTATTCCCAAGACACGTCAAGCTAAAGACCGCCTGATGCCGTTGCGCTCTGCTGTCAGCATAGTAATGAGGCGTGCGTGATTCCTTCTGCGCAGTGAGAATGCTGGTGGCCTGACCAGGCAGGCTTAAGGCGGAGGTGGAGGACCCAGATGAGGTGGAGGAGGCAGAAGCAGTGGCGGAACTTGGACAGACAGAGGATTGACACACAAGTCGTGGAGACGGCAAGACTTGTGCAGCAGACCCTTCACCATCTATCACCATAGTTACCCAGTGCCCAGTCAGCGACATGTAACGTCCCTGTCCATGCTTACTGGTCCAAGTATCGGTGGTGAAATGCACCCGTTCACACACAGAGTTTCTCAAGGCAGCGGTGATGTTGTGTGCGACATGCTGGTGTAGCGCGGGCACACCTTTCTTAGAGAAGTAGTGGCGACTAGGCATCTGGTACTGGGGCACAGCGACAGACATAAGGTCTCTAAAATCCTGTGTGTCCACTAGGCGGAAAGGCAGCATTTTGGTAGCCAACAGCTTACAGAGGGATAGAGTCAACCTCTTAGCTTTGTCATGGGTCGCAGGAAGTGGCCTTTTATTTGACCACATCTGAGGGACAGAGATCTGGCTGCTGTGTGTAGACGGTGTTGAGTAGGGTGTCCCTGGAAAAATGCAGGTTTGTGAGGAAAGTGCAGGCGGAGACCTGATGTTGCCTTCATCCAACGTTGGTGCTATCGATGTCTGAGACAGCTGTACACACTCACTTGTTTCCCCTTCCAAACCAACTGACGACGTACCAAGCAAACTGCCTGTTGCGGTTACAGTGGTGGAAGTTGTGCGTGGAAAAACAGGTGTGACAGCTGTCCCCACAGTCCTAGAAGATGAAGAGCGCGCGGATGCACTGGAAGGGGCAGGCGGTGGATGGTTCGCTCCGCTAGGCCGCATTGCAGCAAGGTGAGCTTCCCACCGGGACATATGTTATTTATTCATGTGACGATTCATGGAAGAAGTTGTCAAACTGCTGAGGTTTTGACCTCTACTAATAGAACCATGACAAATTTTACAGATCACATAATTTGGGCGATCTTTTGCTATGTCAAAAAAGGACCAGGCTAGGCAAGGCTTAGAGGGCATGTGACCTGTTGATCCACCCCGACTAGTCCTCAGAGGAAGAGTTGTGGCTGAGGATGCAGGTGTAGATGTGCTTCCAGTACTCCGACTCTGTCCAGTAAGGCGCAAGGTAATTTCGTCGTCAGTTGCATCCTCCTCTACCACCTCTGGTGACCTCCTCGAGTGCCTGACTGTGGGTTGACAGTAAGTGGGATCTAGAACTTCATCATCAAGCATTGTGTTTGCACTCCCCTCGCCCTCAGACCTAACCTCGTCCTGCCCTGACTGAATAGTTAAGTTGTCATCCCAATCAGGTATCTGCGTCTCATCATCATCAGTATGTTCCTCATAGTCTCCACCAACAGTTGTTACAGTTTGGGAATGAGGGTGTACATTATGCTCAGAAACTTGGTCATCAGGGCCAGAATCTGAGTCACAAAGCTTCTGGGCATCACTGCAGACCATTTCCTGTTCTGTACTCACTGTAGCTTGGGAGCAGACCTCTGATTCCCAGGCTATAGTGTGACTGAACAGCTCTGCAGACTCAGCCATCTCAGTTCCACCATACTGTGCAGGGCTGATGGAGACTTCAGAGCTGCGAGAAAGCAAGTTTGATTGGGATGACAACTCAGAGGACTAGTGTTTTTTGGATGCGTTACTTGAAGTGGCTGAGAGGGCACTTGTTGGACCACTTGAGATCCATTCAAGCATTTTCCTTTTTTGGCCATCATCTACCTTTGTTCCTGTTGTTCGTGTCCGTAAAAAAGGGAGCACATCGGTTTGTCCACGGTAAGTAGTAGACATCTTACTTTTGTTGGTAGATGGTCTATCTTCAGCAGATGATAATGGAGCTTTGCCACCTTCCCCACGGACAAAACCTTTTTTTCCTTTTCCACCATGCCTATTCCCCTTTCCACCAGCATCTGTCATTTTGCCACTCATGTTGATTGCGACAAGATTGTGCACTGAAAATGTGGTAGTAAAAATTGAGAGGTGGTGTAGATTGCAGCGGTGGTCTAGCTTTATTAACAGCAGAATAATAAAGAATAAATATCCCTGACAATGCAACTATGGCCCTTAAACTGGCAGCATAAATTGTTAGTATAACGGATTAGTAACTATGAGTTGGAGTGTGCAATGCAGGCAGAGGTGCTGCAAATATCTGTGCACTACTGGGACTATACAGAAGTCCAACAGCCACGTTTAGGATGACACTAAGTTCACTCAGTGTTTGCTAGTATAATGGCTTAGTTATAATGAGTTGGAGTGTGCAATGCAGGCAGACATGCTGCAAATATCTGTGCACTAGTGGGACAATACAGAAGTCCAATAGCCACGTTTAGGATGCCACTAGGTACACTCAGTGTTTGCTAGTATAATGGCTTAGTTATAATGAGTTGAAGTGTGCAATGCAGGCAGAGGTGCTGCAAATATCTGTGCACTACTGGGACTATACAGAAGTCCAACAGCCACGTTTAGGATGCCACTAGGTACACTTAGTGTTTGCTAGTATAATGGCTTAGTTATAATGAGTTGGAGTGTGCAATGCAGGCAGACGTGCTGCAAATATCTGTGCACTACTGGGACTATACAGAAGTCCAACAGCCACGTTTAGGATGCCACTAGGTACACTCAGTGTTTGCTAGTATAATGGCTTAGTTATAATGAGTTGGAGTGTGCAATGCAGGCAGAGGTGCTGCAAATATCTGTGCACTACTGGGACTATACAGAAGTCCAACAGCCACGTTTAGGATGCCACTAGGTACACTCAGTGTTTGCTAGTATAATGGCTTAGTTATAATGAGTTGGAGTGTGCAATGCAGGCAGAGGTGCTGCAAATATCTGTGCACTACTGGGACTATACAGAAGTCCAATAGCCACGTTTAGGATGCCACTAGGTACACTCAGTGTTTGCTAGTATAATGGCTTAGTTATAATGAGTTGGAGTGTGCAATGCAGGCAGACGTGCTGCAAATATCTGTGCACTACTGGGACTATACAGAAGTCCAACAGCCACGTTTAGGATGACACTAAGTTCACTCAGTGTTTGCTAGTATAATGGCTTAGTTATAATGAGTTGGAGTGTGCAATGCAGGCAGACGTGCTGCAAATATCTGTGCACTACTGGGACTATACAGAAGTCCAACAGCCACGTTTAGGATGCCACTAGGTACACTCATTGTTTGCTAGTATAATGGCTTAGTTATAATGAATTGGAGTGTGCAATGCAGGCTGACGTGCTGCAAATATCTGTGCACTAGTGGGACTATACAGAAGTCCAACAGCCACGTTTAGGATGCCACTAGGTACACTCAGTGTTTGCTAGTATAATGGCTTAGTTATAATGAGTTGAAGTGTGCAATGCAGGCAGAGGTGCTGCAAATATCTGTGCACTACTGGGACTATACAGAAGTCCAATAGCCACGCTTAGGATGCCACTAGGTACACTCAGTGTTTGCTAGTATAATGGCTTAGTTATAATGAGTTGGAGTGTGCAATGCAGGCAGAGGTGCTGCAAATATCTGTGCACTACTGGGACTATACAGAAGTCCAACAGCCACGTTTAGGATGCCACTAGGTACACTCAGTGTTTGCTAGTATAATGGCTTAGTTATAATGAGTTGGAGTGTGCAGTGCAGGCAGAGGTGCTGCAAATATCTGTGCACTACTGGGACTATACAGAAGTCCAACAGCCACGTTTAGGATGCCACTAGGTACACTCAGTGTTTGCTAGTATAATGGCTTAGTTATAATGAGTTGGAGTGTGCAGAGGACAGGAGGGTACAGTGCCAGGGTTGTGGGGCTCTGGGTAGAGGAAAGGAAGCCTGCCTTTCTATTCCCTCCTAATGGGGAAATGCAGCGAGGAAATCCCTGACCTTAGCTACACAGACGCTGCCTCTGTTTTCAGGACCTGTCTCCTATGGCTCTGACCCTGCCGGTACGAGCCCTTAAAAGGACTTATAGAAAGTGCTATCCCTAAGCTGTCCAGCGCGGTGTATGGAGCGCATACAGCAGTATCGGTGATAGGACAAAGGACGGAGCTGCGCCAGTGATGTCTGAGACCAAGGACGCAGAAGAGATAATGGCGTCCGGACGGGCAGATACTCGTTTTTATAATGCAGGGACATGTGACAGGGACATCCTATCACACATGCCGTTGCTTCTCTGGCTAAAAGTCCACTTAGCTGTGTGTGTGTCTGGGATTGGCTGCCATAATGGCCCTCTCCACTACACGCGCGCGCTTAGGGAAGAAAGACAAGGAAAAAAAAAATGACGATCGCCATTATACAAACAGCAGTGATCTGAGGCGCTGTTCCTGCACACTATACACTGAAATTTCATAATAGTGTGAGTCACAGAGTGAATTACACTATTACAGCGGAAAGTCGGCTAGGAATTAGCTGTTTTTTTGCTGCTAGAACCATTATCGAACGTTTCTAGAACTATCGAGCTTTTGCAAAAAGCTCGAGTTCTAGTTCGATCTAGAACAGGCCCCAAAATCACTCGAGCCTAGAACTGGAGAACCTCGAACCGCGAACCGCGCTCAACTCTAGTCTTTATACAAATAGAAAAACATGGTAGAGCTGCAGATATATTGAATTCATATCAGATTGTCATTTTTATGTAGTTCATTATAATTTTATATTACTTCTTTTCTATTGATATTATAATAATTTTTGATCTTATAAATATATATGCATACTAAATTATCTAAAGTATATTTGCAGTTCTAACCTATAACCACATGTTTTTATTTCAGAGGTAGATGTAAAAATGTATATATTGCCATTTATGGGCAAGGATATCAATAAAGAAGATATATTCCAGAGATATTGGCTATTAGTTTTTATTTATACTATTATTTAGTTGTTTTAAATATTTTATTTGTGATTATTTTTATTTTTAAATTATTTATTTATTTTTAATATATTTATTATTTTTTATTTTTTAACATATCTTAAATTGTAATTTAGACAAACAAACTATAAAGCCATCTCTCTTATAACAATTTATGGACTCGAATATTATACCGTAAAGGTATATAATAGAAAAATAACTATTTTGATTAATATTGATTCATGTTAAATAATTATTAATCCTCCATAGTCGTTATATTTTTCAAGAGGAAACAAGTTTTTATTTTATCATGTAACCATCATATATTATTTCTATTATATCACAGGAGAATAATCAGAGGGGAATAATCAAGATCAGTGGAGGAGAGACATCTCAGCTTCTATAGATCATTATATTTTCAAAGGGGGATAGATTTTTATTTTGTCATATATTAATCTTCTATCTGTTATATTTTATAGCAAAAAACCGAATGGAGGAGATCTCAACTAGAATAACATGTCTATTATATATTAATAGTGTAGGATCAGATCCTGGCGGTTATTCATACCGTGCGGAAACCTAGACTCCAGGGTGAGGATCAAAATGTCTCTCTGTTAAGGTGTTTCCTCCTATGGTCCCCACATGTCCCCCACATATGGTAGGTTTATGCACCTTCTCTATACCTAGAAAGCTGAAACTGCGGAGATCACCTCCATGTGTTTTTTGAAAATGTCTAGAAGCCGATGATATTGATGTTGCTAAGGGGTTAATTGCATCCGATAGATGTCGTCGGATTCTGGTTTTAAGTGGACCTGTAGTACATCCTGTGTATTGCATATTGAAAATATTGCAGGTAATAAGGTAGACTACATGGTTCGTGTTGCAATTAATAAATTCATTAATATTAAATTCTTTCAGATTTTTTAGTGATTTAAAAGTGCGACTTTTTTCTGCATGATTACATGCCTTATATTTTGAAGCTCCACACTTAAAGAACCCCTTTAAATCCAGGGAAGTAGCACTGTTATGTGTTTTGTTTTCAGTGCTAATAAAAAGGCTGGGGGACAAAAGGTTACTCAGTGTGGGAGCTTTTCTGGCTATAAAACCTATACCCCTTTTGATGATGTTTTTTA
The DNA here is from genome assembly GCF_048569485.1 of Anomaloglossus baeobatrachus. Taxonomy (NCBI): domain Eukaryota; kingdom Metazoa; phylum Chordata; class Amphibia; order Anura; family Aromobatidae; genus Anomaloglossus; species Anomaloglossus baeobatrachus. Next base: position 152,297,156 of record NC_134360.1, on the reverse strand, counting down.
GTTTAAGATCTTCATTTAGGACTGGAAGATATTTTTTTACAATGTTAATAATTTGTGGGAACTGATTACTGTAATTTGTCACAAAGCTGATATTATTGTTGTTTCTCACATTTTTACAATTGTCATTAAATAAGAGATTTTGTCTGTCCATTTTTTTCACAATTTTTTTGCTCTATTCAATGTCCATCCGTGATAAATTCTATTGGCTAGTCTTTCACAGACTTTGTTTTCCTCCATCAAATAGTCATCATAATTAGTACAGTTTCTCTTGGTGCGGATCAACTCTCCCACAGGTTTATTTATTTTAGTATGAGATGTATGGCAGGAATTGGCCGTTAAAATTGTTACATGCTGTGGGTTTTCTATATGGAGTGACAATTAGGCGGTTATGAGTCCCCACTGACAGTGTAATATCTAAAAAGTTTATTTTTGTATGAATGTGATTCCGATGTAAATTTTAAATTAAATTCATTGGAATTAATATAAGTGGTAAAATCCCCAATTTTGTCAGTTGCACCAACCCATATTTGCAGCAAATCCTCCAGGTACCTGCCATACCAATGGATGTTGCTGCTAAATGGGTTGATGTCACTGTATAGGAACTCTTCCTCCCACCTCGCCATTACAATATTAGCAAGCGAGGGGGAGAAACAAGCTCCCATACTCCCCTGCATTGTAGGTAACATTTGCCATCAAAATAGAAATAGTTGTGCTCCAAGAGGAACTGTACTGATGTTAGTATAAAATCTTTTAGTTCAGTTTCATACCCACTGAACCTATCCAAGTGTTGGGCTAGACATCTAATTGCCACATTATGTGGGATCGAGGGGTATAGAGAAACAACGTCGCATGAGAGCCACTGAAAGTCGTGATTCCATTCCTAGTTGTCCAGTGCTTTAACAATCTCTTTTGTTTTAACTTTGAGGTAACAAGGTCTATCCAAATACCACTCTGCAGTAAGTTGCCTTATATCAATGTCATTGTATTTTTCTATAATCTATTTTTTGAATTTCCTTGATAGTGCAGATGTACTAAAGTTATTTATTATTGTATGCACTTTAAAAACTCTACTTTATTATTAGAATTATTTAAAGCTGATGACATTGGATATAGGCTACATGCAATTAATTTTTCACTACTAGATGGTAGTGTTATTCAATTTTGGAATAAAACGCATCTAAAATAGCGCTCTATATATTATAACGAATTTAAAAAAAAAATCCTATATAAAACTGGTATATTTTGGGTGTTAGACCTATGAATTGGCGATTTTTTGCTTGCTTATATCGATATAATATTGTCAATGTTCTGTATTTTAATTTAATTGTAATAAAATTTAGAGCTTTTATACTCTTTGAAACTTGGTTTCTGATTGTGTTCATAGTTAACGAGTTTATATTATTATTTGTATGATATTTATGATATAATTGAACTGATTGTCTGATTATAAGGTCTGAATTATCTGTTAAGGCTAAGTTCACACATCCTGTGTTTTCAATCCGTCAGGTCCGTCAGCAACGGATCAGTCATTTTCAAGATGTCAACTGATGCAACTGATGTGTTTTTCACAGGATTCCTTTCACAGGAATCCTGTTAAAAAACGGATCAGTTGCGTCCGTTACATCCGCTGTGCGTCCGTTTTTTGACGGATCAGTCATGATCCGTCTGTGTTTGGGACAGCCCAGTGGGCGTGCCAAGCATGCTGGGCATGCTCAGTAGAGCATGACGGAATCCTGCGCTGGATTCCGTTGTAAGACGGATTAGGACGGAATCCAGCACCATAGACATGCATTACATGCTTGACGGATGGCGACGGATCCCTGCGCGGCGCGTTAATTTTGACGGCCCGAAAAACGTTACATTCTGCGTTGCTCCCCGCTCGGCGGTCAGTCAAAAACGACGGACCGCGACGCAGCGGATGCAACGCAGGGTCATCAGTCGCAATCCGTCACTAATAGAAGTCTATGGGGAAATACAGGATTCCTGCAAAATATTTTGCAGGATTCCGTAATTCCTCAAGGCTACGGATTGTGACTGATGCAAAACACAGGATGTGTGAACTTAGCCTTATTCAGACAATGCTGTTTTTTCTGCTGAGGACAAGTTATCTCTATAGGGGGAAGATGTCCTGCTCAACCCTTTAAGGTCCTGAATAACCAGTTCTTGAAAAGTATCCATTATAGATGGTCTAGATTGTATAGGATATCTGTGGTTAGATAGTACAATTTTAGATCTAATATCTTTAGCATTTATATCATTATCAAAATCTATTTGTAGCAGTCTGAGATCCATAATAGTGTTTTGTTCTTGAAAAAGTGGAAAATGAGACTCCACATAAGATGAATCAGTTGTAATAAGATCTTGAGAGGTGTCCTCTATGTCCTGATAATAATGGCTTTTTAAGGTCATATTTCTTGCAAATTTATTCAAGTCCAAAATTGTATGGAAAACATAGAAGTTGGTATTTGGAGAAAAACCCAGGCCTTTGCTTAAAAGTGAGATTTGGTTTTCAGAGAGGATGTGGCTGGACAGTTTGTAGTTTGTATTCCTGTTTTTGTTTTTATTTTGATAGGATTTGGATCTTGTGACGACAAATGGTGTTTCAGTTGAAGAGGCAGAGGTGTCCATAGTACCCTCAGAAGTAGAGGCAAACGTAGTTAATTTATTTTCTGTTTATCAAAACTTACTCTGTTGAAACTAGAGTAGCGTTTTCTTCTCATTATGGAACGAGGTCTATTGTTCCAAGTATATACCTTATTTTTAGAGTAGTCTTCAATATCATGTGCAAATTTCCTCTTTTTTATATCCATTATATTGGGTTCCAATTTGTTTAGTTTTATTTGTATTTTGTCATGTGCCAGTTTGAATTCCTCAGGATGGTTCATTTTCATAAGGGAATCTTGATGTTTGTAATGTTAGTTTTAATTTATATATTGCCATTTATGGGCAAGGATATCAATAAAGAAGATATATTCCAGAGATATTGGCTATTAGTTTTTATTTATACTATTATATCCTTGCCCATAAATGGCAATATATAAATTTTTACATCTACCTCTGAAATAAAAACATGTGGTTATAGGTTAGAACTGCAAATATACTTTAGATAATTTAGTATATATATTTATAAGATCAAAAATTATTATAATATCAATAGAAAATAAGTACCGTATTTTTCGGACTATAAGACGCACCGGACTATAAGACGCACCCTGGTTTTAGAGGAGGAAAATGGGAAAATAAAACTTTAAGCAAAAAATGTGGTCATGACACACTGTTATAGGGCGAGGATCTGCTGCTGACACTGTTATGGGGGTAATGTCCCCAAATTCTCTACTAAGGTACCCCATCCTGGTAATGATCCTCCTGCCTTGTATATGATCCTGCTATAAACCCCCATCCATCCTGTTCACATACCCCCCCCATCCAGCCTGTTCACATGCCCCCCCCATCCAGCCTGTTCACATGCCCCCCCATCCAGCCTGTTCACATGCCCCCCCATCCAGCCTGTTCACATGCCCCCCCATCCAGCCTGTTCACATGCCCCCCCATCCAGCCTGTTCACATGCCCCCCCATCCAGCCTGTTCACATGTCCCCCCATCCAGCCTGTTCACATGCCCCCCCATCCAGCCTGTTCACATGCCCCCCATCCAGCCTGTTCACATGCCCCCTCCATCCAGCCTGTTCACATGCCCCCCCCTCCATCCAGCCTGTTCACATGCCCCCCCCTCCATCCAGCCTGTTCACATGCCCCCCCTCCATCCAGCCTGTTCACATGCCCCCCCTCCATCCAGCCTGTTCACATGCCCCCCCTCCATCCAGCCTGTTCACATGCCCCCCCATCCAGCCTGTTCACATGCCCCCCCATCCAGCCTGTTCACATACCCCCCCCATCCAGCCTGTTCACATACCCCCCCATCCAGCCTGTTCACATACCCCCCCATCCAGCCTGTTCACATACCCCCCCATCCAGCCTGTTCACATACCCCCCCATCCTGCCTGCTCATATACTCCCATCGTGCTCATATACCATCCTGGTATATGACCTGTATCCTATAGCACAGAGAAAAAAATAAACGTTTATACTCACCTTTTCCTCACTCCCTGCAGCACCGATCATCTTCCTCTCTGGCACGCTGACCTGTGTGTGTGGAGCCGTCTCCCTGCAGCACACGATGTCTTCCTGTCTGTGCCGATCAGCTGACCGGCTCAGCACAGATCAGCTGACCGGCACAGATCAGCTGACCGGCACAGACAGGAAGTCGTCGCGTGCAGCAGGGGGGCGGCTCCACACACGGGGACGGGTGAGTGTACTGATTCACTGCACCCCGCGCTGGTAATGACGCGCGGGGGGCAGTGAATACAGCCGCACATGATCACTCCAGGCTGTAATTGCCAGGGGTGATCATGCGGCCGGCTCTTGTGCGCGCGTCCCCGCTCATCCTTCCTCCCACCTGTCAGTGCCGGCTTCAGCGCTGAGAGATGGGCGGGAGGATGGGCGTGCATATGTAATGAGCGGGCCCACGTGGTCACGGCAGGCGCTGCTGCAGCCTGCTCGTGCCCCCGATGACCCGCAGCACCCTCATTCCCAGCCGCAGCCCTATAGTCAGACCATAAGACGCACCCCCAACTTTCCCCCAACATTTGGGGGAAAAAAAGTGCGTCTTATGGTCCGAAAAATACGGTAATATAAAATTATAATGAACTACAAAAAAATGACAATCTGATATGAATTCAATATATCTGCAGCTCTACCATGTTTTTCTATTTGTATAAAGACTATACATGAAAAAAGTTTTTTACTTCACAACTGATATGTATTTTTATCACTCTGCACTCCTCCCCCTCCTTCTTTTTCTTTCTTTTTTTTTTATATACAGTACAGACCAAAAGTTTGGACGCACTGTCTCATCTCTAGAACAACTGTTAAGAGGAGACTTTGTGCAGCAGAACTTCAAGGTAAAATAGCTGCTAGGAAACCACTGCTAAGGACAGGCAACAAGCAGAAGAGACTTGTTTGGGCTAAAGAACACAAGGAATGGACATTAGACCAGTGGAAATCTGTGCTTTGGCCTGATGAGCCCAAATTTGAGATCTTTGGATCCAACCACCGTGTCTTTGTAGAAAAAGCAAATGGATGGACTCTACATGACTGGTTCCCACCGTAAAGCATGGAGGAGGAGGTGTGATGGTGTGGGGGGCTTTGCTGGTGACACTGTTGGGGATTTATTCAAAATTGAAGGCATACAGAACCAGCATGCCTACCACAGCATCTTAAAGCGGCGTGCTATTCCATCCAGTTTGCGTTTAGTTGGACCATCATTTATTTTTCAACAGGACAATGACCCCAAACACACCTCCAGGCTGTGTAAGGACTATTTGACGAACAAGGAGAGTGATGGGGTGCTACGCCAGATGACCTGGTCTGCACAGTCACCAGACCTGAACCCAATTCAGATGGTTTGGGGTGAGCTGGACCGCAGAGTGAAGGCAAAAGGGTCAACAAGTGCTAAGCATCTTTGGGAACTCCTTCAAGACTGTTGGAAGACCATTTCCGGAGACTACCTCTTGAAGCTCATCAAGAGAATGCCAAGAGTGTGGAAAGTAGTAATGAAAGCAAAAGGTGGCTACTTTGAAGAACCTAGAATATAAGACATATTTTCAGTTGTTTCACACTTTTTTAAGTATTTCATTCCTCATGTTTTAATTCATAGTTTTGGTGAATCTACAATTTTCAGAGTTATGAAAATAAAGAAAACTCTTTGAATGAGAAGGTGTGTCCAAACTTTTGGTCTGTACTGTATATATATATATATATATATATATATATATATATATATATAACTTTCCATCAGAAAGTTTTGTAAGACTTTTTGTAAGACTGCACACACGATAATGACTATTATGGGTGTGAGTGTTGCTCTTTAGGAAGCCGACATTTTTTCCTCATTTGAACATGACTAAGACTATGTGTCGAAACGCGTAGTTCGATGGGGCTTTAATATACACCTACTCAATCTGCTGACCGCTATTTATCTTTTATGGAATTACTTCAATAAAAGTTGGATTTTTTAACCTACAATCTGAGGACTGCGCTGGACATTTTTCTTTTCATTTCTGAATATTGGCAGCAAAGCCTTCCGTGTGCTGGGTCCAAGCAGAGAGCGGTGAACAGCAGGATCGGTGAGCTGAATTTTCCTTTCTTTATCTGGTAATTTATTTTTTGGAACATTTTTGTAATAATTAGGGATGATCGAATACCCTATTATTCGCTTCGACGGATATCCAGCGAATACCTCGCCGCTATTCGAGTATTCGCGAATATTCGACCCCCCAATGTAAGTCTATGGGAAACCAGAATAATTTTACGTCGGACCTGTCGGTGACCTGTGGTGACTGAGGAAAAGGCTGAAATGGATGGGAAAAGGCTGAAACAGTATTGGCACAACCTGTAGAAGGTGCTTCACTGCATTTCTGATGGCTTTGAATAACGTGGTCATAGCAGCACGCAGTGTTTACGTAGTCGCCAGAACAACTCTCAAACCTCCCAAAAAAAACACTTTAGCATTAGTGATGAGCGAGTACGCTTGTTACTACTCGGTACTCGCACGAGTATCACTGTACTCGGGCTACTCGGCGGGTACCGAGTAATCTCGCAATACTCGTGCTGTACTCGTGATCTTCATCCCTGCATGTTGGCGCTCTTTTGAGAGCCAGCCCTCATGCAGGGATTGGCTGGCAGACCACTGCAATGCCACAGCCCTGTTAGTTGTGGAATTGCAGTGATTGGCCGGCCCGCACAGCGTGACCGAGCTTTTATACCGGCGGGCGCGCTGTGCTCTGCACACAGCCATCCGGACAGTCAGTGCAGGGAGAGTGTTGCTGCTTCAGGGAAAGGTTTGCGGCCCTTTATAGTTATTTCCATAGCAGGGCTGCAAACAGTGTGACCAGAAGTCATTCTCAGGACTATTGTAGTTGTATACAGGCAGGCAGGGTATAGCCAGGTCGGAGTACAGGAGAAGAGTCCTTCTCAGGACTATTGTTGGTGTATACAGGCAGGGCAGGCAAGGTATAGCCAGGTCGGAATACAGGCTAGTGAACAGAAGAGTCCTTCTCAGGACTATTGTAGCTGTATAGAGGCAGGCAGGCAGGGTATATAGCCATTCCTAGTGGTGACCGTATACCAGCCTTCATCCTATCTGAGGCTGATGTACACAGTCTAAAACAGTCTTGATAGTGTCAGACTTCTCAGTAATTGTCGCTCCTAAAAAGCTGTTAGGTTCTTAGTGTGTCCGCTCGTGTGTGCCTGTCGGTGGCAGCGTACAGGTGCACTTGTGTGCATTTTGCACAAACTTGGATATAACGCACAAGTCTAGTGAATAATACACGTCAGCAGTGTCTGATAGTGTCAAACTTCTCAGTAATTGTAGCTCCTAAAAACCTGTTAGGTTCTTAGTGCGTCCGTGCTTGCATTTAAAAACCGCACGTGTGTGGCAGTCGGTGGCAGCGTACAGGTGCACTTGTGTGCGTTTTGCACAAACTTGGATATAACGCACAAGTCTAGTGAATACACGTCAGCATAGCATTGCAAAATGCGCAAGGGCGTTGGCAACGAACAAGGAAGTGGACGTGATGGTGGTGGAGGCAGAGGCCGAGGTCGTGTGCAAGCTCTAATTTCGCCACAACAAAGGGCCACATCTACTCACTCGCACATCCTGTCCCAAATTATTGGGGACCGCAGCAGTACACCGCTCTTGGAACCAAGACCAGTGTCAACAGGTTGTTAGTTGGATAGCGGATAATGCTTCCAGTCAGATTGGCACCACCACAAACACTCTGTCTTCCACACGGTCAAGTGTCAGTAGCCGTGATACTGCACCGCACATTTCAGAACCTGATCCTCCTTCCTACCACCAGGCCGAGTACACGTCCACGGACATTACTGATCCCACACTTGGACACTCGGAAGAGCTGTTCACGTTTCCATTCGCACATTCTGGCCTCTCGCCAGCTCCTGCTGAAGTGGGTCATGACGAGATCGTATGTACAGATGCCCAAATATTTGAGCAGCCACGTTCTCACGAAGTTGGCAACGTGTCTCAACAAGGGGTGGACGATGATGAGACACAATTGTCAGGAAGTCAGGAGGAGGAGCAGGGTGCGGAAGAGGAAGACGACATGGTGGATGATCCAGTAACTGACCCAACCTGGCAGGAGGATATGCAGAGCGAGGACAGCAGTGCACAGGGGGAGGGAGGCATAGCATCCCAACAGGCAGTAAGAAGCAGGGTGGTGGCCCGAGGCAGAGGTCAGGCAACCGTTCCCCGGTACAACAACACGACACAAGGTGCCTGTACAAATGTTAGGTCTTCCCGAGTCTGGCAGTTTTTTAAGTTGGCTCCAGATGATTCTAAAAAGGCCATTTGCAACACCTGCCATGCCAGCATCAGCAGGGGTACCAAAACTAGCAGCCTGAACACCACCAGCATGATCAGGCATATGTCAGCCAAGCACCCGACTTTGTGGGATGTACAACAGAGTCGAGGAGCAGTGCTTGCTGATGTCACTGCTACGTCTTCGCTTGTTGTGCATGCGAGCCAATCTCCTGTCCATGCTGCCCGTGAACAAGCCTCCTCCGGCCCTGCAACTGCAGTTGCCCACAAAGAAATAACACCATCATCAAGCACGTCCTTGTCCCAGCGCAGCGTTCAGTTATCCATTCAGCAAACCTTTGAATGCAGGCGCAAATACACTGCCAACGCCCCACATGCCACACTTCTAAATGCTAACATTTCGCGACTGCTTGCGCTGGAAATGTTGCCTTTTAGGCTGGTGGACACAGAAGCATTCCACGACCTGATGGCGGCAGCTGTCCCACGTTACTCAGTCCCCAGCCGCCACTATTTCTCCCGGTGTGCCGTCCCCACATTGCATAACTACGTGTCACAAAACATCACACGTGCCCTGAACAACGCTGTTTCAGCCAAAGTCCACCTAACCACAGACACGTGGATAAGTGCTTGTGGGCAAGGCCGCTACATCTCGTTGACGGCACACTGGGTTAATATTGTGGAAGCTGGGGCCCAGTCTGAGCGAGGGACGGAACACGTCCTTCCCACACCAAGGTTTGCAGGCCCTACCTCAGTCAGGGTTTCACCCACACTCTACAGCTCCAGAATGTCATGCTCCTCAGCCTCCTCCTCCTCCTGCGCATCCTCATCCACTTTACCCTCCACATCAGTACCAAGCTGGAAGCACTGCAGCACTGCCTCGACGAAGTGGCAACAGCCTGTGCTGAAGCTAATCTGCATAGGTGACAAACCCCACAATGCAGAAGAGTTGTGGACAGCTCTGAAACAGCAGGCAGATCACTAGCTCACACCTCTAAACCTAAAGCCAGGAAAGGTCGTGTGTGACAATGGCCGGAACCTGGTGGCGGCTTTGAGGCGAGACCAGCTGACACATGTTCCATGCGTGGCCCATGTGCTCAACCTCGTTGTTCAGCGGTTTCTAAAGTCATACCCAGAGCTGTCTGATCTGCTGGTAAAAGTTCGCCGCCTGTCTGCACATTTTCGAAAGTCACCTACTGCTTCAGCCGGCCTTGCCGGCTTTCAGCGCCGTTTGCATCTTCCGGCTCACAGACTGGTGTGTGATGTCCCCACACGTTGGAATTCAACTCTGCACATGTTGGTCAGGATATGTGAGCAGAAGAGGGCAGTTGTTGAGTACCTGCATCACCTAAGCCGTCGGGAAATGGGTCAAACTCCACACATAACACCTGAGGAGTGGAGATGGATGTCCGACCTATGTACCACCCTCCAAAACTTTGAGGACTCCACCAAGATGGTGAGCGGCGATGACGTCATTATTAGCGTCACCATACTGCTTCTCTGCCTTCTAAAACGGTCTCTGCTCAAAAACAAACAGGATGCATTGCAGGCAGAGCGCGATGAGTTGGAGCAAGAAACAGTAGTGGATGTGGGTGATAACACACAGCCCAGCCTCGTCTCATCACAACGTGCAGTGGAGGACTATGACGAGGAGGAGGATGAAGACATGGAGCAACTCTCCGGCCAAATTGAGGATATGACATGCACACCAGTCATATCCTCGGTTCAGCGTGGCTGGCCAGAGGATGGGGTAGATGAGGAAGAGGAGGAGGAGGAGGACAGCATGTTCAGTCATCGTGTTGGTCAGGATACTGTAGTGATGGCTGTTAAGAGTCTGGCGCACATGGCTGACTTTTTGGTAAGCTGCCTGTCTCGTGACCCTCGCGTTAAGAACATCTTGGCCGACAATCATTACTGGTTGGTAACACTGTTAGACCCACGCTACAAGGAGAACTTTATGTCTCTTATTCCCGAGGCGGAGAGGTCAGCCAAAATGCAGCAGTTCCGGAAGGCCATAGTTACGGAAGTAGGCAAAGCATTCCCCTCACAAAACGCTAGTGGCATAGGTCAGGAATCAGTGGACAACCAAGGCGTACAGCTGAGAGGGGCACAAGTCCAATCCGCCAGAGGTGGGGGAACAGTCTTTAAGATGTGGGACAGTTTTCTCAGCCCCTCACGTACCACAGCCCCTGAGGTGCGGGGTAGTGCCACAAGAAATCCTACGTTTGCCCAGATGCTCAAGGAGTACCTTGCAGATCGAACAACTGTACTCCGACATTCCTCTGTGCCTTACAATTATTGGGTATCCAAGCTGGATACGTGGCATGAATTGGCTCTCTACGCCTTGGAAGTCATGGCCTGCCCTGCCGCTAGCATTTTGTCAGAGCGTGTTTTTAGTGCCGCAGGTGGAATTATTACAGATAAACGCACCCGCCTGTCAACTGAAAATGCTGACAGGCTGACTCTGATCAAGATGAACAAGGGTTGGATTGGGCCAGACTTCACCACACCACCAGCAAATGAGAGCGGAATTTAAATTTTGTAACGGGAATTTGCCATGTACCTCCACTCACTCATGGGTACACACTTCTGGACTTTGGCTAATCGCTGGACTGCTCCTCCTTCTCCTCATGCACTACCATGATGACCGTTACAATAGTTAGGCCGTTGTTTCAGGTGTACCCTCAGTGGTAAATTTTTTCACCCATTCTTTCAGAATGGGCATTACAACGACAGGAGACCCGCACCTTTGGGTGGGAACAATGTTTTGAGGCCCTCATGCACAACTCTATCCAGGGACAATGTGGAGCCTCCCAATTTTTGGCTGCCCTGCCAAAGGGCTATACTACAATAGACCCACTTCCTTACAATGGACACTTCAGGTTTACAGGGTATCATGCACATCTCTATCCAGGTACAATGTGGAGCCTCCCAATTTTTGGCTGCCCTGCCAAAGGGCTATACTACAATAGACCCACTTCCTTACAATGGGCACTTCAGGTTTACAGGCTATCATGCACGTCTCTATCCAGGGACAATGTGGAGCCTCCCAATTTTTGGCTGCCCTGCCAAAGGGCTATACTACAATAGACCCACTTCCTTACAATGGGCACTTCAGGTTTACAGGCCATCATGCACGTCTCTATCCAGGGACAATGTGGAGGATTCCAATTTTTGGCTGCCCTGCCAAAGGGCTATACTACAATAGACCCACTTCCTTACAATGGGCACTTCAGGTTTACAGGCCATCATGCACGTCTCTATCCAGGGACAATGTGGAGCCTCCCAATTTTTGGCTGCCCTTCCAAAGGGCTATACTACAATAGACCCACTTCCTTACAATGGGCACTTCAGGTTTACAGGCCATCATGCACGTCTCTATCCTGGGACAATGTGGAGCCTCCCAATTTTTGGCTGCCCTGCCAAAGGGCTATACTACAATAGACCCACTTCCTTACAATGGGCACTTCAGGTTTACAGGCCATCATGCACGTCTCTATCCAGGGACAATTTGGAGCCTCCCAATTTTTGGCTGCCCTGCCAAAGGGCTATACTACAATAGACCCACTTCCTTACAATGGGCACTTCAGGTTTACAGGCCATCATGCACGTCTCTATCCAGGGACAATGTGGAGCCTCCCAATTTTTGGCTGCCCTGCCAAAGGGCTATACTATAATAGACCCACTTCCTTACAATGGGCACTTCAGGTTTACAGGCCATCATGCACGTCTCTATCCAGGGACAATGTGGAGCCTCCCAATTTTTGGCTGCCCTGCCAAAGGGCTATACTACAATAGACCCACTTCCTTACAATGGGCACTTCAGGTTTATAGGCCATCATGCACGTCTGTATGCAGGGGCATTGGTGAACCTCACAATTTTGGACTGCCCTGGCAAAGGAAAATACTACAAAGACTGACTTGAACTTCCTCAAAATGGGCACATTAGGCTCAAGAGGCCTTCATGTACGTCTCTTCTCAGGGACATCGGAGTGCCACACAATGTTTTCACATAAAATCTTTCATGTAATCTCAAAAAGTAACATACACCAGCTCTATCTCACTATTGGGTATGTGCCCTTAACATTTCCACCATGAAAATTCATTTTGGTGTCATTTTGGAAGGTTTTCTGGTGAGTCCGTAAAAATGGCGTAAAACTCGGACAAAATTGTTCACAGCTGTGACTTTTGAGTGACAAATGCTTCAAGGGGTCTTCCCCATGCTATTGCCATGTCATTTGAGCACTCTTCTGAGACTTTTGTGACATTTTTAGGGTTTCTACATGCTGCCGGGGGTCATTTCATAAAAAAACTCGGGTCTCCCATAGGATAACATTGGGCTCGGTGCTCGGGCCGAGTACACGAGTATCTTGGGATGCTCAGCCCGAGCCTCGAGCACCCGAGCTTTTTGGTACTCGCTCATCACTATTTAGCATATGTTCACACGTTTCGTTTTTTACATTTTTCCTTCTTTTTCGATTAGAAAGGGCTGTAACTTATACATTATATTGGTGTCTGTCTCACACCTCCTTTTTTGGGATATATTTGACAGCACTTTAAAATGTCAGCTACAATGTGCCTGTTGGGATGTTGACCTTGCCCTTCTCCTACTCCTCCACCAGCACCACTGGCTCCAGTAGCCTTCTATTCAAATGTAGAAAGGGCCACTGGCTGTCCTCAAATCTCAGACTTCTTAGGGCTCTCAGGTGGGCTCTGTAACATCCATTGGGGAGGGATGGCAGTCATTTGTAGTTTTCTGCGTCCCCTATATCATTAGTGTGAAAGTTGGAATACATACTCCATAACACTTTACAGTGCTTTTGCCAATGTGGCCATTTGGATGTTGGCCTTGCCCTCTTCCTCCTCCTCCTCCCCGAACACCACCGGCTCCAGTGGCCCTCAATTCAAATTCTATTCAAATGATTCCTAAATGTATGTTTTATGGACAAATGAACGCCACGCTGGGACATCGAAGCTGATGTCATTGATGATGATTGCATCTGACCAAAAGCAGGTTGGGAGCAAGAGGCATCATCGCCTGCTTCCTAGACCGCAGTTTGTGAAGCATGCAGCACCTATGAAGTGGCAGTTGTTTCACTCTGGAACTCAGGCTTTATTCCACAAGCTAACACCGAGGATTTAAAAATAATCCGTTTCCCCAGGGGGGAATGGTTCAAAGACTATATAGCACAGCATCATAAGTTACTCCCAACAGCTCCCAACAGCTTATTTTAAAAAAAAAATGGTAGGATAAGCAAAAGGGCATAACATGCCAAGGAGTTTAATACATTCAGTTCTCCTAGGGTGTAGTAGTTCAGACACTATAAACCACTGCATCAGTAGGTACTCCCAACAGCTTTTTTTTTAAAAAAATGGTAGCATAATCAAAAGAGATGAACGAGCCACTGAAGGCTCGAGTTCGGTTCGTCGAACGGAGGCCCCGTTCGAGTTCAGTTCGACGAACCGTTCAACGAACCTCTCGAACCCCATTGAAAACAATGGGAGGCAAACACAAACACATAAAAACATATAGAAAACAACTTCAATGGTGTCCAAAAGGTGAAAAACAACTCCCAAGACACCCCAAGCACATGGGAAAGTGACAAGGACATATACTCATGCGAAAATAAAACAGCTGGACGAGAAAAAAGAGGAGGAGACACAGATATAGGCATTTCATGCCCTTTTAAATTCATGTAAAACACATCAAGGGTACTCCAAGCTGAGTCTCCCTTTTTTTTCCAAAAATTGGGCCCCACAGACACCATTTCAGTGGCATCACTTGTGCCCCAGTTGCAAACCTGGCAGGTAAATTTGCATCAAGCACATTGAAAAATACGCCAGCCTTAACTGTCCCCAGGATGACACCGGGGTAGGTAGCAAAGTCTTTGCTGAACCATGACTTGTTCATCTTGGCTCATTTTTAAAAACACCGCAAGGGGACTCCAAGCAGAATCTCCCTTTTTTCCAATAATTGGGCCCCACAGACACCACTTCAGTGTCATCACTTGTGCCCCAGTTGCAAACTTGACAGGTAGATTTGCATCAAGCACAGTCAAAACTACGCCAGCCTTAACTGTCCCCAGGATGACACCGGGGTAGGTAGCAAAGTCCTTACTTAACCAGCACTTGTTCATATTGGCTCATTGTTAAAAACACTGCAAGGGGACTCCAAGCAGAGTCTCCCTTTTTTCCAAAAATTGGCCACACACACACCACGTCAGTGGCATCACTTGTCCCCCAGTTGCAAACTTGACAAGTTGATTTGCATGAAGCACATTCAAAAATACGCCAGCCTTTATTCTCCCCAGGATGACACAGGGGTAGTAAAGTCCTTGCGGATCCATGACTTGTTCATCTTGATGAACGTTAGTCTGTCCACATTGTCACTGGACAGACGCGTGCGCTTATCTGTCAGCACACGCCAAGCAGCACTGAAGACACATTTAGAGACAACGCTGGCTGTGGGACACAAGATCTCCAAGGCGTAAGTGGTGAGCCCAGGCCAGTTTTCAAGATTTGAAGCCCAAAATGAGCAAGGCTCCAGCTGCAAAGTCATGGCATCGATGTTCATTTGGAGATACTCCTGTATCATCCTCTCCAGCCGTTGACTATGTGTCAGACTTCTTGTCTTTTGTGGCCTTGCATTGGATGGTCTAAAAAAATTATGAAACGATTCCATAAAATTGCTGTTACCAGCACCAGATATGGTGTTGCTGGTACAGTTAGACTGATAATGATGAGACAGTCCCATGCTTGGCAAGTTACAACTGGGAGATTCACTCCGTGCACCACTGGTGTTTGGTGGAAAAGCCTAGCTAAGATTGAGTAACAGCTTCTGGTGATACTCCTGCATACGTGCGTCCCTTTCTATGGCTGGGATTATTTCGCCAAATTTGGACTTGTACCGCGGACCTAATAGTGTGGCAACCCAGTAGTCATCATTACTTTTAATTCGGAAAATCCAAGGGTCATGTTGTAGGTAGTGCAGCAAGAAGGCGCTCATGTGTCTTGCGCATCCATGCGGACCAAGTCTTCGCTGTGTTTGTGGCGGCGAGGTAATAACCGTGTTTTCTGACATCTCCCCCCAACCTCGTTCAACCGAAATTTGACCAAGGTCTTCCTCATCTGCTGAGTCTTCCATGCCCATCGTGAGTTTGTCCAACATTTCTTCATGTTCTCCTGCACCTTCCTCAACATTTTAGCTGTTACCATGCGCCCTTGTTAATCCCTCTCCCCCACCGTCCCATGCCTGCTGCCTTGGTGATGCTGAACGTCTGGACCTTGTAGATGTTGGTATCCCTTGCGCATATGAATTCTCCTGTACTTCCTCCCCTTCCTCTTGTCCCACCCCCTGACTCCAAATAGTGTTTAGCGTGTGCTCCAGCATGTAAATGACTGAAATTGTCATGCTGATAATGGCATTGTCAGCGCTAAACATATTCGTCGCCATGTCAAAACTCTGCAGAAGGGTGCATAGGTCCTTGATCTGAGACCACTCCAGCAGCGTGATCTTCCCCACCTCTGCATCTCGTTGGCCCAGGCTATACGTTATAACGTATTGCACCAGGGCTCGGCGGTGCTGCCACAGTCACTGCAACATGTGGAGAGTCGAATTCCAGCGCGTCGGCAAATTGCATTTCAGGCAATGAACCGGCAGGCCGAAAGACTTCTGGAGCGATGCAAGTCGGTCAGCTGCAGCGGTTGAACGGCAGAAGTGAGCAGAGAGTGACCGTGCCCTGTGCAGAATCCCAACTAGGCCGGGATATTGGGTTAAAAATTGCTGGACAACAAGGTTCAACACGTGAGCCATACAAGGCACATGTGTCACCTTACCCCGGTGTAGGGCTGCACCCAGGTTTGCAGCATTGTTGCACACGGCCTTCCCTGGCTGCAGTTTGAGTGGAGACAACCATTTAGTAAACTCGCTCGCAAGAGCTGAGAACAACTCCTCAGCTGTGTGACTCTTATTTCCAAGACATTTCAAGGTAAAGACCGCCTGATGCCGTTGAGCTCTGCTGCCAGCATGGTAAGGAGGTGTGCGGGATTCCTTGTGCACAGTTACAACGCGGGTGGCCTGACCAGGCAGGCTTGGGGCAGAGGTGGAGGACCCAGACAAGGTTGAGGAGGCAGAAGCAGTGGAGGAACTTCGACATACAGAGGATTGACGTACAAGTCGTGGGGACGGCAAGACTTGTTCAGCAGACCCTTCTCCATCTCTCACAAAATTACCCACTGCCCAGTCAGCAACATGTAACGCCCTGTCCATGCTTACTGGTCCAAGTACCGGTGGTGAAATGCACCCTGTCACACACAGAGTTTCTCAAGGAAGCGGTGATGTTCTGTGCAACATGCTGGTGTAGCGCAGGCACACCTTTCTTGGAGAAGTAGTGGCGACTGGGCATCTGGTACTAAGGCACTGCGTGCGACTGACATAAGGTCTCGAAAATCCCCTGTGTCTACCAGGCGGAAAGGCAGCATTTTGGTAGCCAAGAGCTTACAGAGGGATAAAGTCAACCTCTTAGCTTTGTCATGGCTCGGAGGAAATGGCCTTTTATTTGTCCACATCTGAGGGACAGAGATCTGGCTGCTGTATGGAGACAGTGTTGAGTAGGGTGTCCCTAGAAAACTGCAGGTCTGTGAGGAAAGTGCAGGCGGAGACAAGATGTTGCCTTCATCCAAACTTGGTGCTCTTGATGTCTGAGAGAGCTCTACACCAGAACTTGTTTCCCCTTCCAAAACAACTGACGACCTGCCAAGCAAACTGCCTGATGAACTTGAAGGGGCAGATGGTGGTTGGCCCACTCCGCTAGGCCGCATTGTAGCATGGTGAGCTTCCCACTGGGACTTATGCTTGTTATTCATGTGACAATTCATGGAAGAAGTTGTCAAACTAGTGAGGTTTTGGCCTCTACTTATAGATTGGAGACAAATCTTACAGATCACATGATTTGGGAAATCCTTTGCGATGTCAAAAAAGGACCAGGCTAGGCAAGGCTTAGAGCCCATGCGACCTGCAGAGCCACCCCGACTTGTGCTCAGAGGCAGAGTTGTGGCTGAGGATGCAGTTGTTCACAAGCTTTCAGTACTCCAACTCTGTCCAGGAAGGCGCGAGGTAATTTCGTCGTCAGTCGCATCCTCCTCCACCACCTCTGGTGACCTCCTCGAGTGCCTGACTGTGGGTTGACAGTAAGTGGGATCTAGAACTTCATCATCAAGCATTGTGTTTGCACTCCCCTCGCCCTCAGACCTAACCTCTTCCTGCCCAATCATCCCAATCAGGTATCTGCGTCTCATCAGTATGCTCCTCGTCATCAGTATGTTCCTCATTGTCTCCACCAACAGGTGTTACAGTTTGGGAATGAGGGTCTACATTATGCTCAGAAACTTGGTCATCAGGGCCTGAATCAGACTCACAAAGCTTCTGGGCATCACTGCAGACCATTTCCTGGTCTGTAATAACTGTACCTTGGGAGAAGACCTCTGATTCCCAGCCTATGGTGTGACTGAACAGCTCTGCAGACTCAGCCATCTCGGTTACACCATACTCTGCAGGGCGGGTGGAGACTTGAGAGCTGGGAGAAAGCAAGTGTGATTGGGATGACAACTCAGAGGACTATTGTTTTTTGGATGTTGAAGTTGAGGTGGAGGAATTACACTTGTTGGACCACTTGGAGCAGCGATTCATTCAAGCATGTTCTTTTTTTGTGCATCATCTACCTTTGTTATAGTTGTTAGGTTCTGTAAAAAAGGGAGCACATCCGATTGTCAATGGAAAGTAGTAGACATCTTACTTTTGCTGGAAAATGGCCTTTCTTCAGCAGATGTTAATGTAGCTTTCCCACCTACCCCACGGACACAAACTTTTTTACCTTTTCCAACACGCCTGTTCCCCTTTCCACCAGCATCTGTCCTTTTGCCACTCATTTTGTTAGCAACAAGATTGGACACTTAAAATGTGGTAGGAAAAATGGAGAGGTGGTGTAGATTGCAGAGGTGGTCTAGCTTTATTGACAGCTGAAGAACCAACACTGACTATCTCAGTCAATTTTAGTGTGCCCCTAACAGTGGCAGCACAGTTTGCAATTGGAATTGCGTAGCAAAAATGGGCAGGTGTGTACAATGCAGAGGTGGTTTAGCTTTATAGACAGCTGAAGAACCAACACTGACTATCCCAGTCAATTTTAGTATGTCCCTAACAGTGGCAGCACAGTTTGCAATTAGAATTGCGTAGCAAAAATGGACAGGTGTGTACAATGCAGAGGTGGTCTAGCTTTATTGACAGCTGAAGAACCAACACTGACTATCCCAGTCAATTTTAGTATGTCCTTAACAGTGGCAGCACAGTTTGCAATTAGAATTGCTTAGCAAAAATAGGCAGGTGGGTAGAATGCACGGGTGCTGTGGGTCAGTGGACAGCAAAGGAACACTAACTTAGTATTCCAGACACTTTTAGGATGCCACAAAAAGTGTCAGATCTTTGGGGAAATAAAATAGCGTTGCAAAAATGGGCAGGTGGGTAGAATGCATGGGTGTTGTGGGTCCGTGGAAGGAACACTAACTTAAGCGGGATTTACACGCTATGATTTCGCTACAGCGATCTCGTTGGGGTCACGGATTTTGTGACGCACATCCAGCCGCTGTAGCGATGTCGTAGCGTGTGACTCCTAGGAGCGATTTTGGATCGTTGCAAAAACGTCCAAAATCGCTCCTTGTTGACATGGGGGTCCGCTGCCAGTTATCGCTGCTGTCGCTGGGGCGAAGTTGTTCCTCGTTCCTGTGGCAACACACATCGCTATGTGTGACGCCGCAGGAACGAGGATCATCTCCTTACCTGCCTCTGGCCACAATGCGGAAGTAAGGAGGTGGGCGGGATGTTATGTCCCACTCATCTCCGCCCCTCCGTTTCATTGGGCGGCCGCTTAGTGACGTCGCTGTGACGCTGAACGGACCGCCACCTTAGAAAGGAGGCGGTTCGCCGGTCACAGCGATGTCGAAGGGCAGGTAAGTATGTGTGACGGGGGTGTGCGATTTTGTGCGCGACGGCCAGCGATATGCCCGTCGCGCACAAACGATGGGGGCAGGTCTCATGCTAGCGATATTGGGCCGGATATCGCAGCATGTAAAACCACCCTTAGTATTCCAGACACTTTTAGGATGCCAGAAAAATGTGTCAGCTCTTTCGGGAAATAAAATAGGGTGGCAAAAATGGACAGGTGGGTAGAATGCACGGGTGCTGTGGGTCAGTGGACAGCAAAGGAAGACTAAAGGGGGCTTTACATGCTGCGACATCGCTAATGCGGAGTCGTTGGGGTCACATGCCCTTGCTTGTCTGGCAAAAATCCACTTTGCAGTGTGTGTCCCTGTGATTTGCTGACAGCCTAGCCTGCCCCACTGTGCACGCGGTTAGGGGAAAAAAAAAATGGCGATCGGCATTCTCTCAGCACTCAGCAGCAGCACTGATCTAAAACCCGTCCTCCCCGCACACTATACGCTGAATTTTGATAATAGCGTGATTCACAGTGACTCAGACTATTAGAGTGAAAAGCCAGCTAGTAACTAGCTAGGCTTTTTGTTGATCGAACCGTTCTCAAACTTAACTTGAACTACGAGCTTTTAGCAAAAGCCTCGAGTTCGTCGAACGTCTCGAACACCCCCCAAAATCACTCGAACATTAATTTGGCGAACCTCAAACCTCGAACATCGCTCATCTCTAATAAGCAACAGAGCATAACATGCCAAGTTTCATACATTCATTTTCTCACACCGCCAAAAGGTCGCAGAAAGCCTCTGTTCCCACAAGCCGATACGGCAAAATCTCAAGGGCAATCAATCGTGCAATGTGTGCAATTATAGTTTTTGCCCTTGGGTGCGTAATGGGGTAATTTTGCTTCTTTTTGAAGTTCTGTGGTATGGACAACTGAACGGAATGCTGGGACACTGAAGCAGATGTGTTCGTTGATGACTGAGTTTGGTCAATATCAGATTGGGAGAAGGAGGCATCAGCGTCATCTTCTTGCACACCAGTTTGGGAAGCAGGCAGCCCAGGGGAAGTGGCAGAGTTTTGAGTCTGAAACTCAGGCTTTATTCCACTAGCTAACCGAGGATTTAAAAAAATTCAGTTTCCCCAGGGGATAATGGTTCAGACACTATGGAACACTGCATCAGTAGGTACTCCCAACAGCTTTTCATTAAAAAATTGGTAGCATAAGCAACAGGGCATAACATGCCAAGGAGTTTAATAAATTCAGTTCCCCTAGGGTGTAGTGGGTCAGACATCAGGTAGCTAAGCATCACAAGGTACTCCCAACAGCTCCCAACAGCTTATTTTTAAAAAAATTGGTAGCATAAGCAACAGGGCATAACATGCCAAGGAGCTAAAGAAAATTCTGATTTGGCAGAGGGCCATGTGTAACACACGGTGGAGCACAGCATCAATAAAGAACACAAATAGAGATTGCCTGATCAATTGTTCTAGACAGTGCAGCCTCGACAGTGCTTGTGCCAGTGCATAATGTACAAAGGCTTGAAAAATATTGCCCTAGGTGATTGGGCCAAACAATTACATGGCAGCCGCATAACAAGTTACATTAGTCATGCGGTATCATTAGATAATAGAAGACAAAATAGTCTTGAATGAGAAACAATGGAACTTATTTGAACTTAAGAAATCCAAATTTTGGGGCTACACTTATTATTGGGTCTTGTTAACAGGCGGCCTGAGATACTCTGGGGAAATCCATCTATGGTTCGTTATGATCATCGTCAAACTGTCTGCACTTTCCGTGGATAGTCGTGTGCAACTGTTATTATTGACCCCGCTGAGCTGAAAACACGCTCAGACAACACACTCGCAGCAGGTCAAGCTAGCACTTCCATAGCGTATAACGCGAGGTCTGGCCAAGTGCTGAGCTTGCAAACCCAATAGTTAAAGAGAACAGTAGACTCGGAAAACACGCTGATACGGTCACCTACATAGTCCCTCACCTTCTTACTTAACTGTTCCCTCCTTGTCATAGTTCCTCCAACCGGTATTTGATTCACAGTTGACGGTTTGTGGAAAATGGACCAGTTTTGGCACATTAGTCCCCCCGCCTGTTTTGCTCCTACTATGCGTAGCACCCCCCTTGTAATCCTGTTGTGTGAGATGACACGCTACCTCTGACGCCAGCACGATCTGAGGGTAATCAATTCATCAACTGCTCAACTACAGCCCTCTTGAATGTTTCCGTAGTACAATTCTTATTTTCCTCCACAAGTAGCGAAGCAAATTTGTCTTTGTAGCGTGGGTCAAGGAAGGTACATAACCAGTATTTGTTGTCTGCCAAAATATGGTCTAGCCGACAGTCATGAGAAAGGCAGTGTGACATGAACTGTGCCATGTGTCCCAGACTCCCGAACTGGAAACCTTTGTGTGTCACTGCTAAAAATACATTCTGTCTCCCTAAACCTCTTCTCCTCCTCAGTCTGTCTCTCCTCCTCCTGCTCCTCCTCAGGCCATCCATGCTGGACAGTCCTGAAGATTGGGTTGTCAATCCCTTAGTACCAACTTGAAAGCATTCCTGTTCTTCATCATCATCCTCATCCTCATGATGCTGAGCAAAGGTGGCCTGAGCTTGTTGGCCGAGGTTGTGTGGATTACTAGCAACCATTGTGAAGTCTGGATCCACAGACAACTTGGGTGCGTGAACACTTTGGTCAGTCAGACCATCCATAGAGCGTTTCAATAAACAAATCAGTGGAATGGTTATGCTGATAACAGCATCATCACTGCTCACAATGCTGGTACAGTAATCAAAATTCTCCAAGACCTGACAAATGTCTGCAATCCACACCCACTCGGCAGTACTTATGTCTGGCAGCTGCATCTGATGGGCATGTTCCAGCAGGAATTGGGATACTGCCCTCTGCTGCTCATGGATCCTGGCCAACATACAATAGGTTGAATACCATACTATGAAGAAAAAGACATGGATCGCACATCCCAAAAATACAATGATCTAAAGCCGCTAGGCAAAAAATTAAATAGAACATGAGGTTCTTTTGTTACCATTCTGATCAGATTGTATTAAGCCCACTGCCACGTCACGGCAAACCTCTTGAGTGGGTCCCTAACCTGACCTTTTTGTGCGGCACCGTGCACTGACCACTGCCGCAGCGACAAAGCGCCAGCAGGGCGGGCGACCTGGTGCCTCACAGCACCCATGCTGCAAGGCAAAGCCCCCAAGGCTCCAGGCCGCGCCACCCCACTGACACCACACCACCACAACAGCAGCCACCACACAGCACCAGCACACAGTGAGAGGAGCTGTGCACTCACCTCCCACTGGCTCCCATATGTGAACTGGGAGCAAAAAGAAGGCTGACCCCTCTTGCAGTCTCCTGCTGATTAAAATCACCTGTGCCAAATGGGGAGAGTGCAGATCCAAGCAAAAAAAGAGGGGGATAGACTGATATAAATACCATACTATGAAGAAAAAGACATGGATCGCACATCCCAAAAATCCCAGTCCACATATGGGAGC
This sequence comes from Anomaloglossus baeobatrachus, assembly GCF_048569485.1. Taxonomy (NCBI): domain Eukaryota; kingdom Metazoa; phylum Chordata; class Amphibia; order Anura; family Aromobatidae; genus Anomaloglossus; species Anomaloglossus baeobatrachus. The sequence continues at coordinate 152,274,240 of NC_134360.1, read as the reverse complement.
CAGTGGGAGGTGAGTGCACAGCTCCTCTCACTGTGTGCTGGTGCTGTGTGGTGGCTGCTGTTGTGGTGGTGTGGTGTCGGTGGGGTGGCGCGGCCTGGAGCCTTGGGGGCTTTGCCTTGCAGCATGGGTGCTGTGAGGCACCAGGTCGCCCGCCCTGCTGGCGCTTTGTCGCTGCAGCGGTTGTCAGTGCACAGTGCCGCACAAAAAGGTCAGGTTAGGGACCCACTCAAGAGGTTTGCCGTGACGTGGCAGTGGGCTTAATACAATCTGATCAGAATGGTAACAAAAGAACCTCATGTTCTATTTAATTTTTTGCCTAGCGGCTTTAGATCATTGTATTTTTGGGATGTGCGATCCATGTCTTTTTCTTCATAGTATGGTATATATCATTCTATCCCCCTCTTTTTTTTTTTTTTTGCTTGGATCTGCACTCTCCCCATTTGGCACAGGTGATTTTAATCAGCAGGAGACTGCAAGAGGGGTCAGCCTTCTTTTTGCTCCCAGTCCACATATGGGAGCCAGTGGGAGGTGAGTGTACAGCTCCTCTCACTGTGTGCTGGTGCTGTGTGGTGGCTGCTGTTGTGGTGGTGTGGCGTGGCCTGGAGCCTTGGGGGCTTTGCCTTGCAGCATGGGTGCTGTGAGGCACCAGATCGCCCGCCCTGCTGGCGCTTTGTCGCTGCAGCGGTTGTCAGTGCACAGTGCCGCACAAAAAGGTCAGGTTAGGGACCCACTCAAGAGGTTTGCCGTGACGTGGCAGTGGGCTTAATACAATTTGATCAGAATGGTAACAAAAGAACCTCATGTTCTATTTAATTTTTTGCCTAGCGGCTTTAGATCATTGTATTTTTGGGATGTGCGATCCATGTCTTTTTCTTCATAGTATGATACAATAGGTTGAATTCCATCTAGTAGGGAGGTCACATATTAGTCTGTGATGAGGCAAGTGTAAGCGCTGCTGCAGTACTGCCAAGCCAGCAAAAGAGGGATATGACTTGCGGAAATGTGGGCTAATATGTCGTACCTTGGTAAGTAGGTCTGGTATCCTAGGGTATTCCTTCAGAAAGTGCTGAACTACTAAATTTACAATGTGGGCCATACAATAAACATGTACAAGCTTTCCAAGCTTTAAAGCTGCCACCAGATTATGACCATTATTGCACACTACCATTCCTGGACGGAGATCCAAAGGCTCAAGCCACTCATCTGTCTGCTCAGTTATTGCTTTCAAAAGCTCAGATGCTGTGTGAGATTTGTCACCAACACAGATGAGCTCCAGTAGAGCGTGTTGACGCTTAGCCAAGGCAGTGCTGCAGAGATCCCAGCTGGGGAATGATGTTGACAGTTGGAAACCGGCGGCTGTTGAGGAGAATGCACAGGAGCCAGATGAAGAGTAGGAGGAGGAGGGAGTTGTTGCTGTGTAGGAGGCTACTGAAACTGTGATTGAAGTGGGCCCCGCTATTCTCGGTGTGGGAATTATATGGGATATTGCCGGGTTAGACTATACCAGCCGCCACCAGGTTCACTAAGTGTGCCGTCAGTGAGATGTAGCATCCCTGTATACTTCTGCTTGTCCACGTGTCTGTTGTTAAGTGGATCTTCCCTGTTATGGTGTTGGTGAGAGCCCATTTGATGTTTATAGACATGTGATTGTGGAGCACGGAGATGGCCCAACGAGAAAAATAGTGGCGGCTAGGCACAGAGTCCCGATGTTCTAACACCGCCAAAAGATGGCAGAAAGCCTCTGTTCCCACAAGCCAATACGGCAACATCTCAAGGGCTATCAATTGTGCAATGTGTGCAGTTATAGTTTTTGCCCTTGGGTGCATAACGGGGTATTTTCACTTCTTTTCAAAGGTCTGTGGTAAGGACATCTGAATGGAATGCTGGGACATCGAAGCTGATGTCGATGATTGAGTTTGGCCAACATCAGGTTGGGAGAAGGAGGCATCAGCGCCACCTTCTTGCACACCACTTTGGGAAGCAAGCAGCCCAGGGGAAGGGGCAGAGTTTTGAGTCTGGAAATCGTGTTTTTCACCTAGAGCTGTCAACCACCTAGTGGTGTGATTGGCTAACATATGGTTTCTCATGCTGGAGGTGCCCAAGCTGGAAGTATTTTTGCCTCTTTTAAGCTTGGTCTGATAGTCTCTAGGTTGAATGGGTTGAGTGGTTGTAACATCAGCATCTTGCAACTGGGCTGCACCCGCCCTCAAGAGGAAGGTCTAGCACATTCTGTTTGTGCGTGTATCATCTGGTCTGGCATCTGTGGTAGGTTTTTCTTTTTTGATGTGTTCTATGGTGCTTGTTTCTTGATAAATTAGTGTAGGGACCCGCAAATGTGAGAATCTGTAACGTGGATTGCGGGCTTCCATATTTTGGACCAAAATATCAACTAATATCTCACAACTGAGGTATGGCATATTTTATCTTTTTTTGCAGGATGTGTGTGACCCTTTGATTGTGGGTGGTATATTGGTGAGCCTGTCATGTGTGGTGCATGTATATAGTGCTAACTGACCTGCCTGGCCTAGTGTTGCGCGTCACTTATAGGCCATAATTCAGACACTGTGCATCTCGCCTATCTGTGTGAGATGCATGTGTATAGTGCTGATTAGCCCGCCTGACCTAGTTTTCCGACATCATCTATAGGTCATAGTTCAGACACTGTGCATCACACCTATCTATATGATGGGCTCCCAGTGCAAGCCTTATTAGTGTGCAAGTTTTTTGCTAAGCAGCCGCTCCCCTCCCCTCTAGGTTGAATGGGTTGAGTGGTTGTGACATCAGCATCTTGCACCTGGGCTGCAGCTGCCCTCAAGAGGAAGGTATAGCACATTCTGTTTGTGCATGTATCATCTGGTCTGCATGTATCATCTGGTCTGGCATCTTTGGTAGGTTTTTCTTTTTTGATGTGTTCTATGGTGTTTTTTTCTTGATAAATTAGTGTAGGGACCCGCAAATGTGAGAATCCGTGACGTGGATTGCGGGCTTCCATATTTTGGAACAAATATCAACTAATATCTCACAACTGAGGTATGGCATATTTTATCTATTTTTGCAGGATGTGTGTGACCCTTTGATTGTGGGTGGTATATCGGTGAGCCTGTCATGTGTGGTGCATGTATATAGTGCTAACTGACCCGCCTGGGCTAGTGTTGTGCGTCATTTAGAGGCCATAATTCAGACACTGTGCATCTCGCCTATCTGTGTGAGATGCATGTGTATAGTGCTGATCAGCCCACATGACCTGGGTTTCAGGCATCATCTATAGGTCATAGTTCAGACAATGTGCATCACACCTATTAGTGTGCAAGTTTTTTTGCTAAGCAGCCGCTCCCCTCCCCTCTAGGTTGTATGGGTTGAGTAGTTGTGAAATCAGCATCTTGCACCTGGGCTGCAGCCGCCCTCAAGAGGAAGGTCTAGCACATTCTGTTTGTGTGTGTATCATCTGGTCTGGCATCTTTGGTAGGTTTTTCTTTTTTGATGTGTTCTATGGTGTTTTTTCTTGGTCTGACAGATTTGACAAATGGCAACCGTTTGGTCTGAAGGACTCTTGGAAAAAAACTTCCACACAATCGCACCACGGACCCTTGGACTCTGAGATGGCTGAGGTGGTGTAAGGACCCTTGGACTCTGAGATGGAACAGGTGGTGGTGTCATGTGTACAGTCGATTGACCTATGGCAGTGGTCGAAACCCTATGTCTTACTGCCTTTTTGCGGACTATGGGCACATGCTCCTCTGCACTGCTGCTCTCGCAATCCATGCCACCTCTCCATGTTGGATCAGTCACCTCATCATCGACCTGGTCGTCTTCAAATTCCTGAAGGTCAATATCTTCGAGAATGGAGGTTTCAGGCTGACCTGAGGGCAACTGTGTGTTATCATCCTCCAACAATTCCACCTGATTGCCCAGCAGGTCACAGCTAACAACAAAGCTTTCTTCTGGCCTTGGGAGCTAAAAGATCTGTGCATCACTGTACACCACGACCTCACCTGCGTTGGTGGTGTTGCGCGGTGAGAGGCAAGAAAGGTCAAAGGGTCCTGTAAACAGCTCCTCAGAGTAACCTGCTTTGGTGTCATATGTTTCCTTAGAATACTGATGTTGTGAGGAAGGAGGACCAGGCTGAGGATTTGATGAGCCAGCCTCTGGGTTACTCAAGTCTGTCTGTGTGGACCCTTGGTATTTGCTACTCAGAAAGTAAATGGAGGCATTTTCTGCTATTCAACTCGTTTCCTGTTCGCACTGTTCAGGGCGCAAGAGTGCTTTCCCACGTGGAGAAGAAAATTGGGATAGGAAGGCAGAGGTAGATAAAGCAGGAACCTTTTCTTTGGCTCGATCACACTGCTTGGGCGACCCCCACTGTCACTACCACCTCGTCCACGGCCCTTAAGCAGGGTGTACACGCAACAACATTGCTAACGAGATGTCGTTGGGGTAATGGAATTCGTTACACACATCCGGCCTCGTTAGCAACGTCGTGCATGTGAAACGCACAAATGACCGTAATCGATTAAAAATACTCACCTAATCGTTGATCGTTGTCCAGTCGTTGTAATCCCGATTATCGTTGCTGTTGCAGGACGCAGGTTGTTCGTCATTCCTGCGGCAGCACACATCGCTATGTGTGACACCGCAGGAACGAGGAACAACCTCGTATCTGCAGCCGCCCACAATGAGGTAGGAAGGAGGTGGGCAGGATGTTCGTCCCGCTCATCTCCGCCCCTCCGGTTCTATTGGGTGGCCGCTTAGTGACGACGCTGTGACGCCGAATGAACCACCCCCTTAGCACTAGAAGTCCCAGAGAGGGGTCATTTGACATTATTACCATTGGAACCCTATGGAGCTTGAAATTCCTGGGACTTCTAGTGTTAAAAAGGAGGCGGATCGCTGGCCACAGCGACGTCGCTAGGCAGGTAAGTATGTGTGACGGGTGTAAGCGATGTTGTGCGCCACGGGCAGCGATTTGCCCATGACGCACAACCGACGGCGGCGGGTACGGCCGCTAGCGATATCGCTATCGATATTACCCCCCGCTTTACCCCCTCTTTTTCCCATTTTTTTGGTTTGATTATTTGAAGGTGAATACTGTAACGTTACCTTTTCTACAGTGGAACAACACTTATGCCGGGTTGTTAAACTTGTGTTGTTTCTCACGATAGCTGTTTCTGTAAGTCTAGAAACCAAAAGTTACCTTTATCAGACAAACTACCACTTGGAGAAGTCGATGTTGTGAATGTCTTTCAGCCCCAAAAGAAAACAGGGTTTGACAACACTTTTTTATTTTAGCATTGGTTTTTGGCACTCAGACTGTGTTGTAAGAGCAAGCCACTATGTAGGTTCTGTAAGATATGAAGCCCCCAAAATTACACTAGGTGGCTAAAAGGAAGGTACTAGCCTTGTGGCACAAGTAGTGACCCTGACACCAAGTATTAATAAAAATTGGGTAACACTGAGACTGTGTTAGTTGCAGAAAGCCACTATGTAGGGTCTGTAAGATATGAAGCCCCCAAAAGTATGCTAGCTTGCTTGTAGGCAGGTACTGGCCTTGAAGCAGAAGTTGTGCACCTGTCACCAATTATTAATAAAAATTGGGTAACACTTACAGATAGGTCCAGAAATATTTGGACAGTGACACAAGTTTTGTTATTTTAGCTGTTTACAAAAACATGTTCAGAAATACAATTATATATATAATATGGGCTGAAAGTGCACACTCCCAGCTGCAATATGAGAGTTTTCACATCCAAATCGGAGAAAGGGTTTAGGAATCATAGCTCTGTAATGCATAGCCTCCTCTTTTTCAAGGGACCAAAAGTAATTGGACAAGGGACTCTAAGGGCTGTAATTAACTCTGAAGGCATCTCCCTCGTTAACCTGTAATCAATGAAGTAGTGAAAAGGTCTGGGGTTGATTACAGGTGTGTGGTTTTGCATTTGGCAGCTGTTGCTGTGACCAGACAACATGCGGTCTAAGGAACTCTCAATTGAGGTGAAGCAGAACATCCTGAGACTGAAAAAAAAGAAAACATCCATCAGAGAGATAGCAGACATGCTTGGAGTAGCAAAATCAACAGTCGGGTACATTCTGAGAAAAAAGGAATTGACTGGTGAGCTTGGGAACTCAAAAAGGCCTGGGCGTCCACGGATGACAACAGTGGTGGATGATCGCCGCATACTTTCTTTGGTGAAGAAGAACCCATTCACAACATCAACTGAAGTCCAGAACACTCTCAGTGAAGTAGGTGTATCTGTCTCTAAGTCAACAGTAAAGAGAAGACTCCATGAAAGTAAATACAAAGGGTTCACATCTAGATGCAAACCATTCATCAATTCCAAAAATAGACAGGCCAGAGTTAAATTTGCTGAAAAACACCTCATGAAGCCAGCTCAGTTCTGGAAAAGTATTCTATGGACAGATGAGACAAAGATCAACCTGTACCAGAATGATGGGAAGAAAAATGTTTGGAGAAGAAAGGGAACGGCACATGATCCAAGGCACACCACATCCTCTGTAAAACATGGTGGAGGCAACGTGATGGCATGGGCATGCATGGCTTTCAATGGCACTGGGTCACTTGTGTTTATTGATGACATAACAGCAGACAAGAGTAGCCGGATGAATTCTGAAGTGTACCGGGATATACTTTCAGCCCAGATTCAGCCAAATGCCGCAAAGTTGATCAGACGGCGCTTTATAGTACAGATGGACAATGACCCCAAGCATACTGCCAAAGCTACCCAGGAGTTCATGAGTGCAAAAAAGTGGAACATTCTGCAATGGCCAAGTCAATCACCAGATCTTAACCCAATTGAGCATGCATTTCACTTGCTCAAATCCAGACTTAAGACGGAAAGACCCACAAACAAGCAAGACCTGAAGGCTGCGGCTGTAAAGGCCTGGCAAAGCATTAAGAAGGAGGAAACCCAGCGTTTGGTGATGTCCATGGGTTCCAGACTTAAGGCAGTGATTGCCTCCAAAGGATTCGCAACAAAATATTGAAAATAAAAATATTTTGTTTGGGTTTGGTTTATTTGTCCAATTACTTTTGACCTCCTAAAATGTGGAGTGTTTGCAAAGAAATGTGTACAATTCCTACAATTTCTATCAGATATTTTTTTTCAAACCTTTAAATTAAACGTTACAATCTGCACTTGAATTCTGTTGTAGAGGTTTCATTTCAAATCCAATGTGGTGGCATGCAGAGCCCAACTCGCGAAAATTGTGTCACTGTCCAAATATTTCTGGACCTAACTGTAAGCAGGCTTTACACGCTACGATATCGTTAATGTTTTATTGTCGGGGTCACGCCGTTAGTGTCGTACATCCGGCGTCATTAACGATATCGTAGCGTCTGACAAAAATCGTTTGCTGTGGAGAGCTCGTACTAAAACCAAAAATTGTTTATTTCTAATTAGCGATGTTGTTCCTCGTTCCTGCGGCAGCACACATCGCTGTGTGTGACACCGCAGGAGCGAGGAACATCTCCTTACCTGCGTCCACCGGCTATGCGGAAGGAAAGAGGTGGGCAGGATGTTTACATCCCGCTCATCTCTGCCCCTCCGCTTCTATTGGACACCTGCTGTGTGACGTCGCTGTGACGCGGAACAACCCGCCCCCTTAGAAAGGTGGCGGATCGCCGGCCAGAGCGACGTCGCAGGGCGGGTAAGCCATGTGACAGGGAGCGCAATTTTGTGCGCGACGGGCAGGGATATGCCCGTGTCGCACAAACGAAGGGGCGGGTACACACAATAGCGATATCGTTACCGATATCGCTCCCGTGTAAAGCCCGCTTTACTCTGTGTTAATTGCAGCAAACCACTAGGTAGGTTCTGTAAGATATGAAGCCCCCCAAAATACGCTAGCTTGTTGCTAGGACGATACTGGACTTGAGGCAGAAGTTGTGACCCTGACAACAAGTATTAATAAAAATTTGGTAACACTGAGACTGTGAATTGAGATGGTGGCTGACAGGCACTACATTACACCTGAACCCGTTGTTTTTACAATTTTGGGACCTTTTTTTGCAAGTTGTAATACCTATTGCTAGTATAAGGGTGCAACCGCACTTTGCTTTTTACCTGCTTTTTACCTGCTTTTTTGCTGCTTTTTCAACTGCAGCGTTTAATGCCAAAATGGATGTGTTCTGCTTTTCAAGCAAAGTCTATGGGAATTTGGGTTTCTTGTCCGCACTATGCAGTTCAAACTGCAGCCTTTTTGTTGCAGAACTTTGGGCAAAAACTCAGCTTTGCAGTGCAAAACCCAAATGGCAAAAACAATTGACATGTCCATTGTTTTTGCCATTTGGGTTTTGCACTGCAAAGCTGAGTTTTTGACCAAAGTTCTGCAACAAAAAGGCTGCAGTTTGAACTGCATAGTGCGGTCTAGAAAACCAAATTCCCATAGACTTTGCTTGAAAAGCAGAACACATCCATTTTGGCATTAAACGCTGCAGTTGAAAAAGCAGCAAAAAAGCAGGTAAAAAGCAGGTAAAAAGCAGGTAAAAAGCAAAGTGCGCACATAGCCTAAGGCTATGTGTCCACGTTGCTTTTCCCTACTTGCAGTTCTAAATGCACGTTATGTCCTTAATTGAATTAGCCAAAGTTGCCTTTTGCAGAACTTTAGCGCTGAAAACGCATGCGTATTTGCCGCGTATTTGATGCGTTTTTAGCGCTTTTTGAATGCTTTTTCAAATGCTTTTTGACACATGCGTTTTGAACATCAATACACTGATAAAGTTACAACAGTCAAACCAAATGAAAAAAGAGAAAAAAAAGGGGCACTTAAATATTTGTAAGAAAAAAAAAAATAGCAAGATTTAATAGGATTATAGCGGTTATTTAACAAAAAATGGAAAAATAGCAGTAAAATGATAATTTTGTTTAAATAAGTTGTCGGACTATGTGTGTGTGTAAAGGGACATATGAAATCATTATTTTGATGTGCAAAAAGCATGCGTTTTAGTAGTCCAAAACGCATGTTTTCTGCACCAAAAAAGTAGGTAAAACGCTGGAATTTTGATGTTTCTTGGTTACTCCCTGTTTCTCATTGACTTCTATGTTATCTAAACGCACCTCAAATGGCAAAAACAATTGACATGCTGCTTTTATAAACACATGGTTTTTGCCACAAAATATGCAAATTAAACGCAGCATTTTCAAATGCATGGTGGGCACAGGAAAACCCTATTTCCCATAGACTTTGCTGGGAAATCAAAACGCAGCCATTTGGGCACTAAAAAGGTGCAGTTGAAAACGCTGCAGAAAAGCATGAAAAAACGCACCGTGGGCACATAGCCTAACAGACACAAGGGATGTAGCAGTGCTGAGATTGTTGATTATTAGTAGCAGATGTAAGGACAGCGTTAAATCTCTCCCTGCCTGTGAGTAAGCTGTCCCTATATCACACACTGCAGTAACAGACCGTATGCAGCACTAAGTGGATTTTTTTTAAATTTGCAGCAGTTCTATGATTTACACAGCTACTAGCACACAGTGGACACTGTCTTCAGCCCTTAACCCCTTCAACCCCCAGTCTATTTTGACCTTACTGACCTCACCATTTTGCGCAATTCTGACAAGTGTCCCTTTATGAGGTTATAACTCTGGAACGCTTCAACGGATCCTGGCGATTCTGACATTGTTTTTTTGTGACATATTGTACTTCATGAAAGTGGTAAATTTAGGCCGATATTTGTTGCGTTCATTTCTGAAAATTTTGGAAATTTGGCGAAAATTTAGAAAATTGCGCAATTTTCAAATTTTGAAATTTTATTGCCATAAATCTGAGAAATATGTCACATAAAATAGCTACTAAATAAAATTTCCCACATGTCTGCTTTACACCAGCGCAATTTTCAAAACAAATTTTTTTTTTTGTTAGACAATTACAAGGGGTCAAAGTTCATCAGCAATTTCTCATTTTTCCAACAAAATTTACAAAAAACGTTTTTTAGGGACCACATCATATTTGAAGTGACTTTGAGAGGCCGAGGTGACAGAAAATACCCAAAAGTGACCCCATTCTAAAAACTGCACCTCTCAGGCTACTCAAAACCACATCCAAGAAGTTTATTACCCCTTTAGGTGCTTCACAAGAATCAAAGCAATGTGGAAGGAAAAAATGAAAATTTACTTTTTTTACACAAAAATGTTACTTTAGCCATAAAATTTAGCATTTTCACAAGGGTATCAGGAAAAATTACACCATAAAATTTATTGTGCAATTTCTCCTGAGTACACCGATACCTCATATGTGGTGGAAATCACTTGTTTAGGTGCACGGCAGGACTCGGAAGGCAAGGAGAGCCATTTAACTTTTCAAACGCAAAATTGTATGGAATAGTTAGCAGATGCCATGTTGCGTTTGGAGAAGCCCTGAGGTGCCTAAACAATGGAGCTCCCCCACAAGTGACCCCATTTTGGAAACTAGACCCCTCATGGAATTTTTTTAGCTTTTTAGCGAGCCCTTTGAACTCCTGGGGGCTTCACAGAAGTTTATTACGTTGAGCCGTGAAAATATATATATTTTTTTTTACCACAAAATTGATTCTTCAACCAAATAGCTTTTTTTCACAAGGGTATCAGGAAAAATTACACCATAAAATGTATTATGCAATTTCTCCTGAGTACACAGATACCTCATATGTGGTGGAAATCAAGTGTTTGGGTGCACAGCAGGACTCGGAAGGCAAGGAGCGCCATTTGACTTTTGGAGCTAATTTTCCATTCAAAAAGTCAAATGGCGCTGCTTCCCTTCCGAGCCCTGCTGTGCGCCCATACAGTGGTTTATGACCACATATGAGGTATCTGTGTACTCAGGAGAAATTGCCCAACACATTTTAGTATTATTTTATCCTGTTGCCCATGTGAAAATGAAAATAATTGAGGCTAAAAGAAAATTTGTGAAAAAAAAAGTACTTTTTCATTTTTACGGATCAATTTGTGAAGCACCTGGAGGTTCAAAGTACACACTATGCATCTAGATAAGTTCCTTGGGAGGTCTAGTTTCCAAAATGGGGTCACTTGTGGGGGAGGACCAATGTTTAGGCACACAGGGGCTCTCCATAAGCGACATGGTATCTTGCTAACAATTTGAATGGAAAATTAGCTCCAATTATTTACGGACACCATGTGGTGTATGGAGAATATGTAGTGTATGTCAGGTTGGTGTGTGTGTAGTGTAGTATACGTCAGGTTCGCGTGTGTGTGTGTGTGTGTGTGTGGTGTAGTAAACCCCACACACTATCCTGACATACACCACACACCAACCTAACATACACTAAGTCAGATTGGTGTGCAGTGTGGTATAGTGTAGTGTATGTCAGGTTGGTGTGCAGTGTGGTATAGGGTAGTGTACCTCAGGTTGGTGTGTGTCAGGTTGATGTGTGGTGTAGTATACACCACACACACACACACACACACACACACTACCTGATGTACACTACAACACACACACACCAACCTGACGTACACTATACCACACCACATACCAACCTGACGTAGTGTATTTCAGCTTAGTGGGGTGTAATGTACGTCAGTTTGGTGTGCGGGGTTTAGTGCACTAGCGCTAGATTGGGGGTTACTCACACTTTACTGTGGATCTTCCTCCATGGCCTCCGGCTCTTCTCCTCCCGGCATCCAGATGATTTCTTGTCCTGCGATGTCAAGTCTGTATCACTGGAGGAGGAAGAGTGGGAGAAATAGAAAAAAGTGGGGTCCTCCCTCAATATCAGCTTGGGAGGCATGTGCCTCCTCAGCTGAGTTCACCCTTTGTGACTGGGACGAGTGGGACATTTTGTGTGCATGTGTAAAAAAATCCCCTAAACTTTATTATAGTGTGCATGTGTATGTGCGAGTGTTTGGTGAAACTCTCAACCGCAGAGGCGCAGGTGATGTCCGCAGGGGCGCAGGTGATGTCCGCAGGGGCACAGGTGATGTCCGCTGGGGCGCAGGGAGGGTGGTGATTGCGGAGGCAGTGGTGATCGCAGCTGCAATCATTGGGGCGCAGGGGCGATCGCTGGGGCACAGGAGCGATCACAGGGGCACTCGCAGGGGCGATCGCTGGGGTGCAGGTGATCGCTGGGTCACTGGGATAGGCGTCTGATCACTGCGGTGGGGGGGGCTGATCACCGCAGGGGGGGGGGCAAATCACCGCAGGTGGGGGGCAGATCACCGCAGGTGGGGGGCAGATCACCTCAGGTGGGGGGGCAGATCACCGCAGGTGGGGGGGCAGATCACCGCAGGTGGGGGGGGTTGGTGTGATTACTGGGGCAGGTGATCACTAGCAGCAGTCACTCACACCAGCCAGCTGGCAGAAGCCAGGGCACCGGTGGTGAGTGATTACAGGGAGCAAAGGTCAGGGGAGGCAGCGGAGGTCTGTGTGGGGGTGGCAGGGGTGAGGTGATCACTAAGGCAGGGGTGAGATCACAGAGCAGGGGGGCCTGATTACTGGGGCAGGGGTGAGATCACAGAGCAGGGGGGCCTGAATACTGGGGCAGGGGTGAGATCACAGAGCTGGGGGGCCTGATTACTGGGGCAGGGGTGAGATCACAGAGCTGGGGGGCCTGATTACTGGGGCAGGGGTGAGATCACAGAGCTGGGGGGCCTGAATACTGAAGAAGGGGTGAGATCACAGAGCTGGGGGGCCTGATTACTGGGGCAGGGGTGAGATCACAGAGCTGGGGGGCCTGATTACTGGCGCAGAGGTGAGATCACAGAGCTAGGGGGCCTGATTACTGGGGAAGGGGTGAGATCACAGAGCTGGGGGGCCTGATTACTGGAGCAGGAGTGAGATCACAGAGCTGGGGGGCCTGATTACTGGGTCAGGGGTGAAATCACAGAGCAGGGGGGCCTGATTACTTGGGCAGGGGGGCCTGATTACTGGGGCAGGGGGGCCTGATTACTGGGGCAGGGGCGCCTGATTACTGGGGCAGGGGGGCCTGATTACTGGGGCAGGGGCAGGGGTCCTCACAGTACTCAGCAGGCTGTCAGAAGCAGAGCAGTGAGGGATCACAGGGCAGGGGGGAGCAGAGGTCGGAGTGTAGGGTGGAATCGGACAACGGAGGGGCGGAGGTCGGTGTGGGGGGTGTAATCGGACGACGGCGGGGGCGGAGGTCTGGGTGGGGGGGTATAATCGGACGACGGGGGGAGCGAAGATCGGGGTGGGAGTGCGGGGGTGGAATTGGAACGCAGGGGGAGTGGAGGACAGCAGAAGGGAGCAAATCTTACCTGTCAGCGCGGTGATCGGTGGCAGCAGATCCTCGCAGCAAGGTGATCAGCGGCAGATCCTCGCAGCGCCTTGATCGCGATGGCGACGGCAGCAGGGGACCTCCCTTTTCACCTTCCACGGCCAGGAAGCTGAAGGGGGAGGGCACCCACTGGTCACACCGCCCCTCCACATCTGATTGGAGGGATAGCGTCACATGGACGATAACTCCAATCAGATCGGGGGCGGGGGTGGTGACACAGAAGTCATTCTGCTCCAGCCAATGGTCGATGATATTGCATCATCAGCCATGGCTAGATTGTAATATTTCACCAAGTTTCATTGGTGAAATATTACAATCATTCTGATTGAATGTGAAAGTGAAAGTGACACTTTCAACAGCCAATCAGAGCGATCGTAGCCACGGGGGGGGAAAAGTCACTCCCCCTGGGCTCAACTACAAGTTCTTATGTACCTGCAGCGTTGGTGACATTTCAGTGAACCCGGTCACCATCGCTGCAGGAACGGAAACCTGCCATGACGCATACGGTGCGGGAAGGTCGGGAAGGCACAAACTTTCATGACGCATATGGTGCGTCAAGGGTCGGGAAGGGGTTAATAGAAAACAAACTGCACTGTCTATATACCTGTTTCTATGATTTACACAGTCGCTAACAGGTAATGCTAAATAGCTTCAGCGCTTAGAAGGACTAGTATTAGTTGGTTGGAAAAATGCTCTACTGCACACAGTACAGTCTCGCTACACCAGCAGCTAAGGAATGAATGCGTGCACATAAAATGGCGGCAGCCTTATATAACCCCTATGATGCTGTGCGGCCAAGCCAATCACAGTAACACCACAACAAAGATGGCTGCGGCATTACTGTGAGAGCAAGCAATGTCAGATGTGTTCATTGGCTGCAAAAAGGCGCCAGGAAGTCCAGAAACAAAACTGAAAGTATCGGAGCGAATACCATATTAGCCGTCGGATAGCGAATATCTGGAATACCCTATTATCCATCGGATATCGAATAGTGGCGAATATATTCGCATCGCTAGTAATAATACATTTTGTAACTGTATGTGTTTTAGCTTTTTAGCTTTTTAAATAATTTTATAGTTTTAATGATGTTCGTGTAATAGAAGGGATAATGGGCAGGGCTGCAATTTTTCTAATGTGTCTTAAAAAAAAAAAAATAAGTGTGAAATGCCATTGGCTTCCTTGCTTTAGAATTCTGTATATACCTCCCGACTATGCAAGCAGCTTAGAAAAAAACAAACTATTTATTAATTTCTATATGTTGAGTGCCATTTATTCTTGTTGATTGCTACATTAAACGGTTTGCCCCTTTCAGAAAATGTTTAATTATATGCTGCAGTAGGTTGAAAATACAACAAAAAAACCCATATTATTAATTTCCCTACTGGGTACAATCTTTATTGTTTATGTGATATCACGTTGATGGCTCTGCAGCCAATCACTGAGCTCAGCATGTCTGTCTGTGTAGATGGCGCAGCACTTGGACCTCACTGATTGGCTACATCGCAGTCCATGTGACACAGGCACTATAGACAAACAGCACAGCGGGCAGTGGCAGAGGCTCAGCACTGAGGGTAATATTCCGTTTGCTTTTATAACTACCAGAGTTTATATCCCAAAGTTTTCTAAGAGAGACAACTCCTTTATATTATAGAGATTTGTTTCACTCTCAGACTTATCTAAGTGTAATTCCATGTAAATGGATATTTTAGTATCCCAATATCACCAATTTGTAGTTACATTATAGACTCCCGGGCATAGTAATTGTAATCACATTAAGGTATAGAGTATCATAAAGCTGAAAGAAAGACCATATACTCACCAGTGCAGGAAGGTTTAGGAAACCAGTCATCTTTAGTGCATGAAGATTCTCCGTTTTTATTTGGACGATATCCTTCATCACATGTAATTTGTATCATATCATTGTTACTGAAGACAAGTTTGCCTGGATGATTCACTGTCCCTCTAGCCACGTTTGGACGATTGCATTTAATTTCTGCAGAAAAGTATATTAATGAAAAAATAGAGTTTATATTGTGGCAAAACAAACCTTAAAAATCTGTTATTAATCTCTTTGCAATGGAGCCAATTTTGACCTTAATGACCAAGCTCCATTTATCAAATCAGACGTGTCAATTTCTAAGATGAATTACTAATGTCCACTTATATGCACTTCAATTCAACTTTTACTACCACAACTTGGCATTGGTAATCACCAACCAAGAAAGAAGTGAAACTTCACCAATTTAACTATGAAATTTTCAATATTTTATTTTCAAATCCATTCAATTACAAAAAGCACAAGAGAGCCACCTGGCTGGATGTAATGCAATAATTATCCTATCCATCCTAGGCAGTTTCATCACTAAATATAGCTAAGTAGCAAACTGACAGACAATGGCCTGACATCAAATCGGTCAGATATTAATATCCATTAATATCCATTACGTATGACCATCATTACGTAGCGTGCGCTACTACCAGTGTCACGTGAGCACATATCGATGTTGCCGCCTACCTCTTAGGGGTACTTTGCACGCTGCGACATCGCAGGCCGATGCTGCGATGCCAAGCACGATAGTCCCCGCCCCCGTCGCAGCAGCGATTTCCTTGTCTTGTATTAGCTGCCGTAGCGAACATTATCGCTACGGCAGCTTCACATGGACTCACCTGTCCTGCGACCGTCGCTCTGGCCGGCGACCCGCCTCCTTCTTAAGGGGGCGGGTCGTGCGGCGTCATAGCGACGTCACATGCCAGGCGCCCAATCGGAGCGGAGGGGCGGAGATGAGTGGGATGTAAACATCCCGCCCATCTCCTTCCTTCCGCATATCCTACGGAAGCCGCAGAGACGTCGGTAGGAGATGTTCCTCGCTCCTGCGGCTTCACACACAGCGATGTGTGCTGCCGCAGGAGCGAGGAACAACATCGGACTGTCGCGTCAGCGTAATCATGGATTACGCCGACGCTGCACCAATGATACGATTACAACGCTTTTGCGCTCGTTAATCGTATCATCGAGCCTTTACACACTACGATGTCGCATGCGATGCCGGAAGTGCGTCATTTTCAATTTGACCCCACCGACATCGCACCTGCGATGTCGTAGTGTGCAAAGCCCACCTTAGAACAGAACCCCCGAGTTGTGTACGCTGATCCACAAGTGTAATCACACTCTGGGTCACATGGTGTATGCAGCCAGGAAGTCCGAGGAGTGGACAACAGCGCATGCGCGCTACCGGCAATGATTTCCTCATTACGTACAAGACACTGTTTACCACTGTCACGTGGAAACGTGGGTTTCCGTTCTAAGAGGTAGGCGGCAACATCGATATGCGCTCACGTGACACCGGTAGTAGCGCACGCTACGTAATGATGGTCATACGTAATGGAATCCTATTGGCTGTTAGTCCTTACTTAAACACCGACGTTCCCCCTCTCTGACACGCCCCCTTTTGAGAAAGCACGTGGCGAAACGTACGTCAGGGGTGGTGGAACGCTTGACCAGTCAACTTATTGATAAAGTAAGTAACTTTCCATCCTGGTGATTGAATGTAACTGCAGCACTGTTAAACCTGATATAGATAGATCTATGGCAGGTTGAAACATCGCAACCAGTCTATCTATGTGTGATTTTAGAGACAAATTGGCAATAGAGATATGCATCTTTGGGTGCACAAGCATCGGTGGTTATGGGAATTATAGGTGATTAAATTTTATGTCTGATGACGTTCATATTATGTTGCCTAATCCCACGGATGTATATGTCTATTTTATCAATTAAAGATTAACATAAATTGATTGCTACTTATAGATATTAATATCTGACCGATTTGATGTCAGGCCAGTGTCTGTCAGTTTGCTACTTAGCTATATTTAGTGATGAAACTGCCTAGGATGGATAGGATAATTATTGCATTATATCTGGAATCAAGCGCCCCCCAGGTGGCTCTCTTGTGCTTTTTGTAATTGAATGGATTTGAAAATAAAATATTGAAAATGTCATAGTTAAATTGGTGAAGTGTCAATTTCTAAGTCTGGACTGCTCCTGTATATACTATTGAGTCTGAGAATTTTTTTTTCATGACACATTGTTCTGTTAGTAGTCAATTCAGGTTGATAAGTTTTTCAGGTTTTTTTACAAAAATATCTGAAATTTCATAAAAATTGCAATACGGAAACTTGTTAACCATTCGTGAACTAATAATATTGAGCCAATCTCCACTAGAATAACAAATATGAAGAAACAGGTATTCCTTATAAATTAATTGGAATTAAGCTAATAGGAATAAAATATACATTTAATAATATTGTTTAAAAATTATGCAGAAGCATAAACCAACAAAATACATGCAAAAACATCAGTGCAAAAAAAAACAAAACAAAAATCACAACATATAATTACAAATACATAGAAACAAATGGTTGGATCTCACTCAGTTGGTAGTTGAGATCTTCCATCAGAGATTTCCGGTTGGAAACTTCAGAACAGGTAATACTATTTTATACTATGTCATGCCCATGTATACCTCCTGCCCTAACAAGCGCAGTCCCCAAATGTAGGAAAAATTACTCAAAATAATACACATTTCTTCCACAATAACGTGGGTTCCTCAGGGGAGCAATCATAAAAAGTAAGGTGATCCTATGAGACCTTCAGTGGCAGGATATAGCAGGTTGGCACATATATGCTTCAACCTCCGGCAGCCACTGGAGGTAGTAGCATATAAGTGCCAACCAAAAACAGGGAGTGGGCAGAGAACAGTCAAAAAACAGTCCGGGGTGAAGAAACAAAGGCCAGAACACATGCAGAACACAGGCCAACAGCACAACTACAGAACCAGAAAGTACGACATGTGAGGTTCTGGGAGAGCATGCTCAGCAAAGAAGCTGAACAATTACCAGGAAGAAGGTACACCTGAGTAATCAGCACCTCCCAGAACCTGCATGGAATCCTGTGCTGTCAATCAACCTGCTAGCTCAGTGCTCATAAAAACACAGCAGAGCATATCCTAGTGCATGATGCTCTGCACAGAGCAATCATGACACTGGCAGCTGAGTAATCCAGGCGCAACAGAGCATCTTCTAGTGTGCAAGATGCTCTGAATAGATGAATCATGCCAGTACCCTCTCTTTAAGGGTGCTCTACTGGACCCCCAGGTTTCTCAGGAAACCTCTGATGGAAGCGATGGATGTCCAATCAACTGGCTCTCACTGAATGAGCCGGAACCCAGAGTCTTTTTGGGTCCATATCCCTTACAATGAAAAAATTATTGAAGGGAATTCCAAACCCTACAAGTGTCAAAGATAATCTGCACCTCAAACTCCAAACCTCCATCACTGAGGAGGAGGCGGGATGAGGAAGACAAGGCTGAGGGAACACATTTTTTAACAGGGCCTTATGAAACACGTTTGGGATATGCAAAGACTGAGGAAGTCTCAGTTTAAAGGCAACTGGATTGACCACCTCCAAGATCTCATATGGTCCAATACATTTTTGACCCAACTTTGTTGAGGGTTCTTTGAGCTGAATATTCTTGGGAGACAATCACACCTTATCCCTCACCTTACAGACAGGATGCAAATAACATTTCCTATCAGCCTTTACTTTCTGGTAAAATTGGGCCATAGCAATATTCTTTTGTAAGTTCTTCCAGACATCCCCAAGTTTTTGTATGGCTACGTGTGCTCCAGGACACCCAGAACTTAACCTAGAAAATTTTCCAAAATGGGGATGAAAACCATAATGACAAAAGAAAGGCAAGGTTCCAGTAGACTGATTGACCTAACTATTGAAGGCAAACTCTGCAAGAGGTAAGAACGAGCACGGGTCTTCCTGCTGAGCCATAACAAAATGCCGTAAAATTTGTTCTAATGACTGATTTATCCTTTCGGCCTGCCCATTGGTTTCAGGGTCATAAACCAATGAAAGCGGCAAATAAATGCCCAATCTTTTATAGAATGCCCTCCAAAATTTAGAAATAAATTGCACCCTCCTATTCGGGGGGACACCATGCAATCTTACCACATGACTGATGAACAACCTGGAAAGTGTATCTGTACGCCTGATAATGGAACAAAGTGTGCTGTTTACTAAATCGGTCAACTACTACCCAAATCACCATCTTCCTACCAGACATAGGTAAATCGGTAATAAAAGCCATGGACAAATGGGTCCACGGTCTTTCAGGAGTTGATAATGGAGACAATTCCCCGGCCGGCCGAATACAACATACTTTAGTGTGTGCACAAGTTTCACAAGCGGATACAAAATACTTCACATCAATACGCAGAGAAGACCACCAGAAGAGCCTGGAAATAGCCCTCTTGGTGGCCGTGACCCCAGGGTGATCACTTAACACAGAGTCATGATATTCCTGCAACAAGCGCAACCTCAGGTATACAGGACCAAACAACCTAGGGGTACTTTACATGCTGCGACATCGCTAGCGATTGCTAGCGATGTCGAGCGTGATAGTACCCGCCCCCGTCGTACATGCGATATCTTGTGCTTGCTGCCATAGCGAACATTATCGCTACGGCAGCTTCACACGCACATACCTGGTCGGTGACATCGCTGTGACCGCCGATCAATCCCGTCACGTCACTAAACGGCCGGCCAATAGAAGTGGAGGGGCGGAGATGAGTGGGACATAACATCCCGCCAACCTCCTTCCTTCCGCATTCCCGCTGGACGCAGGTAAGGAGATGTTTGTCGTTCCTGCGGCTTCACACACAGCGATGCGTGGTGCTGCAGGAACGACAAACAACATCGTATCAGCAGCAGGAGCGACATTATTGAAATTAACGACGTGACACAGATCAGCGATTTTTGTCACTTTTCCGCTCATTCATCATCGCAGGTAGGATTTACACGTTGCGATGTCGCTACCGGCGCCGGATGTGCATCACTAACGACGTGACCGCGATGATATATCGGCCGCGATGTTGCAACGTGTAAAGCCCGCCTTAGACTCAGGAGTAGTTGAAGGAGACATCGACTGGGCATCACGGATCTCTGACACCAACTCAGAGGATACCATGGCAATTACAATACCCTGAAGCCCTGAAGAAGAATGGAAAAAGGAGGTCCTGGAAGGGATACAGAATCCAGACTACGTGACAAAGCGTCAGCTTTCACGTTCTTAAGGGGGCTTTACACGGTAGCAATATTGGTAATGATATCGCTATCGTGCGTACCCGCCCCCTCTTTTCTGCGTCACGGGCATATCGCTGCCCGTCGCACACAAAATCGCACTCCTCCGTCACACGGCTTACCTGCCCTGCAACGTCGCTCTGGCCGGCAATCCGCCTTCTTTCTTCCTTCGTCACAGCGACGTCACATGGCCGGAATCCAATAGAAGCGGAGGGGCGGAGATGAGCGGGACGTTAACATCCCGCCCACCTCCTTCCTTCCGCATAGCCGGTGGGGGCAGGAGATGTTCCTTGCTCCTGCGGCTTCACACACAGTAATGTGTGCTGGCGCAGGAACGAGGAACAACATCGGTAAATAGAATAGAATGATTTTTAGTTTTAGGATGAGCTCTCCACAGAAAATGATTTTTGCCGCTTTTGCGATCGTTTTAGATTGCACAAAACTGTCACACACTACTATATTGTTAATGACGCCGGATGTGCGTCACAAACAACGTGACCCCGACAATAAAACATTAACGATATCGTAGCGTGTAAAGCCCCCTTTAGACCCTGGCTTGAACGTGATGGAAAAATTGAATTTCAAGAAATATAATGACCACCTGGCCTTTCTAGGGGTCAACCGTTTGGTTGATTCAATAACCGCAGAATTTTTATGGTCAATAATAACCATGATTTGATGAACAGCTCCCTCCAAAAATGCCTCCATTCCTTAAACGCAAGTTAACAGCAAGCAGCTCACATTTTCTGACATCATAATTTCTCTAAGCAGGTGAGAATTTTTTTGCGAAAAAAGCACATGGCCACAAGTTGGTCAATGTTTTAGGGCTCTGAGACAACACCACTTCCAATCTCACAAGCGTCCCCATCCACAATGAACAGCCTCATGAGGTAAGGCTGAATAAGAATCGGCGCAGACTTTAAACATTTTTCCAATTCATAAAAGGCCCCAAAAGCCTCCGACAACCAAACCCTCAGATCCGACCCCTTGTATGTCAAATCAGCCAGAGGTTTAACAATCTGAGAAAACCCCTTAATAATTTTTTGTGGTGGTTGGCAATCCCCAGAAAACGTTGCAATGTTTTAAGGTTGCTAGTTGGACCCAATCAATTATGGCTTGCACCTTCACAGGGTCAAGCTTTAACCCAATTGCTGACAAATTGAAATCTAGGAATGAGATTTCATGAACAACAAACGTACATTTTTCCAACTTAGTAAACAAGGAGTTCTCTCTAAGTCTTTGTAACACAGAGTGGATATGTCTATAATGAGAATCCAGATCAGGTGAAAAAATTAAAATATCATCCAGATAAACCACAATAAATGTTCAAATGTAATCTGAAAAAATATAATTCATAAAATGTTGAAAATCAGCAGGTGCATTGTTCAGTCCAAAAGGCATCACAAGATTCTCAAACAGATCTTTGGACATTATAATGTCATCTTCCACTCATCACCCTCCCGGATGCGTATTAAATTACAAGCCCCTCTTAGATCGAGCTTAGAAAACCATTTGGCCCCAGAAATCTGATAATATATTTCGGGGATAAGTGGAAGCGGATAGGTATTTTTAATCATTATTTATTCAATTCCAAGAAATCGAGGCAGGGACAGAGTCCACCATCCTTCTTTTTAACAAGAAAAAAACTGCAGCTACAGGAGAGGAAGAAGGATGAATATGCCCTTTACATAAACTTTCACTTACATATGCCTTCATGGCAGCCTGCTCGGGGCCAGACAAATTATACAAGCAAGTTTTGTGCAATTTGGCATTAGGGACAGGGTTGATAGCACAATCATAAGGGCGATGAGGCAGTAAGATCTCTGCCCCTTTTTGTGAAAAAGCATCTCTGAAATTCTTTAGGTGCTCCAGAAGACCCTCCGGACAGGCAGAGAAAACCTGAACAGAATGGAGACATTTCTTCTGACAATAAGAACGCCATTTGACAATATACCTTTGACACCAAATAATGACAGTATTATTGATATGTAACCAAGGGATTCCTAATTCCAACCTCGCAGGTAAATTATCCATCACATAACAGGAGATGGCCTTGGTGTGAAGAGATCCCACCTTGAGTGTAAGTTTAACCGTTACAAACTGGACGAGGTTCTGGAGTAACGAAGTCTTGTCAATAGCAACCATCTAAAAGGGTTCTTCCAATCTAACTGTCCCTATCTAGTTTCATTACCAGTCCAGAATCAATAAAGTCAGCTGCAAACCCACAGTAAATTAAAGTGAATGGTGATATAAACTGGTTTTCAAAAATGAGAAATGTGAAAAGTTCATATTAATACATATTACACTATAATACTCATGGATATAAAGATCTTTTTTTGAACATTCGCTAAGGCAAGAACAAGAAAAAGGAAGAAGAAGGCGAACAAAGTCCAATTTCCATACAAATTATTATAATAATTTATTATATCAAAATAATGCATATAGAGCGGTAGGTGAGTACACACAATAAAGATCAGTGATGAGCAATAAACATATCCTGCTAAATATCGCACGTGTACAACAATATGAAAGTATGTATGTACATATATATGTAGAATAAGAATATATGGACACTGATGCAATTTAATAGTTGAAAATAGCACCCACAATCATGTCAAAAAGCAAAATCCTTTGCAAATGCTGGAGGTATACAGTCAATTATACATATAAGTATCCAGGCTATGGACAAAAGTTACATAGGCATCCAAAAAACTATTGTGACCACCAATATGGAGTATATAATACTAATTAATATAATCAATAGCATCAATTAAATATAGTCCATAATCGACCATATTAGAGTAATAACAAGGTCTAATGGATGCTATTTTCAACTATTAAATTGCATCAGTGTCCCTATGTCCTACATATATATGTACATACATACTTTCATATTGTTGTACACGTGCGATATTTAGCAGGATATGTTTATTGCTCATCACTGATCTTTATTGTGTGTACTCACCTATCGCTCTATATTATTTTGATATAATAAATTATTATAATAATTTGTATGGAAATTGGACTTTGTTCGCCTTCTTCTTCCTTTGTCTTGGTTTTCAAAAAGTAGTTCCAGATTCATTAGCACTTTACTTGAAGAGTTAAGAGGTATCTGAAAGTCTGAGTGACCTCCTCGATAATCAACCAAACTTTGGCATTTTCCAACAGTTTGTCTGCTGAGGTGCGTGCCAAGCAGTCCTTCTGAAAATATCCAGCATGACCACAGTAGAAACAAAGCCCCAGATCGCAACGTCGTCTCTTCTCCTTTTCTCTAGGGCTGGCTGCACTGACTTCCATAGGCTCTGTGTCAGGTGGATGACTGAGACTGGGAGGACTGAAGTGAACCTCCTGTCAAACATCACGTCTGTCCCATATTCTGCGATCCATTAATATGGCCTGAGTCATGGCCTCACCCAGTAAACCAGGTGGAGAGGGCCAGAGTGTTCTTTAACGTATCCGACAAGCCTCTGTGAAACTGACACATGAGGGCTGTGGCATTCCACAGGACTTCAGATGACCACTGTCTGAACTCAGAACTATAATATTCAGCAGTACGGCCTCCCTGTGTCAGATTCATGATCTTTGCCTCTGCAACCTGGACTCTGTCAGGTTTTTCATAATTCAACCCCAAAGCGTCAAAAAAGACATCAACAGAAGACTGTTCAGGGGCTATTGGGGACAAAGAAAATGCCTACGTCTGAGGACCTCCCTTAAAAGAGACATAACAATTCCCACCCCCTGGGACTCATTCCATTTCCATGACAATTTGGATTGTAATGTAAAAAATAATTTGAGTCAGGTTTGCCACCTGATCAGAGAGAGTATGAACTGGATCCATGGTTGGAGGAAAAAAAAAGTTCTGGCCAGTCGTAATGTAATGCAAGTCACTACTTACGGATAGTACAGATGGAAGAGTAGTCAGGCAAGCCGGGGTCAGCCAACAGGAGGATACATATGGACACAGGGTTTACACAGAAGCTTAGTCAGCTCACAATCCAAGGGTCAGAATTCCAGGAAGGTACGTAATAGATTCAGAGAGAAGACAGAAACGTGATCAGATAAAGGTCCGAAGTCTAAAGCCAGGAGGTCACAATAAGAACAGGGAGTGGGCAGAGAAGAATCAAATAACTATCCGGGGTCAAGAAACAAAGATCAGAACACAAGCCGAATACAGGCCAACAGCACAACTACAGAATCAGAAAGTATGACTGGCGAGGTTGTGGGAGAGCATGGTCAGTAAAGAAGCTAAGCAATTACCAGGAAGATGGAACACCGGAGTAATCAGCACCTCCCAGAACCTGCATGGAATGCTGTGCTGTCAATCAACCTGCCATCTCAGTGCTCAGGAAAACACAGCAGAACATCTGCAAATGTGCAAGATGCTCTGCAAAGAGGAATAGTGTCACTGCCAGCTCAGTGGTCCAGTAAGGTTCAGCAGAGCATCTCCTAGTGTGCAAGATGGTCTGCAAAGATGAATTGTGACAACCCCATTTTGGAAAATTTACTCTCAGAGAATAAATCTAATGGTATGTTAAGCACTTTGAACCCAGAGATGCTTCCCAGAACATTTTAAAATTTGCAGGTGAAAATAAAAATTATTTTTTTCCACTAAAATGCTGTATAAGCCCCAAGTTTAAAATTCTACACAAGGATTAATAAATAATAGAAAATTATTTGGTATGCAATTTCTCCCATTTGCGGTGGCATCCCATATATTGTTGGAAACTACCGTTAAGCCTCATTCACACATCAGTATTCCTGATCAGTATTTCATTAGTATTTGTCAAAACCAGGAGTGTCACCAAAAGAAAGAAAAGGTATCAATCTTTCAATTATAGTTTTTCTGTGTAAGTTCCTCTCCTGGCTTTGGCATACAGTCATGGCCAAAAGTTTTGAGAATGCAACAAATATTAATTTTTACAAAGTCTACTGCTTCAGTTTTTCTAATGGCAATTTGCATATACTCCAGAATGTCATAAAGAGTGATCAGCTTAACAGCAATTACTTGCAAAGTCAATATTGGCTAAGAAAATGAACTTTAACCCCCAAAACACATTTCAACATCATTGCATTCCAGCCTTAAAATGAGCAGCTAACATTGTTTTAGTGATTGTTCCATTAATACAAATGTGGGTGTTGATGAGGACAGGGCTGGCGATCAATCAGTCATGATTAAGTAAGAATGATACTGACTCGCCCACCCCAGGGCTATGGGACACCCGGTGCCGGGCCAGACTAGTCCGGTGGGAGTCAGTGGTGGCTGGGCCCGGCTCCGTGGCCCTGGTGGGTGTCAGTAAAATATGTGGCTTGCTTAATAATGGTTGTGTTCGTGACGCCACCTGTGGTATGCGGCTATTAAGCCGCCGCTGCTGTGTGAGGCCTCCGGGATGGTGTTATGGCAGCAATGGTGGTGCTGCTCCCCACAGGTGGAGCAATGCCCGGGGCACAGTTGGTGCTTGTGAATGTCTATGCAGCTGAAATAACAGAGACCACTTCAAGGGTGCACTTCAAGTTCTTTACTCACACTTCTTGTCACAGCGCTGTAGGGGCCCTTGGACTGCTGGGACCACTGTCAGGGACCTCCGCCGTTTCTGGGTGATTCTGAGAGTGAAAGCTGGTACCCTTCTCTTAGTGTCTCTTTCTTCTGCTGTCTTCCTTAGCCTTGCCTTTGATAGGATAAACCTAGCTTAGCCTCCACTACAGCCTCCAGGCTGGGGGGTCACCTGTCGGCTGATTACCCCTTTTCTGGAAGTTCTGCTATGGGTTCTGGCCCGGGGAGTTTACAACATTCCCTGGGCCTCGGTTTTTACTGTTTGGAGATGATCTTTGCACTCCTCCAGTCTCTAGGGACCGTCCCCTGTCGCAGCTTGATCCCTCCACCGATGTTCTTGTGGAACAGGCCACCGTAGCTCTAAACTGCCCCGACAGCTATACAGACTACCCGTGGCCCTGCGACTCCTTCTGCCTTCTATGTGGTGTCACCTGGACCTCTGGGTCCCAGGATCTTCACCAGGAAGCGTCTCCTTCTGTTTCTCTGCTCCTGCCTGACTTGGAGCTTTCTTTCTTTCCCTTCTCCTCCTTGCCTGCCTCCAGCAGGCCTCCTCCTCCCTCCTTTCTCTCGTTCTTCTTCTCCAACTACATGCTGGCTCCTCACTCTCTCACTCCCTGAGATAGAGAGACTAAACTTGACCTTCCTCTCTGTGTCTGCTCTCAGATGGCTCCTCCCACCTCCCCAGTTGCCCTGTTCTACCCTATAGGAGCAGGGATGGGTCTTATGACCCCTCCCAGCATGCAGCATGGGAGGGTTGTCTGCCACTTTCCCTGGTCCCAGTGTGTTCCTAGCAATGGGTGTAGTGTGGATTTACCAGGGGACCGGAGTTCACCCTCTTCCTCTCTCAGAATGGGGCATCACACCGCTGGATGGGGTGCAATGACCTGTGGTGACGGAAGCCTCAGGGGCGCCACACTCCCACACAGCAAATCCCAGCACGTCCTCGGGCTGAAAAACAACAAAAACATGTGGAAGAACTGCAAAACATTTTTGTTATGAACAATATAAAACAATAAAACATTTCTTCCCTTTATGGGAGGCATAGATACTTAAATGTTGCAAACTTCTTATAAAGAAACTATGTGTGCACTTCCAGATCATTGCACGGTTCGGGCACATCCCCCATAATTCTGGTAGGGGGCACAACGGGTGCAACTAATTACATTGTTGGCTACAACAAGTCCAGTAGCCTGGTAGTTCGTTTCTTTTCAAACAACAACAATGGGGCAAATACTCAACCAGCCACTAAGTCCAGTGGCCTGGTTACACAGGACACATAAGACATCACATTCACCGGGGACCACATTCCAGTTCCGTGGCCCGGTACATATAAACATGGGGGTGACATCTTCGAAAAGCATGAGGGGCAGTACAGCAGGAAAGGGTGTCATCTTCGAAAAGAACATTGGGACAGAACACAAGGGACATCTTCAAAAAGAATGAGGGGCAGACAGGGGCTATATACAGTTCAGCTGCTTCTTACTTCTTTACTCTTACTCTTCATTGCTGGGGTCCTTCTTTGGCAGGGCCCTGGGCAGCATGTAGACCATGGAGATCCTGGTCTGCGTTTCTTGCGTGGCTGTCGCAGGACCTCTGCTCAGTTCTGTGGCCTGGGTCTGCCTTGAGGTAGTGCTGCTGCTAGGGGAGAGGCTGCGTGCTTGCATCGTGCGGCGCCACTCTGGTTCTTCTGGGGCCGCTTCTTCCCTCAGGATTCGCACATGCAGCGCATACCACCCACGGTTCCCCATCAGCCGTGTGTACTCCACCACATCACCCAGCTTCGCATCTCTCCCTGGGTGGCCTCTGGGCAAGTGCTCCTCGATGTCTCGTCGGGCCACAAACACGTCTTTGCCCAGACCGGGCTCCCTGATGAAGCCCCAGCCGCCAGCTTGTCGGAAGTCAACCACTAGGCCCCGTCTCACTGGGCCCTCGGATCCCTTTAGGGCCTTCCTGACCTGTTCTTTGGAGGCCAGATTAGCGGCTTCTTTGGCCCTCCGCCTCTCCTCCCGGAGTTCCCGCTCCCTCTGGCACTCTACCACCAGTCTCCAGCACGTTAGCTCGTTGGTCAGGGGAGTCTCCTTGGGGAGCAGCGGCCGCTGCAGTCCCCTGCTTTCAATGGGCACTGCGTCCCAGTTCACTCCCGGGGATGCCATTCCCAGGACCCTCACAGGGGGACTCGGCAGGGGGCCCGCTAGCTGTTCGGGGTCCACCCCTCCCCAAGCTCCGTTTGTGGGGGTCTCAGGCAGGCCTCCGGTGCCCCACCGGGCGTCAGCGAGGCTGGTGGGGAAGGCCAGGGGGTCAGTGAAGGGGCTAGTCGGTGGCATGTGGCGGGGCCATGGGTCCGGACTGGTCGGGGGTTCATGTTGCTCACCCTGCTGCTGCTCCGCGGCATCCATCCACTGACCCAGGCCCTCCGGTACCAGCGGTGTTTCTCCCTGCCGGTCCGCTTCCACTTCCACGCTGCTCAGCCTCCGGGCCAGGACTCGCATCTCCTCCCGGAGCAGGTCCGGCTCAGGATCCATTCTTCCGGTCCCTGGTGCACCTTGCTGCAGCTCCTCCACCATGCTACCGGCCTGGGGAATGCTGACTGGAACACTGCTCGGGTGCTCGACCACGCCACTCGGCTGCACCCTTTCCCTTCTTGGAGGCGGGGCCGGAGGCTGCACTAGTATCTGGCGCCAGACTGGCGCCCAGCCCATCACGACCGGCATCACTCCGCTTGCGATAAGGTACATTTTCTTTATCTGCTGGTCTGGCATTTAGACTCTTTCTGCCAGCCGGCCAGCTTGTCTAGTCGCCATTTCTTCTTCTTCCGCCTTCCATGGCGGGCACTGCTTCGCGCTCTTTTCTTGGACAAGGGGGCGGGGCTTCTCTTCGCGCCCTTTTTTCTGGCACGCCCCCCTTCTTCCCGCGCTCAGTGGCTTCAATGGCGGCAGTTTTTCACAGTAAAACATGGCTACTTCAGGCGCACAGTACCCGGTGGAACCGGGCACGAAATCCTGTTCGTGACGCCAAAAGTTGACTCGCCCACCCCAGGGCTATGGGACACCCGGTGCCGGGCCGGACTAGTCCGGTGGGAGTCAGTGGTGGCTGGGCCCGGCTCCGTGGCCCTGGTGGGTGTCAGTAAAATATGTGGCTTGCTTAATAATGGTTGTGTTCGTGACGCCACCTGTGGTATGCGGCTATTAAGCCGCCGCTGCTGTGTGAGGCCTCCGGGATGGTGTTATGGCAGCAATGGTGGTGCTGCTCCCCACAGGTGGAGCAATGCCCGGGGCACAGTTGGTGCTTGTGAATGTCTAT
Organism: Anomaloglossus baeobatrachus; assembly: GCF_048569485.1. Lineage (NCBI taxonomy): Eukaryota > Metazoa > Chordata > Amphibia > Anura > Aromobatidae > Anomaloglossus > Anomaloglossus baeobatrachus. Next base: position 152,244,993 of record NC_134360.1, on the reverse strand, counting down.
GCAGCTGAAATAACAGAGACCACTTCAAGGGTGCAGTTCAAGTTCTTTACTCACACTTCTTGTCACAGCGCTGTAGGGGCCCTTGGACTACTGGGACCACTGTCAGGGACCTCCGCCGTTTCTGGGTGATTCTGAGAGTGAAAGCCGGTACCCTTCTCTTAGTGTCTCTTTCTTCTGCTTTCTTCCTTAGCCTTGCCTTTGATAGGATAAACCTGGCTTAGCCTCCACTACACCCTCCAGGCTGGGGGGTCACCTGTCGGCTGATTACCCCTTTTCTGGAAGTTCTGCTATGGGTTCTGGCCCGGGGAGTTTACAACATTCCCTGGGCCTCGGTTTTTACTGTTAGGAGATGATGTTTGCACTCCTCCAGTCTCTAGGGACCGTCCCCTGTCGCAGCTTGATCCCTCCACCGATGTTCTTGTGGAACAGGCCACCGTAGCTCTAAACTGCCCCGACAGCTATACAGACTACCCGTGGCCCTGCGACTCCTTCTGCCTTCTACGTGGTGTCACCTGGACCTCTGGGTCCCAGGATCTTCACCAGGAAGCGTCTCCTTCTGTTTCTCTGCTCCTGCCTGACTTGGAGCTTTCTTTCCCTTCTCCTCCTTGCCTGCCTCCAGCAGGCCTCCTCCTCCCTCCTTTTTCTCGTTCTTCTTCTCCAACTACATGCTGGCTCCTCACTCTCTCACTCCCTGAGGTAGACAGACTAAACTTGACCTTCCTCTCTGTGTCTGCTCTCAGATGGCTCCTCCCACCTCCCCAGTTGCCCTGTTCTACCCTATAGGAGCAGGGATGGGTCTTATGACCCCTCCCAGCATGCAGCATGGGAGGGTTGTCTGCCACTTTCCCTGGTCCCAGTGTGTTCCTAGCAATGGGTGTAGTGTGGATTTACCAGGGGACCGGAGTTCACCCTCTTCCTCTCTCAGAATGGGGCATCACACCGCTGGATGCGGTGCAATGACCTGTGGCGACGGAAGCCTCAGGGGCGCCACAATACCACTGGACACTTTAAAAGGAGGCTGGTGCTTGGTATCATTGTTTCTCTTCAGTTAACCATGGTTATCTCTAAAGAAACACGTGCAGCCATCATTGCTCTGCACAAAAATGGCCTAACAGGGAAGAGTATCGCAGCTACAAAGATTGCACCTCAGTCAACAATCTATCACATCATCAAGAACTTCAAGGAGAGAGCTTCCATTATTGCCAAAAAGGCTCCAGGGCGCCCAAGAAGGACCAGCAAACGCCAGGACGGTATCTTAAAACTGTTTCAGCTGCGCGATCGGACTACCAGCAGTGCCGAGCTAGCTCAGCAATGGCAGCAGGCTGGTGTGAGTGCTTCTGCACGCACTGTGAGGCGGGGACTCTTAGAGCAAGGCCTGGTTTCAAGGAGGGCAGCAAAGAAGCCACTTCTCTCCAGAAAAAACATCAGGTACCGACTGATATTCTGCAAAAGGTACAGGGAGTGGACTCTGAGGACTGGGGTAAAGTCATTTTCTCAGATGAATCCCCTTTTCGATTGTTTGGGACATCTGGAAAACAGCTTATTAGGAGAAGAAGAGGTGAGCGCTACCACCAGTCTTGTCTCATGCCAACTGTTAAGCATCCTGAAATGATTCATGTGTGGGGTTGCTTCACAGCCAAGGGATTCGGCTCACTCACAGTCTTGCCTAAAAACACAGCCATGAATAAAGAATGGTACCTGAATGTCATCCAAGAGCAACTTCTCCCAACCGTCCAAGAGCAGTTTGGCGCCCAACAATGCCTTTTCCAGCATGATGGAGCACCTTGCCATAAAGCAAAGGTGATCACTAAATGGCTCATGGAACAAAACATAGAGAATTTGGGTCCATGGCCTGGAAACTCCCCAGGTCTTAATCCCATTGAGAACTTGTGGGCAATTATCAAGAGACGGGTGGACAAACAAAAACCAACAAATTCTGGCAAAATGCAAGCATTGCGTATGCAAGAATGGACAGCTATCAGTCAGGATTTGGTCCAGAAGTTGATTGCGAGCATGCCAGGGAGAATTGCAGAGGTCCTGAAGAAGAAGGGTCAACACTGCAAATATTGACTTGCTGCATTAACTCATTCTAACTGTCAATATAACCTTTTGGTACTCATAATATGATTGCAATTATATTTCTGTATGTGATGTAAACATCAGACAAACAAATAAAAACCAGAGGGCAGCAGATCATGTGAAAATATAATTTTGGTGTCATTCTCAAAACTTTTGGCCATGACTGTAGACACTGATGCAAAATACTAACGTGTGAATGAGAGCTTAGATCACACAGAAGGGCTGAGAATGAAGGATAGTTAATTGGTTTTCAAAGAGCAGTGTTTGCTAGATCAGTTTTTAGCGACTTTGCAGAACAGCAGAAAAACATCCAAATTTATCCTATTTCAACTATTTCATAATTCAACCCCAAAGCATCAAAAAAGGCATCAACAGAAGACCGTTCAGGAGTTAATGGGGACAAAGAAAATGCCCACGTCTGAGGACCCCGCTTAAAAGGGACATAACAATTCCCACCACCTGGGACTCATTCCCTGACGATCGGGATCGTAATGTAAATAATTTGCAGCTCTCCCTGAAAATTCTAAACTGGACTTATGAAGGGCTGAGAATGAAGGATTGCTAATTGGTTTTCAAAGTGCAGTGTTTCCTAGATCAGTTTTCGCCGACTTTCCAGAACAGCAGAAAACCTTCCAAATTTACCGTATTTCAACTATTTCATAATTTACCCTTTTTTAGAAATTGCATCTGTCAATTTAAAATCATCTATGAAACATAACTGGAGAAAAAAAAATCATGAACTGCACATCCAATAATCATAACTTGATCTAATGCTGCTAAGAAACAACTTATATACCTGAACATGAGGTTCTTGCTTTAACATTCAGATCAGACTGTATGAAGCCCACTGCCACGTCATGGCAAACCTCTGAGTGAGTCACTAACTTATCTGAAGCCTTAAAGGTGCGATGCCACCCTCCACCACAGTGACAGTGAACTAACAGGGCAGGTGACCTGGTGTCTAACCACAACTGTCGCGGGGAGGGGCGCAGACCACGGCAGGGGGCTACTCGAGACGCTCGGATCTGGGGTCGTGGCTTTGGCTCGAGTGGCAGCCAGATTCGGGGCTCATGCAGCAGCCCGCCGCCCAAAACTGTATAAGGGGGTTATTTACAGGGGAGAGTTTGTCAGTGACGCCACCCGTGGGTTGCGGTGATGGTTGGTAACACCGCCTCTGCCTTTGTATGGGATGCCCAGGACTGATGGAGTGGGGCAGCAGGATTGTATCCCCTCCACGGGTAGGGGAGGTGTAGTCCCGGGCCCAGGTGTAGATGGAGTGGAATGCTGAGGCACAGTCTGCAGGCTGGACCAGATGTTACCGGAGTACTCACAGTTTTTTAATAAGTCGCACAGAGTCCAAGTAGTAAACCAAGTGCCGGATACCGGTAGCCTCTGGAGGGCTGTGCTCGGGTCCCGCACACCAGTGAACAGAACAGGGGCCCTTTCTCCTGCACTCTAGTTTGGTGTCTCGTGTGTTGACTAGTCCGCATGAAACGGGAAAAGTCCACTCCCAGTGCCTTTGCTGTGGGAGCTGTGGCCTGCGAGATCTGACCCTTGGAATTTTTGCAGGCACTTGCAGATGCCCTATCCCCCGCGTTGTACTTCCGTCTCGCTCTATCTGGGCTACTAGTGCGACAAGATGTGGAATCTTGTCCCCTGCTGGTTAATTGGAAAGGTGCTTGAAGCTGTCTTCGCCCTGGGGTCCAGGTACCCCGACTGTGCAAGGCCTCCCGACCGGATTCCTGCTGTCGGCACTGGCGGGCTACAACCCTGCCCTGGTCCACTTAAGGTCTCCCGCAACCGGATCTTCATCATCTGTGGCCCTGCTCTGCCGTCTGCCACCTAGTCAGCTCAGGTAGTCCGGTATTCCAGCTGTGCCGCCCCAGGAGCGCTAGTCCTGTTCGGGGATGCCACAGTGCAGGGAATCTTCTGGCCACGGGTAAGTCAGGTTAACTTCAATGGGGATCGTGACGCCATTCTCGGTATTTGCGGTCAGGGGGTGACCACAACTGCAGTTTAGGGGATGCCCGGGTCAGATGTTAGATGCAGTCAGTTGTTGTGGCCTCCCGAGAGTGACACTGACCCCAGGGCCCAGAGTAAGTGTGTTGCACCACAGGTCGCAGAAGAACTCACACACAGGCAGCAATGTCTTTCAGGGTTTTTACTCACTTTCAGATGGTAGCTGTGAGTCAACCCGGGCGATGCTATGATGAACCAGGAGGAACCAGGTATCCCTTTGGCTGATGTAGGGGTGACTGCTGACTCGCCTTCCTAGCCCTTCTTATTTTGAGGTGACCTCGACTTGAAGTCTTGCTGGGATCACCCAGGGAAGTTGCTTCCGCCTGTTCTCCCCTTTCTGGCCCGTTTGCGGGCAGCATGGACCAAGTAATTCCGGCTGCTTGCCTTCTGTCACTTATGGGCACCCTCGTTGCTGCTGTAGCTGCAGACTCTGTGTAGGTTGGTGAAGGGCATGCAGTGCCCTCACCAGCAGGTTTAGCAGACCTAGTAAATTGGTTCCTGCTCTGGGAACCTGTTTTCCCGTGCGGGCCTGGTCCACCAGGCAGTCCCCTTACTCAGCCACCTCTCAGCACTCCGGCCTTAGGTGGTTTTCAGGCGGCACTGCAGGGTAGCCGTTCTCCCCCGCCAGCAGCCACTACAGGTTAAGTGTCGGCCTAGCTTCTCTGCACTCCACTTCCTTGCTCTCTCAGCTTCACTAGCTGACTCGGCTCACTACTACCTCCGCTCTGTGCCTGCCTCTGCACAACTCCCCCATTTCCAGTCTCACCACCCAGTCATCCCAGGCCAAAGCATCTAATGCACCAACAGAATGCAGGCATTGGATGCTTTGGCCTGGGCTGACTGGATAGTTGCCCTTTCTTCTGCTGTAAATATAAAATACCCTCTCCATCACAGCCAAGCTGGGAGCTGTGCAGCAGCGCGTCATCAAAGCAGCAACATGCTCTGCTGGAGCTGATCTGTTTAGGTCACAAACCACACACTGCAGCAGAGCTGTGGCAAGGTATAAAAGAACAGACTGATCAGTGTCTCTCCCACTGCACCGCCACCCAGTCTGGTCGTCTGCGATAATGGGCGTAATCAGATGGTGGCTTTAAAGGTCGGTAAGCTGGTGCACGTGCTATGCATAGCTCACTTGCTGAACCTAGTTGTTCAGAAATTTCTCAAAACATACCCTGACTTGCCATACCTACTTGAGAAGGTGTGATGAATCAGCACCCATTTCCGCCATTCCCCTACCAACTTTTCTGGTCTTACAGCACTGCAAAAGTGCTTGAATTTGTCAAGTCACCAACTCATGTGCATCCTGTTTACGCAGTGGAATTCTACATATATGTTGGAGAGGATTAGTGAGCAGCAGAGGGAAGTAGCTGAATACTATCTTCAACATGCCCATCAGACTAAGGGTAAGTTCACACAGTGCGTTTTTCGCGGCGTTTTTGCGCAGTTTTTGGGTAGGTTTTTGCTCAGAAAACTGCATGACTTTGCTTCCCCAGCAAAGTCTATGAGTTTTCATTTTTGCTGTCTGCACACAGCGTTTTTTTTCAGCTGCGTTTTTGTAGTGCCACAAAAACGCAGCATGTCACTTATTCCCACGGTTTTCACTGCACTTTTCATCCATTGAGTGCAATGGGATGTTGAAAGATGCAATGAGAAACGCAAATAGGTGCGTTTTGGTGCGTTTCTAAGATCAAAAACGCAGCTATAAACGCAGGAGGTGGGTAGTAAAGTGACGTGTACAGGAAGAGGATTCCTTCTGTCAGTAGACACAGAAGCGTGAATCCTCCCGGTACCATCACCGCCGCTTCCACCTCCGGTCCTGTGCATGTCTGCTGCCGTGCGGCGCCATGTACGGGCAGGAGGTGGAAGCGGCTGCGAAAACAAAAGTGAACAGTAGAAAAAAAATAAGTCATACTCACCTGTCTGCAGACTCCCAGTGCCATGCCCGCTCCCATCTCCTCCCGGTACCGCCGCTCCGGGTGTGTGCAGTCTCCCCGGGTACGTATGCCTGCAGGATGCAGGACCTGGTGATGGATCACCTGATGCAGTCACCTGACGCGTCAGCTGATCGTAAGTCTCGGGGTGACGCTGACCCCAGTGCCCGGCCGGTTTATCAGTGGATGCGTCAGGAGACTTCATGCCTGATTACCGGCAGCTCCTGCAGCGATCGGACGGGATCAGACTTGCTCCAGGAGCTGCCGGTAATCAGCACATAAGTGAGTATTATTTATTTATTTTTTTTTGCACCGGTGCATCTGCTGATTGTATAAACGGCTTTTATACAATCAGCTGATGTGTGATGTGATTCAGGCACTTGAACCTGACACATCATCTGATCGCTTTGCCTTCCAGCAAACCGATCAGATGATATTGGATCCGGATTGGATGGCGTGGGACCCTAACCCAGGATTACTGCGGAGGGGGGTTCTTTATTTCAATAAAGATGGAGTCACTAATTGTGTTGTGTTTTATTTCTAATAAAAATATTTTTCTGTGTGTTGTGGTTTTTTTATCTTTACTAGAAATTCATGGTGGCCATGTCTAATATTGGCGTCACACCATGAATTTCAGGCTTAGGGCCAGCTGATAATATACAGCTAGCCCTAACCCCTTATTACCCAGCGAGCCACCCGGCATCAGGGCAGCTGGAAGAGTTGGATACAGCGCCAGAAGATGGCGCTTCTATGAAAGCGCCATTTTCTGGGGTGGCTGCGGACTGCAATTCGCAGCGGGGGTGCCCAGAAAGCATGGGCACCCTGCACTGTGGATTCCAATCCCCAGCTGCCTAGTTGTACCCGGCTGGACACAAAAATTAGGTGAAGCTCACGTCATTTTTTTTTTAAATTATTTCATGAAATTATTTAAAAAAATGGGCTTCTCTATATTTTTGGTTCCCAGCCGGGTACAAATAGGCAGCTGGGGGTTGGGGGCAGCCCGTACCTGCCTGCTGTACCCGGCTAGCATACAAAAATATGGCGAAGCCTACGTCATTTTTTTGTTTGGGGGGGCAAAGAAATCCTGCATACAGTCCTGGAAGGAGGATGCTGAGCCTTGTAGTTCGACAGCTGCTGTCTGCTCTCCTGCATACACTATTGGATGGAGGATGCTGAGCCTTGTAGTTCTGCAGCTGCTGTCTGCTCTCCTGCTTGGATGGAAGATGCTGAGCCTTGTAGGTCTGCTCCCCTGACTCTCCCTCCAGCATACAGTCCTGGATGGAGCATGATGAGCCTTGTACTTCTGCAGATGCTGTCTGCTCTCCTGCATACACTATTGGATGGAGTATGCTGAGCCTTGTAGTTCTGCAGCTGTCTGCTCTCCTGCATACACTAGTGGAGAATAAAGAACATATTGAAGAAGGAAATGACATCAGACCTTTTTTTTTTGTTCACTGATAAAAAGCGCATAAAGACGCAGTGAGCAAAAATGCAGCAAAACGCAGCAAAAAACGCACCAAAACGCAGCAAAAAACGCACCAAATCGCGGCAAAAACGCGCACGTTTTTTGCCGCGTTTTATTGACGCTGCGTTTTTGTGCAGTTTTTGCCGCAAAAAAACGCACAAAAACGCAGCGTCAAGAAAACGCAGTGTGTGAACCTAGCCTAAAGGCCCCGTCACACTAAGCAACATCGCTAGCAACATCGCTGCTAACGAACAACTTTTGTGACGTTGCTAGCGATGTTGCTGTGTGTGACATCCAGCAACAACCTGGCCCCTGCTGTGAGGTCGTTGGTTGTTGCTGAATGTCCTGGGCCATTTTTTAGTTGTTGCTGTCCTGCTGTGAGGCACAGATCGCTGTGTGTGACAGCGAGACAGCAACAACTAAATGTGCAGGCAGCAGGAGCCGGCTTCTGTGGAGGCTGGTAACCAATGTAAACATCGGGTAACCAAGAAGCCCTGTCCTTGGTTACCCGATATTTACCTTTGATACCAGCCTCCTCCGCTCTCACTGTCAGTGCCGGCTCCTGCTCTGTGCACATGTAGCTGCAGCATACATCGGGTTAATTAACCCGATGTGTGCTGTAACTAGGAGAGCAAGGAGCCAGCGCTAAGCATTGTGCGCTGCTCCCTGCTCTGTGCACATTTAGCTGCAGCACACATCGGGTTAATTAACCCGATGTGTGCTGTAACTAGGAGAGCAAGGAGCCAGCGCTAAGCATTGTGCGCTGCTCCCTGCTCTGTGCACATTTAGCTGCAGTACACATCGGGTAATTAACCCGATGTGTGCTGTAACTAGGAGAGCAAGGAGCCAGCGCTCAGTGTGCGCTGCTCCCTGCTCTCTGCACGTGTAGCTCCGTGCACTGGTAACCAAGGTAAATATCGGGTTGGTTACCCGATATTTACCTTAGTTACCAAGCGCAGCATCTTCCACGCGGCACTGGGGGCTGGTCACTGGTTGCTGGTGAGCTCACCAGCAACTTGTGTAGCGACGCTCCAGCGATCCCTGCCAGGTCAGGTTGCTGGTGGGATCGCTGGAGCGTCGCAGTGAGACATCTCACCAGGAACCTCCTAGCAACTTACCAGCGATCCCTATCATTGTTGGGATCGCTGGTAAGTTGCTTAGTGTGACTGGACCTTAAGAGTCAGCCACCACACAAGGATCTTGATAACTTTGAGTACTGCACCAAGCTCATCAGCGGTGATCAGGCTATTATCAGCTTAACGGTCCTGCTGCTGTGTCTGTTGAAACAATCACTGCATAATCTCAAACAGGAAGCTTTCAGTGCCCAGCATATGGCTATGGAGCCAGTTTTCCCAATGCATGATGATACTTCTAAGCCCAGTCAATATTCTGAGGCAACATTGGGTGATAATGAGGAGGATGACGAGGGAGAGGAGTTATTTTTTGTGCTACTGAGGGGACTCCCAATGCTACACAGGGGACTCTCAACCCTAGCTTCATGTCTATCCAGCATGGATGGGCTTGAAAGTGGAGGTGGAGGAGGAGGAGGAGACAAGTCAGCGTGTGGAGAGGATGGGCATTGTTCCTCCTGGTGGGGCCATAGAACCTTTGCCTGTTTGCAGCTTGGCCCACATTGCACAGTTCATGTGTAAGTGTCTGTGGCAAGACCCTTGTGTGATACACATTTTATCCAACAATCTATACTGGTTGGCCACCTTTCTCAACCCATGGTGCAAAGAGAAATTTTCTTCTCTCTTTTAGAGTCACCAAAGGGTTGCACAATGGAATCGTTCAAGAGGGTCACTGTAGATTAGTTGTTGAAAACATCACGCTCAGACAATGCTGGGGGCAGAGTTACTGGCTCTTTTCAACACCAAGGATTAATGGGGAGAGACATGAACACTAGGTCCAACAAAGGTAGGGGGAAAATGTGGGCAAACTGGGCCATTTTCAATAAACCAGCACATCAACAACGGATATCTGTGCCTGCAACAATGCCAAGGAGGGAGAAGTTGCACAACATGGTCAAGGGGTACTTAAGTAACCATACTTGTGTTCTTTATGATGCTTCAGTTCCCTTTTAATTATTGGGTGTCCAAGCTGAACACTTGGCCCGATCTCTCCTTATACGCCTTGGAGGTGCTGGCCTTCCCAGCTGCTAGTGTGATGTCAGAGCATGTTTTCAATTCCGCTGGGGCAATCATCACTGATAGGCGCTTACACCTTTCCACAGAAAATGCAGACAGGCATACTCTGATTAAATTCAACAAAAACTTAATTTTGCCAGTTTCTAATCCCTCCAGATGAGAGTTAGCCAAACTAAATTCCTTTAAAATGTTGATTTTGACTACTGCTGTTAACGTCCATCCCTTCCCATGTAAAGCTGTTTCTTTTTGCATCAACCATGACTCAACCCATAGTGCTAATTTCTGTAAACACTATGCACATTGTGCGGTGGACAAACCAGAACTGTACTCCTACTCCAGCCTAACTACTATTTGTTATTTGAAGCCCTTGTGATGGTGACTCCATGCATCAACCATGACTTAGCTCATAAGGCTAATTTTTGTAATCAATGCACATTGTGCACTGGACAAACCAGGACAGTAGTCCTACTAAAGTAACATTTGTTATTAGAGACCTTTGTCAAGGGTTGTCTCACATTGTGACTGACAGGGGATACATATTCAGTAGAAATCTACTGTCATTCACCATAGATGGCAAAAAAAATCCATCCCTGGGTTGTCCCACAGTGTGACTGAGATAGGGGATACATGTTCGATAAAAATTTACAATGACTGTTGATGAACAAAAGATGGCCCTTTGAAAACGTGAATTGAGGGACGTAGAATGACATGGAGGAGGAGGAGGAGGTTACAGTACATTGTAAACTGGTATGAAATATGTATTCCACACTATCTGAGTCTCAGTGAGGTAGGTACTGACCAAATGTATAAGTTGGAGCAGTCTTCCAAACGTATGTTACTGACCCACCTCTGGGTGCTTACCATTTCAGGTTTCCTGAGACCTGCAGGTCCCCTGAAAACTTGAATTGAGGGCCGCAGAATGACATAGAGGAGGAGTGTAAAATATTTGGGAGCATCCAGTAATACGTAGCAATACCTAGAAATGTGTGTTCACTGGATAATTGGGAGCAGCCAGTAATATATAGCAATACCTAGAAATATTTTTTCATGGCATATTTGGTACCAGCCAGTAATACATGGCAATACCTAGAAATGTGTTTCACTGCCTAATTGGGAACAGACAGTAATACGTAGCAATAGCTATTAATGTGTTTCATTGCTTAATTGGGAGCAGCCAATAATACGTAGCAATACCTAAAAATGTGTTTCACTGGATAATTGGGAGCAGCCAGTAATATGCAGCAATACCTAGAAATGTGTGTTCACTGGATAATTGGGAGCAGCCAGTAATACGTAACAATACCTAAAAATGTGTTTCACTAGATAATTGGGAGCAGCCAGTAATACGTAGCAATACCTAGACATGTGTTTCACTGCCTAATTGGGAACAGACAGTAATACGTAGCAATAAGGCTGCTTTCACACATCCGGCTTGAGCTCTGCGGCTCAATCCGGCTGTGCAAGCTATGCAACGGATGCGGTGAACGCACCGCATCCTTTGCATAAGTTTTTCCTTTTGCGGCCAGTCCGCTTTTTGCGCTTGCGGCATGCTACAAAGCATGCGCAGTGGCAAAAACCGCATGCGGCGGCCGGATGCGGTTATTGCTGCATCCGGCCGCCATAGGCATGCATTGAAAAATGCGCCGCATCGGCCGAATGCGGCGCGATGCGGGTTTTTTTGCCGCACGAAAAAACGTGCCAGGCAACGTTCCATCCGGCCGCCGCATCGGCTAAATCTGCCGCATGCGGCAAAACCCGGACGGAACGCAAGGCCATGCGGCACAATGCGGCACTAATTAAAGTCTATGCAGGTAAATCGCAACCGGCAGCAAAAAAAAACGGTTGCGATTTTCCTGCAAAGTGCCGGATTGTACCGCATTGCAGAAACCGGAGGTGTGAAAGCAGCCTAACTATTAATGTGTTTCACTGCCTAATTAGGAGCAGCCAGTGATATGTAGCAATACTTAGAAATGTGTTTCACTGCCTAATTGGGAGCAGCCAATAATACGTAGCACTACCTAAAAATGTGTTTCACTGGATAATTGGGAGCAGCCAGAAATATGTAGCAATACCTATAAATGTGTTTTACTGGATAATTGTGAGCAGCCAGTAATACGTAGCAATACTAGAAATGTGTTTCACTGGCTAATTGGCAGCAGCCAGTAATACAGAGCAATACCCAGAAATGTCTTTCACGGTATATTGGGAGCAGCAAATAATATATAGCAATACTTAGAAATGTCTTTCACTGGCTAATTGAGAGTAGCCAGTAAGGTCTTTTGCCCACATTGCTTTTTCATGCTTTTTTCCTTGCTTCTTTTAAACCATAAAAAAAAGGAAAAAGCATCGCAGCAGTCTATGAGCATCCTGACATGCTGTGCACACATTGCTTCTTTTTTCCTTGCAGTTTTCATTGCTGAAAAAAGAAGCAGCATGTCAATTGTTTCTGCTTTTCTTTGTACATTTTCCACTGTCTTAATAGATAAGAGGAATCATGAAAAAGAAGCATGAAAAGAAGCATGATAAAAGCATAAAAAGAAGCATAAAAACACGTTTTTTTTCAGCAGCTTTTTTCCTGCCAAAACATGTTGTGTTTGGGCAGAAAAAATTCTGCTACATGGGCACGTAGCATAGCAATACCTAGAAATGTCTTTCACAGGCTAATTGGGAGAAGCCAGTAATACATAGCAATACCTAGAAATGTGTCTTACTGAATAATCGATATCATCCAGTAACATGTAGCAATACCTAAAAATGTGTTTCACTGGATAAGTGGGAGCAGTCAGTAATACATAGCAAAACCTAAGAATATCTTTCACTGGCTAAGAGCAGCCAGCACTACGTAGCTATACCTAGAAATGTGTTTCACCGAATAAATGGGAGCAGCCAGTAATACGTAACAATACCTAAAACTGTCTTTCACTGGCTAAGGCCTCCGACACACATCCGTGCCGCCGGTACGTATTTCATACTTTTTTGCACGTACCGGCGGCACGGAGACACGTACATCAATGTTACCCTACGGTAACAGGCACACACACGTAAAACCACACGGAACTTGTGTCCATGTCGTTTGTACTTGTATGCATTTTTCTACGCGCTCAACATGTCCGGTTTTCTCCGGCATCATGCAGGCACGGACCCGCTAAAGTCAATGGGTCCGTCTCTGCACATATGTGATATGTAGCATGTCCATGTTCTACCCGTACCGTCCGTGTGCCTTTTTTTGTTGAATTCTGTATGCGATGTCGGTCAATCTCCCTCTGTCGGTCGGTATCTTTCACTGTCAGATGGTCGCTCTGTCTGTCTGTCTCACTCTCGGTCTGTCCCTCTCTCTGTCCGTCAGTCGGTCTCTCCCCCTCTCACATACTCACGATCCCCGATCACTGGCGCGGCGCTGCACAGCTGTCAAAAACCTCCGGCGGCTTTTTTTTTATTTAAAATGCTGGCCGCTTATTATTCAATCTCTTATTCACTGCTTCCTCCGCCCACCGTCGCCTATGATTGGTTGTAGTCAGACACGCCCCCACGCTGAGTGACAGCTGTCTCACTGCAACCAATCACAGCCGCCGGCGGGAGGGTCTATATCATGCAGTAAAATAAATAAACAAAAACGACGTACGCCCCCCCCCCCCCCAAATTTGATACCAGCCAGGGTAAATCCACACGGCTTAAGGCTAGTATTCTCAGGATGGGGGCTCCACGTTATGGGGAGCCACCCGGCCTAACAATATGAGCCAGCAGCCGCCCAGAATTGCCGCATCCATTAGATGCGACATTTCCGGGACTCTAACTGGCTCATCCCGAATTGCCCTGGCGCGGTGGCAATCAAGGTAATACGGGGTTAATCATGACAGGCGTCTCCCCGAGATACCTTCCATGATTAACCTGTAAGTTAAAGAAAATAAACACACACATCCAAAAAATCCTTTATTCGGAATAATACACAAAAACAAACAACCTCTTTCACCACTTTATTAAACCACAAATACCCATCCAGGTCCGGCGCAATCCACGGAGGTCCCACGACGCTCTCCGCTCTGCTACATGAAGGTGACTGGAGCGGCCACATACCATGACCGCTCTCTGTCAGCTCCACGCAGCAACTGAGGTGAGCCACGCAATCAGCGATGACGTCACTCAGGTTACTCGCAGCCACCGCTGGATCCTCCAACTGTAACAGCAAGTCATCCCAGTGACTGAAGTGAGCTGAGCGATCTGCAAAAAAGTCACAGGTGAGTTGCGGTCTCAGGTGGAGGACTCCAGCTAGCCGTGGGTAGCCTGAGTGACGGCAGCGATAATCACGCTGCTAACTTTAGTCACTCAGGGGATTATCGGTCACCGGTGAGTCCTTCACGGGTGACCGCTAATCAGGACGCCACACACAGACAGAGCCAAGGTATGACAATGAAGTCGGGTGAAGTTCATCCGAGTTCATTGTCATCGTGCGTCTCTGTCTGTTTCTGCTGTCAGCGGGTATGTAGCTACGACATTTTGCCACACACATGGATCATTTCAAATGGACACCACACGGACATTACACGTACATATCTCACGCATACAGAGACATTCCACGCGCACACACGGCGAGCATACGCCATCACACGGATGTCACACATACCGGAGAAACGCCCATAAAAAATGGAACATGGACCCGAAAAACGGAATGTGAGACACGTACGTGTTTTTTGCGGAAGTGTGGCAGAGGCCTAAGAGCAGTCAGCAGTACGTAGCTATACCTAGAAATGTGTTTCACTGAATAATTAGGAGCAGCCAGTAATACGTAGCACTACTTAGAAATTTCTTTTACGGGCTAATTGGGAGCAGCCAGTAATACAGAGCAAGACCTTGAAATGTGCTTCTCTGAATAAATGGGAGCAGGCAGTAATATGTAACAATACCTAAAAATGTGTTTCACTGCATAATTGAGAGCAGCCAGTAATATGTAGCAATACCTAAAAATATTTTTCATTGGCTAATTGGGAGCAGACAGTTATAAGTAGCAATAGCTATTAAGGTCCTACAATGACAATGTTTGAGCAGACACTGACAAGTACCTATCCCTATTTCTATCATGAAATGCCGATTTGTGGCATACCCTTTCCCTACACTGCACGTCCCTACTCTACACTATCACTCTTTTATTTATCTCAACTACCTATCATTAAACCCCTAGCTAAGGTAACTGTCTTACAGCACTGGCGGCAGCACCTTTCCTAACATTTTAACATTCACAAAATGACGCCAACACCACTTGTCTGCAATATATATAGAGGCAGGCATGTGGCCAATGACACAAGCCCTTGTGTCTGAACATTGTGGATGTTTGCTGTGCAATGATTGGCTGAAGGAACATCTGCAAATAAAGTTAATAAAAAACAAAAAATGGCGCCACGCGCGTCTGGCTTTTCCAAAGTCCCCACCCCCTCCACTCATTAAACACCTCACCCAAATCATCATGCAGCACCAGAATCCTATAAAAATATACATGTTATGAGAAAAGCATGTTTTAAAATCGCAATCAGTGATAGAACAAAACCGA